>NC_136927.1:32064096-32442690 GCF_949752795.1 Hyperoodon ampullatus
CTCTTTAGACCCAGGTCAAACCGAGGGACAGGAAACAGAGAGGAAATGCCACGGAGGCCTCCTTCCTCAAATCCACAGGGTACAGCTCACAGAGAGAAATCTTCATGGACGTTAGCGGAGTGACGGAGTGCGTGGGTAGAGGTGGGTCCCCATCGTGTGGTCCTGAGCCTGAAGATGTGCCTACGAGGCAAGTCAAAGGCTGACTAGCCTGGCGCACCTTGACTGATGGTGGGGGGTGTGGGGGGAAGGGCAAGGCCTCCCCTCCCATCCCACAGACCAGAGGGCACGAGATGCAGGGTGTGCACATCCTGGAGGCAGTTCTCCCAACTCCTGCAAACACAGGCTTTGTCAGGGAGCCTGGTACAGGAGGACAGCAGCCATACCTTCTACAGAAGGCCGCTCAGTCCCAGCTGTGTTCCAGGGTCCAGCCCAGCAGCAGGCGTGGCCCCTGCAAAGCCACCCTCCCAGCTGCAGAAGGCAGCAAATGGAATATTGACCTGCCCTTGAAAGCCACTTTATAAGTGAAATGAACAGCAGATCTCTCCTCATGGTCATTTTCACTGAGGAGTGGTTGAGACCGGCGGATCAATTTCACCGGTGTGCTGGGGACGGAGATGCCATGGCAGTGTGCCCCAGAGGCTTATTAAAAGGAACTGTCCCCCCTGGGGCTCCTGGCAGGGGCCACCTCCACAGACACGGACTCCCTTGGCACCTTGATGGTGGCCAGCAGTGGGGAGAGAGTGTTGCTGCATGTGTCTGAGGAACAGAAGACCCGACAGGAGGAGGGGGCTCCGAGCATCCCTGCCAAATACCCATCTGTCTTCCATCTCTATAGATTTTGAGGGCACCTGTTCCAGAAAGCCGAGTATGGTCTCTTCAGAGAAGGTTCCTTCCTCTGCCTTCCAGCCTCCTGCCCCCAGGTCAGACAGATGGAAGACTTGAGTTGTGCTGGGGAAAGGAACGGGAGGTTTTGAGGTATATTTCTGTAGTTTTTAAAATCTTTGTAAAAGCCTCTATCCACTTCCCTCAGCATCAATATATCAAGTTCTTAAGATTTTGGTGGCCAGACTTTGCCTGTGCCTCTTTTATTTCAGTGATCTAGGGGCTCTGAAAGAGCCAACTCTATTTCTATTTGTAACAGACTCAATAAATATGTGTTGAATGATACATGAGCAGTAGAAAGGACCAATATTATGCCCATTTCACAGATCAGAAAACTGAGTCTTGGGGAGGTTATAGATCTTCCTCAAAGGTCCGAAGGTGTCTAACTGAAGGCACACAGGTTTTCTGACTTTGACTATGGAGCTTCTATTACTCCACAAGGCCTTGGAAGTCTATTTTTATAGTGGAAGTGGGGCCTTTCTTGCTCTCCACACTTCCCTTTTCTTGTCTGCAAAACTGGGGTAGACATACCTCCCGCATCCCACCTGATCGGGTGGATCAGGAACGTAATTTTACCTTGCTCAGTGGTTCTGCTCCTGCCCAGATCCAGAGCCACCAGCCTGCTTTAATTATAAAAACACAGGCCGGAGGAAAGAAGAGCTTCTCCGTGGCCTGATTCCTATCGATGGGGCTGGGTAAGAAACGGCACTATTCTCCTTTAAATCTCGCTAGTGCACGAGGCCAACAAAGGCTGTGAGCAATGAGAATTTCAGCCTGAGGACACAGAAATGTGATGGCATGCAAGGTGGCGGCTTTAGTGAGCTTTGGTGTAAAAAAAATCAATGGTCCTTATTTAAGGCTGTCCTTGCAACCGTGAGACCTTCCTGCTTCCCTGGAGCTGCATGTGCACAGTCCTGGGCTCTGCTGATGGACCTCGGTCCTGGGGTGCATGTGGCCTTGGCCCTGGCTCTCTCCTAGAGGGAAGGGACCTGGGGAGAATCCCAGGTCTCTCCCATTCAGAGCAGTCTCCACCCTTTTCTCCATCCACCCCGGACCCCTGTCACCTCCCAGTTTATACTTACCAACAATCCCATGCCTTCAGATACTACTGTTAAACCATGTGAAATTGCCAGTACCAGACTTATTTTTTGTTGTAGTTTTTGTGGCAAGAGCATTTAACCTGAGACTTTACACCTTCACAAATTTTAAGTGTACAATACAGGACTGTTGACTGTAGGTACAGTGTTGTACAGCAGGTCTCTAGAGCTTATTCCTCTCTTTTTTAAATTTAAATTTTATATTGGAGTATAGTTGATTTACAATGTTGTATTAGTTTCAGGTGTACAGCAAAGTGATTCAGTTATACATATAGCCATTCTTTTTCAGATTCTTTTCCCTTATTACAAAATATTGAGGATAGTTCCCTGTGCTATACAGTAGGTCCTTGTTGATTATTTTATATATATTGGGTTGGCCAAAAAGTACCTTGGGTTTTTTAGTAAAAATAAGACATTTTTCATTTTCACCAAGAACTTTATTGAGCAACGTATTCACCCTTTTGTTCTACTACTATCTGCCGTTTTTCAGGCAACTTCATAATTCCATCTTCCCAAAACTTTTTATCTTTTTGAGCAAAGAACTGTGCCAGGTGCCTTTTACACTCTTCCAGGAAATTGAATTTTTTTTCCATTAAGAGAATTTTTTAAAGATGGAAATAAATGGAAATTCGATGGTGCAATGTCTGGTGAATACGGTGGATGAATCAGAACTTCCCAGCCAAGCTGTAACAGTTTTTTGCCTGGTCATCAAAGAAACATGCGGTCTTGCATTATCCTGATGGAAGATTATGTGTTTTCTGTTGATTGATTCTGGATGCTTTTCGTGGAGTGCTGCTTTCAGTTGGTCTAATTGGGAGCAGTACTTGTTGGAATTAATCGTTTGGTTTTCTGGAAGGAGCTCACAATAGAGGGCTCCCTTCCAACCCTACCATATATATAGCATCATCTTCTTTGGATGAAGACCGGCCTTTGGTGTGGTTGGTGGTGGTTCATTTCACTTGCCCCATGATCTCTTCCATTCCACATTATTGTACAGTATCCACTTTTCATTGCCTGTCACAATTTGTTTTAAAAATGGAACGTCTTCTTTACGTTTCAGTAGAGAATTGCTTGTGGAAATACGGTCAAGAAGGTTTTTTTTCACTGAACTTACGTGGAACCCAAACATCAAAGCAATTAACATAACCAAGCTGATGCAAATGATTTTCAACGCCTGATTTGGGTATTTTGAGTAGGTTGGCTATCTCCTGTGTGGTATAATGTTGATTGTTCTCAATTAATGTCTTGATTTGATCGCTATCAACTTCAACTGGTCTACCCAACCATGGAGCATCATCCAGTGAGAAATCTCCAGCACAAAGCTTCGCAACCCACTTTTGACATGTTTGATCAGTCACAGCACCTTCTCCATACACTGCACAAATCTTTTTTTGCATTTCAGTTGTGTTTTAACCTTTCTTGAGATAATAAAGCATAATATGCTGAAAATGTTTTCTTCCACCTTCAGTATTAAAATGGCTACACAAAAATTCACCAATTTTGATAAGTCTTAATTTTTAAGTGCATGCTGATATGACAGCTGTCACATACAATCTAACAAAATTGTTTTGAATGAAATTAAAGACAACTAAGTGCTACTAGAGCCATCTTACGGAAAAAACCGAAGGAATCTTTTGGCCAACCCAATAGTAGTGTGTATCTGCTTAATCCCAACCTCCTAATTTATCCCTCCCCCCAACATTTCCCCTTTGGTAACCAAAGTTTGTTTTCCAAGTCTGTGAGTCTGCTTCTGTTGTAAATAAGTTCATTTGTATCATTTTTTTTAGATTCCACATATAAGTGATATCATATGATATTTGTCTTTCTCTGTCTTACTTCACTTAGCATGATAATCTCTAGGTCCATCCATGTTGCTGCAAATGGCATTATTTCGTTCTTTTTTATGGCTAATATTCCATTGTGTATATATACCACATCTTCTTTAAACATTCCTCTGTCGATGGACATTTAGGTTGCTTCCATGTCTTGGCTATTGTAAATAGTGCTGCAGTGAACATTGGAGTGCATGTATCTTTTTGAATTATGGCTTTCTCAGGATATATGCCCAGGAGTGGGATTGCTAGATCATATGGGAGTTCTATTTTTAGTTTTTTAAGGAACATCCATACTGCCCTCCATTGTGGTTGTACCAGTTTACATTCCCACCAACAGTGTAGGAGGGTCTCCAGCACTTACTGTTTGTAGGCTTTTTGGTGATGGCCATTCTGACCAGTGTGACGTGATACCTCATTGTAGTTTTGAATTGCATTTCTCTAATAATTAGCGTTGTTGAGCCTCTTTTCATGTGCCTTTTGGCCATCTGTATATCTTCTTTGGAGAAATGTCTGTTTAGGTCTTCTGCCCATTTTTTTGATTGGGTTTTTGTTTTTGTTTTTTGACAGAGCTGCATGAGCTAGCTGTTTGTAAATTTTCAGATTAATCCTTTGTTGGTTGCTTCATTTGTAGATATTTTCTCCCATTCTGTGGGTTGTCTTTTCATTTTGTTTATGGTTTCCTTTGCTGTGCAAAAGCTTTTAAGTTTAATTAGGTCCCAGTTGTTTGTTTTTATTTTGATTATTCTAGGAGGTGGATCCCAAAAGATATTGCTGCGATTTATGTCAAAGACTGTTCTGCCTATGTTTTCCTCTAGGAGTTTTATAGTATCCAGTCTTACATTTAGGTCCTTAATCCATTTTGAGTTTAGAACTTATTCATCTTGTTCAGCTGCAACATTATGCCTGTCAGTCAGTTAGCAACTCCCTACTTGCCCCTCCCCCTGCCTCTACTAACCACCATTCCAGGCTTTGGTTCTCTGAGTTTGACTATTTCAGATGCCTCATATAAGTGGAATCATACAGTAGCTGTATGTATGTGTGACTGGCTTATTTCACCTAGCATAGTGGCCTCAGCATTCATCCATGTTTTCACATATGTCAGAATTTCCTCTTTTTTTTAAAGGCTTGAATATTCCATTGTATGGATGGACCACATTTGTTATCCATTCACGGAGATGAGGTTATTTGCACATCTTCCCTGTTGTGAATAGTGCTGCGGTGAACATGGGGGTGCAGAGAGATTTCTTCCAGATCCTGATTTCTATTCTTTTGGATAAATACTTATTCTACCCTGGAAGCCTTGGCTCAAAGCCAGCAAGACACTTGCCTAAGGAAACGCAGCTCGTTAGTGGCTCCACGTGGGGTGAGCTCTCCTGCCGTTGCCACAGCGCTGTGAGGGCCGAGCGATCGTCATCCCCGTGTGGCAGGCAGCCCAGGGCACCAGGCTCAAGGGCAGCGAGCAGAGCCCATTGGCAGGGGGCCTGAGGGTGTCCTGGCTCAGAGGACCCGCCCTCACCTGCTGCGCTACTACCCACACAGGTGCCTTTGGTGAAACGAAATAAAATGCCAGTCCTGGCCCCGCTGTCTCGTAACTGTCCCCTCGCGCCAGCCAGCCTCCCGCCTCTCCTGGGCCCTCCCAGGAGCCAGCTCTGGGGACCACGGGCTCTGGTCACTGTGGGCAGAGGTCCTCCTGGCCTCACCCATCATGCCCAGTGATGACAGCAGCCACGGGCACAGGGGCAACTGGCTGGACCCCTGACCCCGGACAGTGTGAGGGGAGGCCAGTGGTTTACAATGATCTCTACACCTGAGCCGACCTGCACACTTGTAATCAACAGCCCCTCACAGGAGGGGCAAAGATTCCTTCCAGCATCGTCTGCCCATCCTCTAAGCGGCGTTCAGGGGTAAAGAGGCTTTGGGTAATGTGAGTGTTTGGGAAGAAGACAGGGCCGTGGTGGCTTTGGGCCCGTGGCCAGTGCCATTCTGAAGGACGTACCCAGAGGATTTGGAGCAGCTCCAGCTTTGTTCAAGGTCAGATGCTTCTCTTCCCTCCATGCACAGAAGATAAGCACACCCTGGCTCCCATGGGAGAAGGTGGTAATTAGAAGGATTTTTCATTTTATTATCTTCCTGAGATGTTGTCCCAAATGGGAAGTGAGGGACATCTCACTGAGCACAGTGTCTGGGTCCCTGAAAAGGCGTGAAAATCAGCTCGTGTAAACCGAACCACTCCTGCTTTGCAGGAAGCAAGTGGCCATTTCAGGGACCCCTGCGGGGACCATTCCTCCTTGGATATGATCCACTCCTTTGCTTATCCGAACTGGGCCTGGAGACATGGTGGTGGTCCTGGATCTGCCACTTACCAGCTGGTGGCTGTGTCCTCCCTGTGCCTCGGGGCTCAGCTCTAGCTGGGCTCTGTCTTCCCTTGCAGAGTCCTCTAGGACTTGGGTCCAGAAAGCCCTTGGCACGGAGCCTGACGCCACAGAGACAGCCGGGATGTGCGAACAACCTTTAATCTTTGTTTTTTAAAAGCATTTTGTATCAGTGAGATATGTATTATCAACATTTTCTCTTATTTCTCTTTTTTATTTTCTGTCAGCTGTGATCTCACCATTTAGAGGTAGTTATTCTTCCATTACCAAGTCGTGTTGATTCTACTTTCTATTCAAATTTCAGTCTGTGGTAGACAGAATGACAACCCCCGCAAATTCTGCACCCTAACCCGGGTACCTATAAATGTGTCCCCTTACATGGCAAAGGGGACTCAGTAGATTTAAGGATTGGGGCAGAGGGGAGATATCCAGGTGGGTCCAATGTGATCACAAAGGTCTTTATAAGAAGGAGGTAGGAGGGTCAGAGGGAGAGTTGAAGATGCTGCAGTGTTGGCTTTGAAGATGGAGGCAGGGGCCACGAGCCGAGGCAAGCAGGCGGCCTGCAGGGGCTGGGAAGGGCCAGGAAGGATTCTTCCTTAGAGCTTCCAAGAGGTACACCTTGAGTGTAGCCTCATAAGACCCATTTGGGACTTCTGGCCTCCAGAACTGTAAGACAGCACAGCATGTTGTTTTAAGCCACCAAGTGTGTGGTAATGTGTTACAGCAGCCATGGGAAATAAGACAGAGTCCACCACCTCTGCATTCCCAGCCCAGGCTTCTGCGCGTGCCTGGAGCAGCGGCCTTGGCATCGGGCACTTCCCAGTGCAACCAGATCATGGAGCCCCTGCCGCCGAGAGCCCTCCAGCAGATGCCTTTCACCCTCCAGCTGCTCCCTCCCTGCCTCCCCCCGTGCTCTGGTGCCCAGAGCCTCCTGGCCCCAAGCTTCACCCAGGCTGGCCCCCTATGCCCGCTCTCGGGCACTTCCTGCCATGCCCCAGGCTCCCTGCTCAGGGAGGCTCTGGTGGCATTTGTAACCTAAGTCTTTGAACGTGTGATGTTTTTAACCCTCCTTCAGACTATGAGCTCCACGGGTCCTGGGAGAATCCGTTTTGTTCACCATTTATCCCCAGTACCTTGCACAGTGCTTGGCTCACGTGGGTGCGCCAAGATTCATGGAGTAAACAAATGTATCCTTCAGGTGTTTTCTGTACACAGCAGGGTTACAGCCTCCCTACTGTGCTTTAACCTGTGTTGGAATCACACGCCCTTACGGGCTCATAAACGCACTCCCGTGCCCCTGTGCATACCGGCTGCTGCTGTCTCGTGGTTATAGGTGTTTTTTCACCAGTATATCCAGTATCAGTGATCCTTGCATTGGACGCATAAGTTGTTCCGTATTTTTGGCTCTTTTACGTACTGCTGTCGTAAACGCCCTTACAATTGGACACTGGCAGACATAATTCCCTCTCCTGTGTTTGTGCATCTTTTATGGCTTTAAATGCAGTGTTCTCCCAGCATTTTCTTTCTTGGACTTTGAAATGTGCCTTTGCTGGAAGATCAATGAAGACGGTGAGAAGACGGCCAGGGCCAGAACCGTCTTTCGTTGACTTAAAAACGGGTCCAGAGCTGTGGCCCCAGAGCTGTGCTGGGCGCTGTTGACGGACAGGAAGTTCACACGACAACGTGGACGCCCCTCCCCATTTCTCCACGCTGCTCCTGCCACCCAGCCAGGCAGCAGCCATGCCCCGGAGGCCACTCCCGCCGTCCACCCCACCCCCAGCCCCTGCTGCCCTGCCTGTAGCTATTTGCACTTGGAACCCTGACTTAACCCGATTCTCCCCGCTCTGTCTGTCCTACAGTGACGTCACCCCTCCTGGAGAACCGCTGACCAAGAACAGCCGGCCCAAAGTGGCTTCCCGCTTCCCCAAGCTGTCCCGAGGTCACCCCAGGGAGACGCGCAACGTGGAGCCCCAGAGCGGCGACCTCTGACCTCCATGGCCACCCAGACTCGGGCCCTACGTGCTGCGCCAGCTGCCTCCACCCCGGCCACGGCAGCTGGCCCCTTCCACCTCGGAGGGACAACCCTGTCCCCCCGGTGAACCCCAGAGAGCACACCTTCCCCACCGGTCCCGTGACACCCTGATTAAACTGGGCCGTGTGAGAGCAGGGCAGCTCCTCGCTGGACAGACGCAGACATGTGGGCCCTGCCCTGGGCCATGAGGGCCAGCCGTTCCCCTCCCTCCAGCCCAGGGGCCAGCAGGAGGGTGGGCGCTGGGTTGGGCTCGGAGCCCCCTGGTTGAGATGCACAAGTCTGATGTCTCAGTTGGTCAGAAGGTTCATTGAGAAAAACCCCCTCTTAACTCTTGCCCACGTGGGAATTCGAATGACTGGTTTGGGCTTTTTTTCCCGTTTAATGCAATTGCTGGCTACAACCTATGGACGTGAAGGGCGTGGGTGGAGGCTAGCTCCTTCCGTGCACGCCCACCAGTGGTCAGTAGACACCTTAGTTCTTGCCACCGTGCTCCAGGGAGACAGTCCCGTGGCCTTCGTGTGAAGGAGCCATTAGAGGGATGCAGAACTGTGGTTCTCGGAGAACTTCCCTACCTCCTTATGGTTGGTTCTGGAAGGACCAGCCCCTTTAGGAAAGCTGAGGCCCCCTAGGCCCACGTGCACCTGGTCAGGCCAGCCATCAGCAGCAACCCAGTGACCTGTATCGGAGAGCCCTGGGCTACCCAGGAGTCGGTGGCCTTGGCCTTGAAAGCCTAGAGGAGAGCCCTCAGGCTGTTAGAGACTCAGCTCCGGGAAGCATTCCAGAAGGTTCTGTGGGCCTCGGGCTTTCAGACCTGGCCCCGGGGCTCCAACGCGCGCAGCGTGGCTCTCTGTGAACTTGGACACAAGTGTCCACTCTGCACAGATCATGATCATCCCCTAAAGACGAGGGTGTGCAACACAGCCTCTGTCAGCCAGCGTGTTCTCAGCAGGAGCAGGGCCCTGTGTGCCCCTGAGACCAATCCCTCTGCCCCTCCCATTCAGAGCGGGGGCCCCCCTGGCAGCTCGCCCCATGGGACCAGAGCCATTTGGCCCGCTTTCACATCCAGAATCACGGAACCCTCTCCCACCCTGGGCAAGAGCCATCCTCAGCTGCTGATACAAACAGAGGCATTTTCTGGGGACAACAGCTGATGTAAACGTGTGTGAAAGATGGTCGGTAGAAGGCTAACCACTCATCAGCTTACAACTGGGTGAGCGGCGTAGGTAATCATTGAGCATTTCCTAGATAGCGGGAAACTCGGGAAGGAACGGCCTGGAAGGTTTGTGCTGCGTGTTCCTCCCTTCAGCCAAAAGGAAACTTATCGGAGCAGTTAAGTAGAGCTGAGATCATCTACGCATAGCCCTCCAGAGACTCGGAGGAGGCCCGAGTGACTTCTGAGGGAATATTCTGCCAGGTGAGCGAAACAAGCTGGCTGTTCTCTGAAGATGGAGTGGGGAGTGTCTGGGGGCCCTGCTGTCAGCTCATGGGGGTCAGAGGACCCAAGGGACGCTGTGTCCTAGAAAGGCAACGTGGTTTCTCTCTTCCGCGTGTGTGCCGAGGGAGCCACTGCACATGCACTTTGTTGGAATCCCGAGTCCCACAGCGCTGCCTTGAACACAGAGCCCTCCTCGACCAGATCCTCCGGGACTGTCTGGAAGCTCCAGCTGCCCCAGATCCCAGCCCCCCGCATTCGGGTCCCTCCACAGCAGTCAGTTTGACGCCAGCTGACAGGCTGCACAGCCGGATCTGTTCCCAAGGTGTCTCCTCTCTGGTTGTACTAGACCCAGAATGGAACCACTGCCCCGACACCCCCCCAGGGCCAAGGGTTCCGATCAGCAGACTTTTCTGGCGCCTGACCCGAAACACATCTGAGTGCGAGTCTGGTCTCGCCTTCTCCAGCCACCTCACCAGGAGCCAGCTTTGACATTCTGTGCACGGAGTTAAAAAAAGAGCCAAAAAAAAAAAAAAAGGCACCCATAGCTACGGCGGACAGATACTGAGCTGGGAGATACAAATGCACTCGCAGCCCGTATTTAAAAAGGAGAAACTCTGCCTCCCCATCTTTTAAAGCTTAATTATTCACGGAAAACTTGCCCTGCTCTCCCAAAGCGTGGATTGTAAAAAGCATGTTCCTGGGGGCCCCACGGGGACCCTCCAGGCTGCTTGCTATCTGCACCTCCGTTTTTGTGATCCTGCAGAAACCCTGATCTTCAATTGCTTTGATTTCAGCTCAGACACGCATGTGACATGCACATTACAGCACCTCCTCAAAGCCTTAACTTTGGAATCACATGGAATGTTCTGCAGAGATAAGTCCATCCAGCTGCTCAAAATACTCCTGCCCTGCTCTCCAGGGTGGCGGGATGGACTGACTGAGAAGGGGCTGACTCCCCAGCTCCTAGAGGAAGAATGAAACACCGAGGTCCAGGCCGAGATCCGGGACGCAAAATGCCAGCCGCTGAGGATGTGTCATCATCTGCCCACCAACCCAACTCCAATTCAGAGGGTGGGAGATCCCCTGGGACCCATGGGGGGGAAGACAGCCCTTCAGAAGGGAGCAGTTGACATTGCTTCTCTCTCCTTGATCAAATTAGAAGATTGTTTGGAGCCTCCAAAGTTGGCGTCTGAGAGAGGAAGCCACCCCCCATTCTGAAAGGAACTGAAGGGCCTGTCTCTCTAGATGGCCTTGACCCTCTGGTACCCAACCTGTACGGGGAGGGAGAGGCCCCTCCAGGTCCCCTCTGCAAAGCCAGGCTGTCTGCTCAGGGGCGGCTTCAGCCAGAATGGGCCACAGCATCAGCCGGGTCCATCTCTGCCATCATCTTGTTTGCTCCCTCCTTTTCCCCCAGATAAAGGAGACCCAGGAAAAGCAGGGCTGGGCAGAGACATCTCTCCTTAAAAGAGAAAACCAAAGCTCCCAGAAGAGCGGTCCGAGGCTGGTATAAACCTCGCCCAGAAGCGAGCTTTCCCAGCTCTTACTGCAGCTGGTCTGGAATCCTGGCTTGAAACAACCCAGCCTCTCTCCACAGTCAGGCCCTGGGGGAGGCGGCGGCTTTCCTGGAAAAGGCTGTTAAACCCCAAGGTGGTCGCCTTTAACACCTTCACCAGGCCCATCCAAGGGTTTCCTGGCTACAAAAGGCATCACCTGATTGTGCTGTAGAGACAGTACCATCTTGTGAGACCTGGCAAGAGGCGTGAAGGGTGAGGCGGAGGGACGTGGACCAGTGTTTGTGGACAAGGTCTGGTCACACAGCGTGGGGCCTATTGAGATGTGTTCTTTGATAACTGCTGGATTTTACAGGCTGTGCTGTGCCTTTAAAACAACAGAGGCAATCAAAGCTGTTTACGTCTGTCTGTCCATGGGATTGATGACACAGCTGCAGCTAATGCCCAGAGGCAGCAGGCACTGGAGGCCCAAGAATTAATCCCCAGGTTTTGGGCTCAGAATCAGGAAACCAAAATGGAGACCCACCCGCCAGCCCAGTTGATCCGAAGCACTCCTAACACCCTGAACTAGGGTTCTGCGGCCCCCGGCAAGCCGGTGGACTTCCCTCCTCTTTTTCTCCTATTTCCTCAGGACACAGTTTGCCCACTGGAGGACCAGGTCACAGGGTTTCAGGCCTTGGTCCCCCACACCACCTGCTCACCCTCACAGGGGTGCCGCCAGCTGGCCCCCTCACCTGGAGACCAGGCCCTGACCTCGGGCCCCGGCAGACCTCTCCTAACCAGTCACGTCTGGCATCCTTTCTTCATCCCTCAGCCTGGCAACTTGGTACCAGCGCCCATTCATGGGAGGTGCTCTCCCCCAAAGGGAGCACCTTGCCTGGGCGTGCCACTGGCAGCAAAGAACAGGCTGGATTCTCAGCCTCAAGCTGCATGGGCATCCCCCAGGACCTGCAGAGAAGGACCCTGCCTGGGAGCATCAGATCGGCTAAGAGGCATCCTAGAAGGAGCACGCCCTGCTCAAGCTTCAAACCCAAAGGCAATAACTGTCTTGACCCTGTCTCGGTGTTTCCCTCGGGACACTGCCACCCACACTGGACCTTCCCCCAGGCTGGGCGCTTCTGGCACACAGGCATCTGCTCATGAGCAAGGCCTTTTGCAACGATCATTTTTCACAATATTGTGTATTGTTTCATTAAAGCTAACATTAAATGTTTGCTGTTCAGATTGGCTTCTCTGCTAATTTTGCACAACTGTAGCACTGTATATTTTATCTAACATTCCCATGCCAAAAAATTCGTTTTTCATGTTTCCCTAACACGTGGTCTTGATTACGTTTCCAAAATAAAACTTCCGCTACTGGATCGATAGAAGTGAGGGTGGAGCCTTGCCGATCTCCGTGCTCTGAGCAGAGCAGCTGTCTGCTCATCCCACAGTGACTGAAACGCCCCTGCCCAGTTCATGGGATTTCTGACCTTCCCTTCCGTCATGCCTGTTGCCATGGATGGGCCTGATTTGGGTAGTTCTCAGGTCTGTCAAGGAGCCCTTACTTTCATCTCTGAATCCTCACAACCGCATTAAATGGGTTTCCTTATCTACCCAATCAGTTTAGGAAGAGAAGTGGAAAAAAAAATCTGGTTTCTCTAAAAGATGATTGAGGCTATAGCAAGGATGAGCAAGCCCACTCGTAAGGACAGGCTGGATCCATGAGTGTTCCGAGGTCCAGGGATTCAGTTCTTACTGGCACATAAATGTTTTGCCATCATCACCGAAAACCACTAGCTGACCCGCCCAGGCTCCCCGCCTGCCCTTGAATCCCATCACGTCTGCCTCCTGCCTTCATGAACTGCAAGGGGAGAAGCCATGCACCTCCGACGATTCTTTCCGCCATCACCTGAGACCATACAAGGGGACGCCCTTGCAAAAACTGGGACTGAGGACATGGAAGGTTACAGAATGGGGGATCACACGTTTGCACCCAGAGTTGCTAGCCCTTCCAGAGATGAGCTGGAGAACGGGCATAGCCAGGAGTGAGGGGGTGGTGGATTTTTTATTATCTAGGGTTCATCCTAGAAAGAATGTCTGTGCCTCTGCAGCCTTAGTGGCACCATCCCTGGCATCGCCACTTGGTAGAACACTTTGCTTAACTCTGATCAGATGCTGACTTCTTGGAGGAGGGAGTCTTTTGACTACAGGCGCCATGGTGACCCAGCCGGAGTCACCCATGATCGGGTCCCAGTGAGCTGTCTGCCGCAGGGAACAAGGCGAAAAATCTAGAGCCTAGTGTCTGGATGTGAGGCCTAGAAGCCCACGGATTCGCTCTGAAACACATAGTATTATCTTAACTACCCTGTTCTGTTAAGGTTTACACAATAGAATTTTTAAACAAATGTGTTTAATTTTCTAAAATCTCTTGTATTAAAATTTTCTTTTGGAATAAGCTGTGGTAATTTTGTTACAATCTGGTTAAGACACACCTCTTTACAACTGACAACATTAAAACAGTGACATTTTCTAAATTAGATATTCAGTTTATGGTCTCTCTGATTCTTTGTGTCCATTCTTTTTTCAGCAGTTGGAAATTAGGTGAACTTCCAATATACATGTTATAAAAACTTCCAGAAAGGTCCCTCACCATTGCACATGTTATCCTGAACAACAGGATTTGATTGGACAAACATCACTTGTATATGAAGTGGAGCGAAATCCTATTTTGAGTTATTAGGCAGGTCTGTATTAATTGGAGATGTAGAATCAAAATTCTATACAGAAGAAAAGAAGCCCCTCCTATTCATTCACTCAGAAACAGATAGTTATTGGGCACCTACTATATACCATCATGCGAGGCACTGGGCATGCCGCAGTGACCAAGACAGAAAAGACCCCTGCCATTTTGGACTAACATTCCAAGTAAGGCAGATGGACAATTATATGTATATTTCTTCCTATCTATCTCTCCATCTGTCTGTACACACATACACTTCTTAAAGTCAGCCATCCAGATAATTACAGACCACAGTAAGCGCCATGAAGGAATAAGCAGGGCTTGGAGAAAGGATCTCCTGTAAATAGTCCAGGCCAGGCTTTCTCACCCTCAGCGCTGCTGACATTTGGGGCTGGACAATTGTGTGTCAAGGGAACTGTCCTGTCACTGTAAGACGGTCAGCAGCCCTGGCCTCTACCCACTAAATGCCCCTAGAACCCTTTCTGCACTGACAACCAGAAATGTCTCCAGATTTGACCACACGTCCCCAGAGTGAGGAATGGTCCCCCCTTGAGAACCATGAGGCTAGACCAAGGGGTTCTCTTAGCAGATGTGACATTTAAGTTGTGACCTGAAGGATGAGAAATACTACACTGTCCCCTGCTCCCCACCCCAAATTTACATTGGCTTAAAAATTCATACCCTATAGCAAGGTACTTAACCTTTTGAACCAGGATGATAAGAGCCTAGGCATAAGGTCAGTATATAAAAGTCATACCCGCAAATCCTGGGAGACTCTGCTCAGGGCCCCACGAAGGGTGCACTGCAGACTGCTGAGCCCAGTGCTGTGGAAAGGGCACTCCCGGGCTGATAAAACAGGAGAAGGGGTGGGACCAACGCTGGATCTTGAGGGCGCGTTCATGGGTCGCACTGCGTCCTGTGCTCTACAGCCTCCAGGTTACTTAACCCTATGCCAACCCAGTGTATCCTGTATTTGAACAGATGAGAAAAACTACGCACAGGTTGAGTGCTGGCCCGAGGTCCCCCGGCCTCAAGGTAGAAAAGAAACAGAGGACTGTTTCCACAGTGCCCACAGCCTGCACTGTCTTGGCCACACTCTAATCTGTCCTGGTCGCCCCTCCCTGGCTTCCAGTACGGAACAAACTCCCCAATAATCCTCAAGCTCTCCTCCCAGCTTCTCAGCCATCTCCAAGCATGTCTATCTCCCAAGGGTCCTGTTCACTCGAGCTCCTCCAAGGAAAGGCTGTCTTTTTTATTCTCCCTCAGTCCATATTCCCAATTCTCAATTTCCCTGCTTCAAACCACTTTGCCTCCTTAAAAACATCAATTCCTTTGACGCTCATGCCATGCACCTGTAACACTCTCTGTGCCTACGCTTGGACTTGCATATTGACCTCCGAGCTGCTTCTCACTCACTGATGATTAACGCCTCACTCGGGGGCCCCTCCATCCCCTCCAGCCACACCCTGCATCTCGCTTCTCTGAGCTTCTTCCTCTCCAGAGGCTATTCCTCTGTGCCACTTGCAGCTCTTCTAGACCAACACGGCGGCCATCACTGCACCACCTCTGTAATACTGACGTCAGATTCTCTGCTCTGATCCACTCTGTCCCCCCAGCACTTTGCTCTAGTGCCCTCACAGCAACAACTGTTCAAATGTTTCAGGCCTGCAATCTGTCATTTTTAAAAACCTGTCCTCCTCACATACTATTGCCAAGCACCCCCATCCCAGTGCTGGTTCTGTGGGCCATGACGATCATCGCTCCCTGCGGGGACATCCCGTGAGTCCCCTGCCCCTCTCTCACACTTACTTGGCAAAAACCCAGCCCTAGTCAAGTCCAACTGACAAGCTAGTCTAAAAGCCAGTATTACTTGTAACTTTGGTTTGTAACTCCACATTTTGTTTTCTTCATAATTTAAGAGACTAATGCATTTTAAAAAATTATTAGTTTATGTTTGGGAGCACACAATGTACAAAGATGTATAAAGGGGTGGGGATGGAGCTGTAAAGGAGCAGGGTTTTCTTGTTACTAAAGTTAAGCTGATGTAAATTCAAATCATTATTCAAAGTAACTTTAGGTTGTTAAATGTAATCACAAAGAAAACAACTATAGAATATACACAAAAGGAGATGGGAAAGGAATAGTTCATGATGAAAAACTAAACACCAAAGACAGCAACGCATGGAATAAGGGACAAAAAAGCTAGAAAGCATATAGAAAATGAATAGCAATGACAGAATAAGTCCCTCCTTATCAGTAATTAAATTTAAATGGATTAAACTTTCCAACCAAGACAAAGATTGGCAGAATGAATAAAAACACATGATCCAACTATATTTTGTCTACAAGAGATTCACTTTAGATCTAAAACCACAAATAGATTTAAAGTGAAAGTATGGAAAAAGATATTCCATGCAAGTAGTAACCAAAAGAGGAGTGGCTATACAATATCAGACAAAATAGATTTTAACGAAAGTTTCAATACAGGAAGAAGCTATAACAATTATAAACATTTACACACCTAATAATAATAATTATCAAAAAATAGAAAGCAAAAACTTACAGAATTGAACAGAGAAACAGACAGTTCTACAATTACAGCTGGTGACCTCAGTAACCCACTCTCAATAATGGACAGAACGACCAGACAGAAGATAAGTAAGGAAATAGAGGATTTAACACAATAAACCAACTAAATCTAACAGACATACATACACAGAGCACTCTACCCCATAGTAGCAGCATATACACGCTTCTGAAGTGCACAGGGGACATTTTCCAGGACAGACCATATGTTAGGCCACAAGTCTCAACAGATTCTAAAAGATAGATTTCATACAAAGTGTCCTCTCCAACCTGATGGGATAAAGTTAGAAATCAATAACAGAAGGAAAATGGAAAAATCACAGATTTGTGAAAAACAATACAAACAACCAATGGATCAAAGAAATCACAAGGGAAATTAGAAAATACTTCAAGACAAAAGAAAATGAAAACACGACATACCAAAACCTATGGGATGCAGCAAAAGCAATGCCAAGGGAGAAATTTATAGCTATAAATGCCTCTATTAGAAAACTGGAAAGACCTAAATCAGCACTCTAATCTTACAACTTCAGGAACTAGAAAAAGAACAAACTAAACTCAAAGTTAGCGGAAGGAAGGAAATAATAAAAATTAGAGCAGAAATAAAATAGAGAGTGGAAAAGCAACAGAGAAAATTAATGAAAGTTGTTGAAATGTATCAAGAAAATTGACAAACCTTTAGCTAGATGGACCAACAAAAAAAGAAGAAGTTTCGATTTACTAAAATCAGAAATGAAAATGGGGACATTACTACTGATTCTACAGAAATAAAAGGATTATGAGTACCATGGACAATTTTATGCCAACAAGTTGGATAACCTAGATGAAATGGACAAACTTCTAGAAACACAAAACCTACCAAGACTGGATCAAAGAAATAGAAAATCTGAATAAACTTATGTATAACTAGTAAGAAGATTGAATTAGTAATCAATCTCCACAGAAAGGAAAGTTCTGGACCTGATGACTTCACTGGTGAATTCTGCCAAACATTTAAAGAACTAATGCCAATCCTCAAACTTTTCCAAAAAATTGAAGAAGAGGGACTTCTCACTCATTCTATGAGGGCTGTATTACCCTGATACAAAGGCAGACAAAACAACTGCAAAATAAAACTACAAACAATATCCCTGGTGAACACTGATGCAAAAATCCTCAACAAAACACTAACAAAGAATTCAGCAGCATATTAAAAATATTATACACCATGACCAAGTGGGATTTATTCCTGGAATGAAAAGATGGTTCAGCATGTGAAAATTGATTAATATGCCACATGAACAGAATGAAAGGGGAAAAAACCCACTTGATCATCTCATAGATGCAGAAAAGGCATTTGACAAAATTCAACACCCTTACATAATAAAAACACTCAACAAACTAGGAATAGAAGGAACATACCTCAACATAATAAAAAACATATATTAAAAAAAAAAACACAGCAAACACCACATATATTCAGCAGTGAAAGACTTAAAACATTTCCTCTAAGAACAGGAACAAGATGAGGGTGTCCACTTTTGCCACTTCTATTCAAACATAGTACTGGAAGTTCTAACCAGAGCAATTAGGCAAGAAAAAGAAATAAAAAGCATGCAAATTGAAAAGGAAGAAGTAAAATCCTCTCTATTCATAGATGATAGGATCTTATATATAGAAAACCTTAAAGATTCTGCAAAACCAACCAAACAAAAAACCCCACAACTGTTAGAGATAATAAACAATTTCAGCAAAGTAGCAGGGTACAAAGTCAGCGCACAAAAATCAGTTGCATTTCTGTACATTAACAATGAATAATCTGAAAGGAAAATTATGAAAACAGTTCAACTCACAATAGCATCAAAAAGAATACTTAGGTATTAACCAAAGAGATAAAAGACTTGTACAATAAACTATAAAACATTGCTGAAAGAAATTAGATAAGACATAAATAAATGGAAACACATACCATGTGTAATCTTCATGGATTAGAAGATTTAATATTGTTAAGATGTCACTACCCAAAGTGATTGACTGATTGAATGCAATCCCTATCAAAATCCCAATCATCTTTTTTTTTGCAGAAATAGAAAAAATCCATTTTAAAATTCATATGGAAGCTCAGGGGACCCAAAATAGCTAAAACAATCTTGAAGAGGAAGAACAAGTCTGGAAGACTCACATTTCTTGATTTCAAAACTTTTAACAAAGCTACAGTCATCAAAACAGTGTGGCAGTGGGACTTTCCTGGTGATCCAGTGGTTAAGACTTTGCCTTCCAACGTGGGGAGTGCAGGTTCAACCCTTGGTTGGGGAGCTAGGATCCCATATATTCACAGCTAAAGGGCCAAAACATTAAACAGAAGCAATACTGTAACAAATAAAGACTTTAAAAATGGTCCACATCAAAAAAAGAAGTCTTAAAAAAAAAAACAGTGTGGTAGTGGCATGAAGAAAGACATACAAATAGAATAGAATAGAGAACCCAGAAATAAACCCTTGCATATATGGCCAAATGATTCATTGACAAGGGTATCAAGACCATTTGATGGGGAAAAGACAGTCTTTTAACAAATGGGAAAACTAGTTGTCCATGTGGAAAAAGAAGTTGGGGCCTTACATAACACCGTATTTTATTATCTAAATATTATCTAAAATTATCTCAAAAGGGATCAAAGACCTAAATAAATGTATAAAACTCTTAGAAGAAAACACAGGGGGAAGGCTTCACAACACTGGATTTGACAGTGATTTCTTAAAAATGACACCAAGGGCACAAGCCACAAAAGAAAAAATAGATTCAACTTATCAAAAATTTTTAAATTTTGGATATCATAAGACAATATCAACAGAGTAAAAAAGCAACCCAGAGAATGGAAGAAAATACTGGCAAATCAAATTTGTGATAAGGGATTAATACCCAGAATATGTAGAGAACTCAAAACTCAACAACAACAACAAAAAAACCCAATTCGAAAATGGTCAAAGGACTTGAATAGACAGTTCTCCTAAGATATACAAAGAGCATGTGACCAAAAGGACATGAAAAGATGCTCAACACCAGTAATCATTACAGAAATGCAAATCAAAACTATAATGAGATAACACCTCATACGCATTTGGATGGCTACCATTTTATTTTACTTTAAAAATTTTTTTTAATTTTAAAATTTTATGTATTTTGGTTGCATTGGGTCTTCATTGCTGCTCGGAGGCTTTCTCTAGTTGCAGCAAGCGGGTGCTACTCTTCATTGTGGTGCGCGGGATTCTCATTGCAGTGGCTTCTCTTGTTGCAGAGCACAGGCTCTAGGCACGTGGGCTTCAGTAGTTGTAGCACGCGGGCTCAGTAGTTGTGGCGCGTGGGCTTACTTGCTCCGCAGCATGTGGGATCTTCCTGGACCAGGGCTCAAACCTGTGTCCCCTGCATTGGCAGGCAGATTCTTTCTTTACTTATTTTATTTATTTATTTTTGGCTGTGTTGGGTCTTCATTGCTGCATGCAGGCTTTCTCTAGTTGCAGCAAGTGGGGGCTACTCTTTGTTGAGGTGAGCAGGCTTCTCAATGCGGTAGCTTCTCTTGTGACAGAGCACGGGCTCTACGTGTGTGAGCTTCAGTAGTTGTGGCACATGGGTTCAGTAGTTGTGGTTTGCAGGCTATAGAACACAGGCTCAGTAGTTGTGGCACACGGGCTTAGTTGCTCCGCGGCTTGTGGGATCTTCCTGGACCAGGGCTCGAACCCGTGTCTCCTGCATTGGCAGGTGGATTCTTAACCACTGCGCCACCAGGGAAGCCCCTGGATGACTACCATTTTTTAAAAAGCGAACAGAAAATAACAAGTGTTAGTGAGGATGTAGAGAAACTGGAAGCTTTGCGCATTGTTGGTGGGAATGTAAAATGGTACAGCTGCTATAAAAACAGTGTGGTGGTTCCTCAAAAAATTAAACATAGAATTACCATATGATTCAACAATTCCACTCCTGGATATATATCCAAAAGACTTAAAAGAAGGGTCTTGAAGAGATATTTGTATAGCCACGTACACAGCAGCATTACTCAGAGTAGCTGAAACGTAGGAGCAACCCAAGCGTCCATTGACAGAATGATTAAGCAAAATGTAGTATATACATACAATGGATAGTACTCAGCCTTAAAAAGGAAGGAAATTCTGACAACCTACAACATGGATGAACCATGAAGACATTATGCTAAGTGAAATAAGCCAGACACAAGAGGACAAATACTGTCTAATTCCACTTACACATGGTACTTAGTACAGTGAAACTCACAGGGACAGAATACAATGGTGATCACCAGGGGATGGGAAGAGGGGTTGAGGACTATTGTTTAATGGGTACAGAGTTTTAGTTTTGCAAAATGGAGAAGTTCTGGAGACAGATAGGGGTGATGGTTGTACAACCATATGAATGTACTTAATGCCACCAAAGTGTATACTTAAAAATGGTTAAGACAGGTGAGAGGCAGACGAGCAAACTGGCCGGAGCACCATAAGACAGAGGAGAAAGGAAAACCAGAGTGGAGCGACTCCATGATTCTTTTCCAAGGTATTTCTAAATGGGCTTAGGAGATTAGCATGCTTCATTTCCAGAATGTTTCTGCCGTGATTCAGGCAGCTGTTCCAGACAGTAGTGATGCTCTGATACGATTAGGCAGCAAGAGGAGCCCCTTGTGGACCTCACACAACCAGAGAAGGAGGCAGAGTGCTTCTCTGACCATCCTCTTCATTCCCCAGAGGAGCAATACACACCTCTCCCGCTGTGGGCTGAAGATAAAGTGCCTGGGTTACAGATAGATACATGGCTGGCTGAAGAGTACTGAGTGATTTGGTATTTATGCCTTGTGTCTTTTTTGTACCTTAATTCACTGGCAAGCATCCCTTGTATCAAGCTGAGCCGTGTGGATGAAAGGCTCTTGGTGCTGCAGCCAGGAGTCAGTGCTGTGCCTCTGAGGTGGGAGAGCCAACTTCAGGACACTGGTCCACAAGAGACCTCCCAGCTCCACATAATATCAAATGGCGAAAATCTCCCAGAGATCTCCATCTCAACACCAGCACCCAGCTTCACTCAACGACCAGCAAGCTACAGTGCTGGACACCCTATGCCAAACAACTAGCAAGACAAGAACACAACCCCACCCATTAGCAGAGAGGCTGCCTAAAATCATAATAAGGCCACAGACACCCCAAAACACACCACCAGACGTGGACCTGTCCACCAGAAAGACAAGATCGAGCCTCATCCACCAGAACACAGGCACCAGTCCCCTCCAACAGGAAGCCTACACAAACCACTAAACCAACCCTAGCCACTGGGGACAGACACCAAAAACAACGGGAACTATGAACCTGCAGCCTGCAAAAAGGAGACCCCAAACACAGTAACATAAGCAAAATGAGAAGACAGAAAAACACACAGCAGGTGAAGGAGCAAGATAAAAACCCACCAGACCTAACAAATGAAGAGGAAATAGGCAGTCTACCTGAAAAAGAATTCAGAATAATGATAGTAAACATGATCCAAAATCTTGGAAATAGAATAGACAAAATGCAAGAAACACTTAACAAGGACCTAGAAGAACTAAAGATGAATCAAGCAACAATGAGCAACACAATAAATGAAATTAAAAATACTCTAGATGGGATCAATAGCAGAATAACTGAGGCAGAAGAACGGATAAGTGAGGTGGAAGATAAAATAGTGGAAATAACTGCTGCAGAGCAGAATAAAGAAAAAAGAATGAAAAGAACTGAGGGCAGTCTCAGAGACCTCTGGGACAAATTTAAACACACCAACATTCGAATTATAGGGGTTCCAGAAGAAGAAGAGAAAAAGAAAGGGACTGAGAAAATATTTGAAGAGATTATAGTTGAAAACGTCCCTAATACGGGAAAGGAAACACTTAATCAAGTCCAGGAGGCACAGAGAGTCCCATACAGAATAAATCCAAGGAGAAATACACCAAGACACATATTAATCAAACTGTCAAAAATTAAACACAAAGAAAACATATTAAAAGCAGCAAGGGAAAAACAACAAATAACACACAAGGGAATCCCCATCAGGTTAACAGCTGATCTCTCAGCAGAAACTCTACAAGCCAGAAGGGAGTGGCAGGACATAATTAAAGTGATGAAGGAGAAAAACCTGCAACCAAGATTACTCTACCCACCAAGGATCTCATTCAGATTTGATGGAGAAACTAAAACCTTTACAGACAAGCAAAAGCTGAGAGAGTTCAGCACCACCAAACCAGCTTTACAACAAATGCTAAAGGAACTTCTCTAGGCAAGAAACACAACAGAAGGAAAAGACCTACAATAACAAACCCAAAACAATTAAGGAAATGGGAATAGGAACATACATATCGATAATTACCTTAAATGTAAATGGACTAAATGCTCCCACCAAAAGACACAGATTGGCAGAATGGATACAAAAACAAGACCCATATACATGCTGTCTACAAGAGACCCACTTCAAACCTAGAGACACATACAGACTGAAAGTAAGGGGATGGAAAAAGATATTCCATGCAAATGGAAATCAAAAGAAAGCTGGAGTAGCAATTCTCATATCAGACAAAATAGACTTTAAAATAAAGACTATTAGAAGAGACAAAGAAGGACACTACATAATGATCAAGGGATCGATCCAAGAAGAAGATATAACAATTGTAAATATTCATGCACCCAACATAGGAGCACCTCAATACATAAGGCAAATACTAACAGCCATAAAAGGGGGAATCGACAGTAACACACTCATAGTAGGGGACTTCAACAACCACTTTCACCAATGGACAGATCATCCAAAATGAAAATAAATAAGGAAACACAAGCTTTAAATGATACATTAAACAACATGGACTTAGTTGATATTTATAGGACATTCCATTCAAAAACAACAGAATACACATTTTTCTCAAGTGCTCTTGGAACATTCTCCAGGATAGACCATATCTTGAGTCACAAGTCAAGCCTTGGTAAATTTAAGAAAATTGAAATTGTATCAAGTATCTTTTCCGACCACAATGCTATGAGACTAGACATCAATTACAGGAAAAGATCTGTAAAAAATACAAACACATGGAGGCTAAACAATACACTACTCAATAATGAAGTGATCACTGAAGAAATCAAAGAGGAAATTAAGAAATACTTAGAAACAAATGACAATGGAGACACGACGACCCAAAACCTATGGGACGCAGCAAAAGCAGTTCTAAGGGGGAAGTTTATAGCAATACAATCCCACCTTAAGAAACAGGAAACATTTCGAGTAAACAACCTGACCCTGCACCTAAAGCAATTAGAGAAAGAAGAACAAAAAACCCCCAAAGTTAGCAGAAGGAAAGAAATCATAAAGATCAGATCAGAAAGAAATGAAAAAGAAATGAAGGAAACGATAGCAAAGATCAACCAAACTAAAAGCTGGTTCTTTGAGAAGATAAACAAAATTGACAAACCATTAGCCAGACTCATCAAGAAAAGAAGGGAGAAGACTCAAATCAGTAGAATTAGAAATGAAAAAGGAGAAGTAACAACTGACACTGCAGAAATACAAAAGATCATGAGAGATTACTATAAGCAACTCTATGCCAATAAAATGGACAACCTGGAAGAAATGGACAAATTCTTAGAAATGCACAACCTACCAAGACTGACTCAGGAAGAAATAGAAAATATGAATAGACCAATCACAAGCACTGAAATTGAAACTGTGATTAAAAATCTTCCATCAAACAAAAGCCCAGGACCAGATGGCTTCACAGGCGAATTCTATCAAACATTTAGAGAAGAGCTAACACCCATCCTTCTCAAACTCTTCCAAACAATATCAGAGAAAGGAACACTCCCAAACTCATTCTACGAGGCCACCATCACCTTGATACCAAAACCAGGCAAGGATGTCACAAAGAAAGAAAACTACAGGCCAATATCACTGATGAACATAGATGCAAAAATCCTCAACAAAATACTAGCAAACAGAATCCAACAGCACATTAAAAGGATCATACACCATGATCAAGTGGGGTTTATTCCAGGAATGCAAGGATTCTTCAATATACGCAAATCAATCAATGTGATACACCATATTAACAAGTTGAAGGAGAAAAACCATATGATCATCTCAATAGATGCAGAGAAAGCTTTCGACAAAATTCAACACCCATTTATGATAAAAACCCTGCAGAAAGTAGGCATAGAGGGAACTTTCCTCAACATAATAAAGTCCATATATGACAAACCCACAGCCAACATTGTCCTCAATGGTGAAAAACTGAAACCATTTCCACTAAGATCAGGAACAAGACAAGGCTGCCCACTCTCACCACTCTTATTCAACCTAGTTTTGGAAGTTTTAGCCACAGCAATCAGAGAAGAAAAGGAAATAAAAGGAATCCAAGTTGGAAAAGAAGAAGTAAAGCTGTCACTGTTTGCAGATGACATGATACTATACATAGAGAATCCTAAAGATGCTACCGAAAAACTACTAGAGCTAATCAATGAATTTGGTAAAGTAGCAGGATACAAAATTAATGCACAGAAATCTCTGGCATTCCTGTACACTAATGATGAAAAATCTGAAAATGAAATCAAGAAAACACTCCCATTTACCATTGCAACAAAAAGAATAAAATATCTAGGAATAAACCTACCTAAGGAGACAAAAGACCTGTATGCAGAAAATTATAAGACACTGATGAAAGAAATTAAAGATGATATAAATAGATGGAGAGATATACCATGCTCCTGGATTGGAAGAATCAATATTGTGAAAATGACTCTACTACCCAAAGCAATCTACAGATTCAATGCAATCCCTATCAAACTACCACTGGCATTTTTCACAGAAGTAGAACAAAAAATTTCAAAATTTGTTTGGAAAAACAAAAGACCCCGAATAGCCAAAGCAATCTTGAGAACGAAAAACGGAGCTGGAGGAATCAGGCTGCCTGACTTCAGACTATACTACAAAGCTACAGTAATTAAGACAGTGTGGTACTGGCATAAAAACAGAAAGATAGATCAGTGGATCAGGATAGAAAGCCCAGAGATAAACCCACGCACATATGGCCAACTTATCTTTGATAAAGGAGGCAGGAATGTACAGTGGAGAAAGGACAGCCTCTTCAATAAGTGGTGCTGGGAAAACTGGACAGGGACATGTAAAAGTATGAGATTAGATCATTCCCTAACACCATACACAAAAATAAGCTCAAAATGGATTAAAGACCTAAATGTAAGGCCAGAAACTATCAAACTCTTAGAGGAAAACATAGGTAGAACACTCTATGACATAAATCACAGCAAGATCCTTTTGGACCCACCTCCTAGAGAAATGGAAATAAAAACAAAGATAAACAAATGGGACCTAATGAAACTTCAAAGCTTTTGCACAGCAAAGGAAACCATAAACAAGACCAAAAGACAACCCTCAGAATGGGAGAAAATATTTGCAAATGAAGCAACTGACAAAGGATTAATCTCCAAAATTTATAAACAGCTCATGCAGCTCAATAGCAAAAAAACAAACAACCCAATCCAAAAATGGGCAGAAGACTTAAATAGGCATTTCTCCAAAGAAGATATACAGACTGCCAACAAACACATGAAAGAATGCTCAACATCATTAATCATTAGAGAAATGCAAATCAAAACTACAATGAGATATCATCTCACACCAGTCAGAATGGCCATCATCAAGAAATCTAGAAACAATAAATGCTGGAGAGGGTGTGGAGAAAAGGGAACACTCTTGCACTGCTGGTGGGAATGTGAATTGGTACAGCCACTATGGAGAACAGTATGGAGGTTCCTTAAAAAACTAAAAATAGAACTACCATATGACCCAGCAATCCCACTACTAGGCATATACCCTGAGAAAACCATAATTCAAAAAGAGACATGTACCAAAATGTTCATTGCAGCTCTATTCACAATAGCCCGGAGCTGGAAACAACCTAAGTGTCCATCATCGGATGAATGGATAAAGAAGATGTGGCACATATATACAATGGAATATTACTCAGCCATAAAAAGAAACGAAACTGAGCTATTTGTAATGAGGTGGATAGACCTAGAGTCTGTCATACAGAGTGAAGTAAGTCAGAAAGAGAAAGACAAATACCATATGCTAACACATATATATGGAATTTAAAAAAAAAAAATGTCATGAAGAACCTAGGGGTAAAACGGGAATAAAGACACAGACCTACTTGAGAATGGACTTGAGGATATGGGGAAGGGGAAGGGTAAGCTGTGACAAAGGGAAAGAGAGGCATGGACATATATACACTACCAAACGTAAGGTAGATAGATAGTGGGAAGCAGCCGCAGAGCACAGGGAGATCAGCTCGGTGCTTTGTGACCGCCTGGAGGGGTGGGATGGGGAGGGTGGGAGGGAGGGAGATGCATGAGGGAGGGGATGTGGGAACAGATGTATATGTATGACTGATTCACTTTGTTATAAAGCAGAAACTAATAAAAAATAAAATAAAATAAAAGAAGCCTTCCAACCCTGAAAAAAAAAAAAAAAAGAAAATTGAAACTGTATCAAGTATCTTTTCTGAACACAATGCTATGAGACTAGATATCAATTACAGGAAAAATCTGTAAAAAATACCAGCACATGGAGGCTAAACAATACACTACTTAATAATGAAGTGATCACTGAAGAAATCAAAGAGGAAATTAAAAAATACCTAGAAACAAATGACAATGGAGACACGATGACCCAAAACCTTTGGGATGCAGCAAAAGCAGTTCTAAGAAGGAAGTTTATAGCAATACAATCCCACCTTAAGAAACAGGAAACATCTCGAGTAAACAACCTGACCTTGCACCTAAAGCAATTAGAGAAAGAAGAACAAAAAACCCCCAAAGTTAGCAGAAGGAAAGAAATCATAAAGATCAGATCAGAAAGAAATGAAAAAGAAATGAAGGAAATGATAGCAAAGATCAATAAAACTAAAAGCTGGTTCTTTGAGAAGATAAACAAAATTGATAAACCATTAGCCAGACTCATCAAGAAAAAAAGGGAGAAGACTCAAATCAATAGAATTAGAAATGAAAAAGGAGAAGTAACAACTGACACTGCAGAAATACAAAAGATCATGAGAGATTACTACAAGCAACTCTATGCCAATAAAATGGACAACCTGGAAGAAATGGGCAAATTCTTAGAAATGCACAACCTGCCAAGACTGAATCAGGAAGAAATAGAAAATATGAACAGACCAATCACAAGCACTGAAATTGAAACTGTGATTAAAAATCTTCCAACAAACAAAAGCCCAGGACCAGATGGCTTCACAGGGGAATTCTATCAAACATTTAGAGAAGAGCTAACACCTATCCTTCTCAAACTCTTCCAAAATATAGCAGAGGGAGGAACACTCCCAAACTCATTCTACGAGGCCACCATCACCTTGATACCAAAACCAGACAAGGATGTCGTAAAGAAAGAAAACTACAGGCCAATATCACTGATGAACATAGATGCAAAAATCCTCAACAAAATACTAGCAAACAGAATCCAACAGCACATTAAAAGGATCATACAGCATGATCAAGTGGGGTTTATTCCAGGAATGCAAGGATTCTTCAATATACACAAATCAATCAACGTGATACACCATATTAACAAATTGAAGGAGAAAAACCATATGATCATCTCAATAGATGCAGAGAAAGCTTTCGACAAAATTCAACACCCATTTATGATAAAAAGCCTGCAGAAAGTAGGCATAGAGGGAACTTTCCTCAACACAATAAAGGCCATATATGACAAACCCACAGCCAACATCATCCTCAATGGTGAAAAACTGAAAGCATTTCCACTAAGATCAGGAACAAGACAAGGTTGCCCACTCTCACCACTCTTATTCAACATAGTTTTGGAAGTTTTAGCCACAGCAATCAGAGAAGAAAAGGAAATAAAAGGAATCCAAATCAGAAAAGAAGTAAAGCTGTCACTGTTTGCAGATGACATGATACTATACATAGAGAATCCTAAAGATGCTACCAGAAAACTACTAGAACTAATCAATGAATTTGGTAAAGTAGCAGGATACAAAATTAATGCACAGAAATCTCTGGCATTCCTGTACACTAATGATGAAAAATCTGAAAGTGAAATCAAGAAAACACTCCCATTTACCATTGCAACAAAAAGAATAAAATATCTAGGAATAAACCTACCTAAGGAGACAAAAGACCTGTATGCAGAAAATTATAAGACAGTGATGAAAGAAATTAAAGATGATACAAATAGATGGAGAGATATACCATGTTCCTGTATTGGAAGAATCAATATTGTGAAAATGACTCTACTACCCAAAGCAATCTACAGATTCAATGAAATCCCTATCATGCTACCACTGGCATTTTTCACAGAACTGAAACAAAAAATTTCAAAATTTGTATGGAAAAACAAAAGACCCCGAATAGCCAAAGCAATCTTGAGAACGAAAAACGGAGCTGGAGGAATCAGGCTCCCTGGCTTCAGACTATACTACAAAGCTACAGCAATCAAGACAGTATGGTACTGGCACAAAAACAGAAAGATAGATCAATGGAACCAGATACAAAGCCCAGAGATAAACCCACGCACATATGGTCACCTTATCTTTGATAAAGGAGGCAGGAATGTACAGTGGAGAAAGGACAGCCTCTTCAATAAGTGGTGCTGGGAAAACCGGAAAGGTACATGTAAAAGTATGAGATTAGATCACTCCCTAACACCATACACAAAAATAAGCTCAAAATGGATTAAAGACCTAAACGTAAGGCCAGAAACTATCAAACTCTTAGAGGAAAACATAGGCAGAACACTCTATGACATAAATCACAGCAAGATCCTTTTTGACCCACCTCCTAGAGAAATGGAAATAAAAACAAAAATAAGCAAATGGGACCTAATGAAACTTCAAGGCTGTTGCACAGCAAAGGAAACCATAAGCAAGACCAAAATACAACCCTCAGAATGAGAGAAAATATTTGCAAATGAAGCAACTGACAAAGGGTTAATCTCCAAAATTTATAAGCAGCTCATGCAGCTCAATAGCAAAAAAACAAACAGCCCAATCCAAAAATGGGCAGAAGGGGCTTCCCTGGTGGCTCAGTGGTTGAGAGTCCGCCTGCCGATGCAGGGGATGCGGGTTCGTGCCCTGGTCTGGGAAGATCCCACATGCCACGGAGCGGCTAGGCCCATGAGCCATGGCCGCTGAGCCTGCGCGTCCGGAGCCTGTGCTCCGCAACGGGAGAGGCCACAACAGTGAGAGGCCCGCATACCGCAAAAAAAAAAAAAAAAAAAATGGGCAGAAGACTTAAATAGGCATTTCTCCAAAGAAGATATACAGACTGCCAACAAACACATGAAAGAATGCTCAACATCATTAATCATTAGAGAAATGCAAATCAAAACTACAATGAGATATCATCTCACACCAGTCAGAATGGCCATCATCAAAAATCTAGAAACAATAAATGCTGGAGAGGGTGTGGAGAAAAGGGAACACTCTTGCACTGCTGGTGGGAATGTGAATTGGTACAGCCACTATGGAGAACAGTATGGAGGTTCCTTAAAAAACTACAAATAGCACTACCATATGACCCAGCAATCCCACTACTGGGCATATACCCTGAGAAAACCATAATTCAAAAAGAGGCATGTACCAAAATGTTCATTGCAGCTCTATTTACAATAGCCCAGAGATGGAAACAACCTAAGTGCCCATCATCAGATGAATGGATAAAGAAGATGTGGCACATATATACAATGGAATATTACTCAGCCATAAAAAGAAATGAAATTGAGCTATTTGTAATGAGGTGGATAGACCTAGAGTCTGTCATACAGAGTGAAGTCAGAAAGAGAAAGACAAATATCGTATGCTAACACATATATACGGAATTTAAGAAAAAAATGTCATTAAGAATCTAGGGGTAAAACAGGAATAAAGACACAGACCTACTTGAGAATGGACTTGAGGATATGGGGAGGGGGAAGGGTAAGCTGTGACAAAGCAAGAGAGAGGCATGGACATATACACACTACCAAACGTAAGGTAGATAGATAGTGGGAAGCAGCCGCAGAGCACAGGGAGATCAGCTCGGTGCTTTGTGACCACCTGAAGGGGTGGGATAGGGAGGGAGGGAGGGAGACGCAAGAGGGAAGGGATATGGGAACAGATGTATATGTATAACTGATTCACTTTGTTATAAAGCAGAAACTAATACACCATTTTGAAGCAATTACACTCCAATAAAGTTGTAAAACAAAAAACAAGACAAAAAAAACTAATTGAGACTTCAATTGCTGTGAAAATATGAAGATATTTTTATGTTGTTTGAACTATATATTTTTAATGATGATTAATTTCATATTCTTATGTGCATGATTTTCCTTCAGTCAATTATTATCTGTGATACTAGTCTGAAAAAACAGGTCAACGTGAAAGAGAAATACTTTGCATCATAATGAAATAATGAAGGTAGTGTCTGTTACATTAATGTTGAACTCTGAGTTAAATATATTCATTTAAATGAGGAAGCATTTATCATGGTGTGCTCAATACCTGAAAACAGAGATGGTCTGTGTTTCTCCTTTTAATCATATACACCTTTATTCTACACTACAATCCTTCAGAACATAAAGCTAAGATTAGTATATTATTTTAGTTATTTATTTCTAAAATGAACTTCCTAAAGGGAGGAGAAAGACATAAAAATGATAAAATAATAAATATTTTTGGAAAACATTCATTTTTAGCTCTGAGTCATAGTTGCACTCTTGTAGGTATAAACATGACACCTATTAATCTTCCTTTGCAATAATATAGGAATGAAGAATAAATACTAATGTTATTGGACATTGGTTAGCAAACATATATGGTTAGATAATTAGCTGCTAAATAAGAACTTATTTGTTTTACCGTATTCCTTACAATAAACACAAATTAACAAGTAAAAAAAAATGGTTAAGACAGTAAATGTTATGTTATGTGTACTTTTTCACAATTAAAATAAATAATTATCCTGATTTCATAGAAGAGATTATTAAAGCCCAGAGGAGTGATTAGCTCGCCCAAGTGTATATGGCTGGCGATTCAAACCCAAGGCTGTCCACACCCAAGCCTTAGCTCTTTTCACTAAAGGGCATTAAAAGAATAATGAAAGAAAACTTGAATGAAAGTTCACTAATGTGTGGTGTTTTCTATCCTATGCTACCGTGGGCCTCTCTGTCACTAATTTGGACTTCAAAGTTTGAAGACTTTAAGTCAATATAATGGAAAAATTTATAACAGAAACATTTGTCATGGGCTGTATAAAGTACTCCTTGAAAGAGGTAAACTTTGTGATCAAATAGAAGTGAGTGGATCACTCACACTCAAGCGGCTGCTAGAGAATTACTACTCAAGCTGGGGGTTGCAACAGATGACTTCTAAAATCCAGGCATACTTTGTTTTAGTGCACCTCACAGATATTACTTAAAAAAAAAAAATTGAAGGTTTGTGATATCCCTGCATTGTCAGATGACAGCATTTTTTAGCAATAAAGTATTTTTTAATTAAGGCATGTACATTGATTTTTAGACATAATGGTACTGCACACAATAAACTACAGTATAGTGTACACAGAACTTTTATATGCACTGGGAAACCAAAAAATACATGCGACTTGAGTTATCGCTATGTTGGCTTGATTGCAGTGGCTGCCTCTATCCTAACAGTCCGCAGGGAAGGGAGATGGGCACGAACCAGGGCCGAAAGCATTGAGCAAAGGAGAGAGAGGCAGTGCCGGCTCCTCTGAGAAGCCCGCCTGCCATAAAGGGCCCTGGGATTTCCCTCTTTGATGACACGGCCAGCACTTACTGGTTCCTCAAGCTTACTCACATAAACATGATGCTCAGACCCAGAAACACTAGGTGAGTGAAGAAAGCCCTTGAGCACCTCTGATGAAAAAGCATCGACCCCTGCAAGGCAGTGACCTGCATGCCAGCTCTGCCACCTCCTGTGTGACCGTGGGCACCTCTCTTGCCCTCTCTGGGCCTCAGTGTCCCCATCTGTGAAATGGGGATAACAGCACACCTTCCTTATGGGTCATTGTATTAAGTGTGTAAAACACACAAAGCCCTTAGAGCACCAGCCCCGCTCAGACATCCCCAGCATCCGCCATCACAGATGCTGTTCAGTGTCTCACATTCATTTATCGTTACCTGTTGATCGTGTATCTTCCCCTGGGCTACACATGCTGAGTGTACACTTTTTTTTTTTTTTTTTTTGGTTGCGTTGGGTCTTCATTGCCGTGTGTGGGCTTCTCATTGTGGTGGCTTCTCTTGTTGCAGAGCATGGGCTCTAGGCACGTGGGCTTCAGTAGCTCATGGGCTCTAGAGCGCAGGCTCAGTAGTTGTGGCGCACAGGTTAGTTGCTCCGCAGCATGTGGGATATTCCTGGACCAGGGCTCGAACCCGTGTCCCCTGCATTGGCAGGCGGGTTCTTAACCACTGCGCCACTAGGGAAGTCCTGCCGGGTGTACACTTGTTCCTCACTTTCTCTGCTCTGACCCCACTGCTCTGCCAAGACGCCCCTGGCACGTTTCAGCAGCAAGAACGTTTTGTAAAGTAAGTGCACTAGCACATCTCCACGTCCGCCACCTTAACTTATTCAAAATCCTCACAATCCCACGAGGTGGAGATAACAGATCATCCCCATTCTACCCCGTGGGGAAGGGAAGTGCCTTGCAAACCCAAACAACTCTGAAGAAGCTCAACAAAGATCCTGGAAGGACAGGGATTGAGACTCAGGCAGATGCTCACCCCTCTGCAGCCTCAGTCTACCTGTCAGGTGGGAACAATGTTGTTCACCTCACAAGGTGGACGGGAGAACCCAGGGAGAGGACAGTTACAGAGCATGAGCGTACAGCAGGTGCTCAATAAATGGTCCTTCCCCCCCCCCCCCGCTTGCTGTGGAGACTGGGCAGCCCCATTACAGCATCCAATGGAGGAAACAGGCCCAGAGAGGTATGGCAACGTGCCCAAGGCCGCACAACACTGAAGGCCAACTTAAACAGAAGCACAACATGCTTGTGGGGGAGGGGCTGCTGTGTCCAAGCCTCACCTTTGCCTGGACTCCCTCCCCGAGGATTGTGGGCGTGTGGAAATGAGCAGATCAACCTCGATGTGTCTTTTCCAGAAAAAATAATTATAATAATAATGTCCTCTCATTTCACACCGCTATTCTATGACCGTTCTGGCTTCTGCATCATCTGTCCCCCTGCTGTGTCCCCTGCTCTGTTTCCTTTCTCCTGCTGTTTCCTAGGCACAGTATTTATCATGTCGTGTTCTTTGTCTTTATGTAATCAGAGATTTCTGGGAAACAGCTAAGTGATGAATCCAGTAGATGTCCTGTGTGCGCAGGTTTTTTAATTTGCACACCCCCTGAGGTGGCTTGACAAGCTGTCACCTGGGACACTGGCTGGGGCTGAGGCTCAGAGAGGCCACCTTCCGCCTCAGCGACATCCATATCGTCCCCATCATTTTGGGGGACGGGGCACCTTTCGTGATGAGAACAGGACCACCCGAGGCCGACAGCCCCGGGGGGCCAGATCCTGGCCCCTCCAGTCCCTGACTGGCTTCTTTCACTAAGCATGATGCTTTCAAGGTTCATGTCTATTGTGGCACGTGTCAGGACTTCATTCCCTTTTATGTCTGAATAGTATTTCACTGTATGGATAAACCACAGTTTATTTACCTCTCTTACTTTTTCTGGCTTTGTGGGGTCTTCAGTGCTGCCAGCGTCTGGCCCTCAGCTCCTGGTTCCCTGTGAGGGATGCTCAAACACCCCCTGCCCTCAGTATCCTAGTGGGTCTCACATTTGACGGTAAATTGCCATCACACAGAGGGCCTGTTAAATCCCAGTCGCTGGGCCCACCCCCAGAACTTCTGCTGCTGGATGGCTGGCGGAGGCTTGAGAACGTGCATTTCTAACGAGCTCCCAGGCAACGCCCCTTCCCCCAGTCTGGGGACCACCCTGGAGAACCTGGGCAGCAGAGGTCACAGCAGAGGTGACAGGAAAAGAAGTATTAGGGAGCTCAGGGGAAGATGGCGGAAGAGTAAGACGCGGAGATCACCTTCCTCCCCACAGATACACCAGAAATTCATCTACACGTGGAACAACTCCTACAGAACACCTACTGAACGCTGGCAGAAGACCTCAGACCCCCCAAAAGGCAAGAAACTCCCCACGTACCTGGGTAGGGCAAAAGAGAAAAGAAAAAACAGAGACAAAAGGATAGGGACGGGACCTGCACCAGTGGGAGGGAGCCGTGAAGGAGGAAAGGTTTCCACACATTAGGAAGCCCCTTCGCGGGCAGAGACTGTGGGTGGCGGAAGGGGAAAGCTTCGGAGCCGCGGAGGAGAGCGCAGCAACAGGGGTGCGGAGGGCAAAGCGGAGAGATTCCCGCACAGAGGATCGGTGCCGACCGGCACTCACCAGCCCGAGAGGCTTGTGTGCTCCCCCGCCGGGGCGGGCGGGGCTGGGAGCTGAGGCTCGGGCTTCGGTCGGAGCGCAGGGAGAAGACTGGGGTTGGTGGCGTGAACACAGCCTGCAGGGGGTTAGTGCACCACGGCTAGCCAGGAGGGAGTCCGGGAAAAAGTCTGGACCTGCCGAAGAGGCAAAAGACTTTTTCTTCCCTCTTTGTTTCCTAGTGCGTGAGGAGAAGGGATTAAGAGCGCCGCTTAAAGGAGCTCCAGAGACGGGCGCGAGCCGCGGCTAAAAGCGCGGACCCCAGAGACGGGCATGGGACGCTGGGGCTACTGCTGCTGCCGCCGCCAAGAGGCCTATGTGCGAGCGCAGGTCACTGTCCACGCCCCGCTTCTGGGGAGCCTGTGCAGCCCGTCACTGCTGGGGTCCCGGGATCCAGGGACAGCTTCCACGGGAGAACGCACGGCGCGCCTCGGGCTGGTGCAACGTCACGCCGGCCTCTGTCGCCGCAGGCTCGCCCCGCACTCCGTACCCCTCCCTCCCCCCGGCCTGAGTGAGCCAGAGTCCCCGAAGCGGCTGCTCCTTTAACCCCATCCTGTCTGAGCGAAGAACAGACGCCCTCTGCAGACCTACACGCAGAGGCAGGGCCAAATCCAAAGCTGAGACCCGGGAGCTGTGAGAATAAAGAAGAGACAGGGAAATCTCTCCCAGCAGTCTCAGAAGCAGCGGACTAAAGCTCCACAATCAACTTGATGTACCCTGCATCTGTGGAATACATGAATAGACAACGAATCATCCCAAATTGAGGAGGTGGACTTTGAGAGCAAGATTTATGATTTTTTCCCCCTTTTCCTCTTTTTGTGAATGTGTATGTGTATGCTTCTGTGTGAGATTTTGTCTGTAGAGCTTTGCTTCCACCATTTGTTCCAGGGTTCTATCCATCCGTTTTCTTTTTTATTTTTTAAATAATTATTTATTTTAATAACTTTATATTTTATCATACTATATTCTATTTTACTTTATCTTCTTTCTTTTTTTCCTACCTTCCCGCCTTCCTCCCTCCCTCCTTTCTTTCTTTCCTTCTTTCTTTCTCTCTTTCTACTTCTACTAATTCTTTCTTTCTGCTTTTTCTCCCTTTTATTCTGAGCCATGTGGATGAAAGGCTCTCGGTGCTGCAGCCAGGACTCAGTGCTGTGCCTCTGAGGTGGGAGAGCCAACTTCAGGACACTGGTCCACAAGCTCCACATAATATCAAACGGCGAAAATCTCCCAGAGATCTCCATCTCAACACCAACACCCAGCTTCACTCAACGACCAGCAAGCTACAGTGCTGGACCCTATGCCAAACAACTAGCAAGACAGGAACACAACCCCACCCACTAGCAGAGGGGCTGCCTAAAATCATAATAAGTCCACAGACACCCCAAAACACACCACCAGACGTGGACCTGTCCACCAGAAAGACAAGATCCAGCCTCATCCACCAGAACACAGGCACTAGTCCCCTCCACCAGGAAGCATACACAACCCACTGAACCAACTTTAGCCACTGGGGACAGACACAAAAAACAACGGGAACTATGAACCTGCAGCCTGCAAAAAGGAGACCCCAAACACAGTAAGATAAGCAAAACGAGAAGACAGAAAAACACACAGCAGGTGAAGGAGCAAGATAAAAACCCACCAGACCTAACAAATGAAGAGGAAATAGGCAGTCTACCTGAAAAAGAATTCAGAATAATGATAGTAAAGATGATCCAAAATCTTAGAGATAGAATAGACAAAATGCAAGAAACACTTAACAAGGACCTAGAAGAACTACAGATGAATCAGGCAACGATGAGCAACACAATAAATGAAATTGAAAATACTCTAGATGGGATCAACAGGAGAATAACGGAGGCAGAACAGATAGGTGACGTTGAAGATAAAATAGTAGAAATAACTGCTGCAGAGTAGAATAAAGAGAAAAGAATGAAAAGAACTGAGGAAAAGGAAATAGTTAAGTCCAGGAGGCACAGAGAGTCCCATACAGAATAAATCCAAGGAGAAATACGCCAAGACACATATTAATCAAACTGTCAAAAATTAAACACAAAGAAAACATATTAAAAGCAGCAAGGGAAAAACAACAAATAACACACAAGGGAATCCCCATCAGGTTAACAGCTGATCTTTCAGCAGAAACTCTACAAACTAGAAGGGACTGGCAGGACATATTTAAAGTGATGAAGGAGAAAAACCTGCAACCAAGATTACTCTACCCACCAAGGATCTCATTCAGATTTGATGGAGAAACTAAAACCTTTACAGACAAGCAAAAGCTGAGAGAGTTCAGCACCACCAAACCAGCTTTACAACAAATGCTAAAGGAACTTCTCTAGGCAAGAAACACAACAGAAGGAAAAGACCTACAATAACAAACCCAAAACAATTAAGGAAATGGGAATAGGAACATACATATCAATAAATACCTTAAATGTAAATGGACTAAATGCTCCCACCAAAAGACACAGATTGGCAGAATGGATACAAAAACAAGACCCATATACATGCTGTCTACAAGAGACCCACTTCAGACCTAGAGACACATACAGACTGAAAGTAAGGGGATGGAAAAAGATATTCCATGCAAATGGAAATCAAAAGAAAGCTGGAGTAGCAATTCTCATATCAGACAAAATAGACTTTAAAATAAAGACTATTAGAAGAGACAAAGAAGGACACTACATAATGATCAAGGGATCGATCCAAGAAGAAGATATAACAATTGTAAATATTCATGCACCCAACATAGGAGCACCTCAATACATAAGGCAAATACTAACAGCCATAAAAGGGGAAATCGACAGTAACACATTCATATTAGGGGACTTCAACACCCCACTTTCACCAATGGACAGATCATCCAAAATGAAAATAAATAAGGAAACACAAGATTTAAATGATACATTAAACAAGATGGACTCAATTGATATTTATAGGACATTCCATCCAAAAACAACAGAATACACATTTTTCTCAGTGCTCATGGAACATTCTCAGGATAGATCATATCTTGGGTCACAAATCAAGCCTTGGTAAATTTAAGAAAATTGAAATTGTATCAAGTATCTTTTCCAACCATAACGCCATGAGACTAGATATCAATTACAGGAAAAGATCTGTAAAAAATACAAACACATGGAGGCTAAACAATACACTACTTAATAATGAAGTGATCACTGAAGAAATCAAAGAGGAAATTAAAAAATACCTAGAAACAAATGACAATGGAGACACGACGACCCAAAACCTATGGGATGCAGCAAAAGCAGTTCTAATAGGGAAGTTTATAGCAATACAATCCCACCTTAAGAAACAGGAAACATCTTGAGTAAACAACCTGACCTTGCACCTAAAGCAATTAGAGAAAGAAGAACAAAAAACCCCCAAAGTTAGCAGAAGGAAAGAAATCATAAAAATCAGATCAGAAAGAAATGAAAAAGAAATGAAGGAAATGATAACAAAGATCAATAAAACTAAAAGCTGGTTCTTTGAGAAGATAAACAAAATTGATAAACCATTAGCCAGACTCATCAAGAAAAAAAGGGAGAAGACTCAAATCAATAGAATTAGAAATGAAAAAGGAGAAGTAACAACTGACACTGCAGAAATACAAACGATCATGAGAGATTACTACAAGCAACTCTATGCCAATAAAATGGACAACCTGTTAGAAACGGACAAATTCTTAGAAATGCACAACGTGCCAAGACTGAATCAGGAAGAAATAGAAAATATGAACAGACCAATCACAAGCACTGAAATTGAAACTGTGATAAAAAATCTTCCAACAAACAAAAGCCCAGGACCAGATGGCTTCACAGGGGAATTCTATCAAGCATTTAGAGAAGAGCTAACACCTATCCTTCTCAAACTCTTCCAAAATATAGCAGAGGGAGGAACACTCCCAAACTCATTCTATGAGGCCACCATCACCTTGATACCAAAACCAGACAAGGATGTCATAAAGAAAGAAAACTATAGGCCAATATCACTGATGAACATAGATGCAAAAATCCTCAACAAAATACTAGCAAACAGAATCCAACAGCACATTAAAAGGATCATACAGCATGATCAAGTGGGGTTTATTCCAGGAATGCAAGGATTCTTCAATATACACAAATCAATCAACGTGATACACCATATTAACAAATTGAAGGAGAAAAACCATATGATCATCTCAATACATGCAGAGAAAGCTTTCGACAAAATTCAACACCCATTTATGATAAAAACCCTGCAGAAAGTAGGCATAGAGGGAACTTTCCTCAACACAATAAAGGCCATATATGACAAACCCACAGCCAACATCGTCCTCAATGGTGAAAAACTGAAAGCATTTCCACTAAGATCAGGAACAAGACAAGGCTGCCCACTCTCACCACTCTTATTCAACTTAGTTTTGGAAGTTTTAGCCACAGCGATCAGAGAAGGAAAGGAAATAAAAGGAATCCAAATCAGAAAAGAAGAAGTAATGCTGTCACTGTTTGCAGATGACATGATACTATACATAGAGAGTCCTAAAGATGCTACCAGAAAACTACTAGAACTAATCAATGAATTTGGTAAAGTAGCAGGATACAAAATTAATGCACAGAAATCTCTTGCATTCCTATATACTAATGATGAAAAATCTGAAAGTGAAATCAAGAAAACACTCCCATTTACCATTGCAACAAAAAGAATAAAACATCTAGGAATAAACCTACCTAAGGAGACAAAAGACCTGTATGCAGAAAATTATAAGACAGTGATGAAAGAAATTAAAGATGATACAAATAGATGGAGAGATATACCATGTTCTTGGATTGGAAGAAGGAACATTGTGAAAATGACTCTACTACCCAAAGCAATCTACAGATTCAATGCAATCCCTATCAAACTACCACTGGCATTTTCCACAGAACTAGAACAAAAAATTTCACAACTTGTATGGAAACACAAAAGACCCCGAATAGCCAAAGCAATCTTGAGAATGAAAAACGGAGCTGGAGGAATCAGGCTCCCTGGCTTCAGACTATACTACAAAGCTACAGTAATCAAGACAGTATAGTACTGGCACAAAAACAGAAAGATAGATCAATGGAACAGGATAGAAAGCCCAGAGATAAACCCACACACATATGGTCACCTTATCTTTGATAAAGGAGGCAGGAATGGACAGTGGAGAAAGGACAGCCTCTTCAATAAGTGGTGCTGGGAAAACTGGACAGGGACATGTAAAAGTATGAGATTAGATCACTCCCTAACACCATACACAAAAATAAGCTCAAAATGGATTAAAGACCTAAATGTAAGGCCAGACACTATCAAACTCTTAGAGGAAAACATAGGCAGAACACTCTATGACATAAATCACAGCAAGAGCCTTTTGGACCCACCTCCTAGAGAAATGGAAATAAAGACAAAAATAAACACATGGGACCTAATGAAACTTCAAAGCTTTTGCACAGCAAAGGAAACCATAAACAAGACCAAGAGACAACCCTCAGAATGGGAGAAAATATTTGCAATTGAAGCAACTGACAAAGGATTAATCTCCAAAATTTATAAGCAGCTCATGCAGCTCAATACCAAAAAACAAACAACCCAATCCAAAAATGGGCAGAAGACCTAAATAGCCATTTCTCCACAGAAGATATACAGACTGCCAACAAACACATCAAAGAATGCTCAGCATCTTTAATCAGAGAAATGCAAATCAAAACTACAATGAGGGGCTTCCCTGGTGGCGCAGTGGTTGAGAGTCCGCCTGCCGATGCAGCGGACACGGGTTTGTGTCCCGGTCCGGGAAGACCCACATGCCGTGGAGCGGCTGGGCCCGTGAGCTATGGCCGCTGAGCGTGCATGTCCGGAGCCTGTGCTCCGCAACGGGAGAGGCCACAACAGTGAGAGGCCCGTGAACCGCAAAAAAAAAAAAAACTACAATGAGATATCATCTCACACCAGTCAGAATGGCCATCATCAAAAAATCTAGAAACAATAAATGCTGGAGAGGGTGTGGAGAAATGGGAACACTCTTGCACTGCTGGTGGGAATGTGAGTTGGTACAGCCACTATGGAGAACAGTATGGAGGTTCCTTAAAAAACTACAAATAGCACTACCATATGACCCAGCAATCCCACTACTGGGCATATACCCTGAGAAAACCATAATTCAAAAAGAGTCATGGGGGCTTCCCTGGTGGCGCAGTGGTTGAGAGTCCGCCTGCCGGTGCAGGGGAAACGGGTTCGTGCCCCGGTCTGGGAGGATCCCACATGCCGCGGAGCGGCTGGGCCCGTGAGCCATGGCCGCTGGGCCTGTGCGTCCGGAGCCTGTGCTCCGCAACGGGAGAGGCCACAACAGTGAGAGGCCCACATACCGCAAAAAAAAAAAAAAAAAAAAAAAAAAAAAAAAAAAAAAAAAGAGTCATGTACCAGAATGTTCATTGCAGCTCTATTTACAATAGCCCGGAGATGGAAACAACCTAAGTGTCCATCATCTGATGAATGGATAAAGAAGATGTGGCACATATATACAATGGAATATTACTCAGCCATAAAAAGAAACGAAATTGAGCTATTTGTAATGAGGTGGATAGACCTAGAGTCTGTCATACAGAGTGAAGTAAGTCAGAAAGAGAAAGACAAATACCGTATGCTAACACATATATATGGAATCTAAGAAAAAAGAAAAAATGTCATGAAGAACCTAGGGGTAAGACAGGAATAAAGACACAGACCTACTAGAGAATGGACTTGAGGATATGGGGAGCAGGAAGGGTAAGCTGTGACAAAGCAAGAGAGCGGCATGGACATAAATACACTACCAAACGTAAGGTAGATAGCTAGTGGGAAGCAGCCGCATAGCACAGGGAGATCAGATCGGTGCTTTGTGACCGCCTGGAGGGGTGGGATAGGGAGGGTGGGAGGGAGGGAGACGCAAGAGGGAAGGGATATGGGAACAGATTTATATGTATAACTGATTCACTTTGTTATAAAGCAGAAACTAAAAAAAAAAAAAAAGAAGTATTTGGCACGAACAGCTACTGAATGACTGTGAGATTCTGGGCCCTGAATGGAGTCCTCCACATAAATATCTCATCACTCCTCACCCCAACCTTATAAGGCAGGCATTGTTACTACCCCCATCTCACAGATGAGCAAACCGAGGCCCAGGGAGATTAAATGGCCTTGCTGCCGAGTCTAGGGATATCTGTACTGGGGACTTCACAGCCTTCCCAAACCAGTGGGGAGGCATCTGGGTAGAAGGGCACTTATGGCTCCTCCCACAGGGCAAATGTTCTAAGACAATGGTCCACAGGTCACCCCACTGGTGCGAGCCGAGGGCAGGACTGAAACCCAGGCCTGGAGTCTCCGAAGGTTGTGTTTGCATCTGGAGACGTAAGGAGAGCCCCACGAAGCCTCTCTGTGCCTGTCTCCCCACCTCCCCTCACCCCTTCTACTCCTCTCCACCCACCTTCTTGATTGTCCCATGGCTCAAGCGTGCTAAGCCCTTACCTACCCCGTCCCTTTGCACTTGCTGGTCCCCCCCCGCCTGGATTGCTCTTCCTGCCTTTTCTGCCTGGCTCACTCATTCTTTGGGTCCAACTTGAACATCACTTCCCCAGAGAAGCCTTTCCTGACCTCTTGGTCTACCATTAATTCCAGTCTCTCATAAACTGTGTAGTATATATCAATACTTAAACATTTATTTGTAAGTGTGCTTACTTATGATGGCAGCTGCCCCTGCTCTAGAAGGAATGGACCATGTTGGTTTTATGCACCATTGCACCCCCATTGCTGGAACGTAGTAGACACTCAGTAGATACTTGTTCAGTGAATGAATAGTGAAGTGAATGATCACTCACTTTTAGGACGGACTCTTCTCCGTAACTCCTGGTTAAAAGGAACAATTATCTACCTTCATCTATGAGACTTCTCTGAAAAGCTGGCCAAGATGCTGATTGGACCTTGGCCCTAACTGTAATAGCCCAGAGAGTAAAGGCTCGGACTTAAGCCTTATTGATCACTGCATCCCAGCTCATGCCCGGCCCCCAAGCAGATGCTCTATGAATGGGGGTGATGTGTTGGTCTTCTCAGGTTCACCCATCTTTAAACACCCCACCCAGGTGGCTATGAACCCTGAACTAGGGACAGGGTGCATGTGGGCCCCAAACACATCACTGGGACCATGAGACATCAGTTTACCCTCATCCCCAAGGGGCACGCCATAGAGTTTCTCCAAGGATGGGGCTCCCTGTATTCTGTGCTGGGGGATTCTGTGTCTGCCAGAGAGCAGGTCTCTTGAAAATTTCTTTTTGTGGTTCCCTAACCCTGACTAGGAAGAGGAATGCAAAACCTGGATCACCCAGAGGCCGACAATTTTCTGATGCTGAATACTGTAAGAGCTTTTTCATTCTTTACAAAACAGAAGTGTTTCCCTGTCCCACTTGAAATGAATTAGGTGAATTTGAGTGGGTTGTTTTGTCAAGTTACATGAACATGTGGACAATAATTCTGACTTATCTCTGCAGTACAACTACAATGTCTTAAAGCCCACCTTTTTATTGTTATTACAGTAACTTGCATTTCTGTGTCTGTGTGTTTGAAGATTCACAAATGCTGCTGGGACTTCCATCTCTACATTTTGAAACCTCTCAGCATTAAGATTCAAGAATGGGTACTGGCTTCTTCTTTTCTGAGGATCTTACCCATTGCTTACTGTCTATACACTCACGATACCCCAGTTTACATTCAGGTCCCACGGGAACGTCTAAGGGGCATCTCCAACTAAATATGCCCCAAATGGAACTCCTGAGGCCTCCCCCAAACTTGCCCTTCCTCCTTTCCCCTGTGTAGGTGAAGGGCGCCTCTCCCCGGGCTGTTCAACTTGAATCACACGACTCCTCTTCTGTCACCCTCTTCCCACTACATTCAATCCATCAGCAAGTCCTTTCTACTCTGCCTTCAAATTCTATTCATACTGGTTGTCTCATGTCCGCCCCAAATTCATGTCTACCTGAATCTCAGAATGCGGCCTTATCTGGAAATGGGCTCTTTACAGATGTAATTAGTTATTAAGATGAGGTTGCTGAAGTCGGGTATCCTAACTCCAATGACTAGTGTCCTTATAAAAAGAAGAGAAGACACACAGAGACAAAGCCTGTGTGAAGATGGATGAAGAGATTGGAGTGATGCAGCTACAGGTCAGGGAACACCAAGGATGGATGGCCACCACCAGAAGCTGGAAGATGCAGGAAAGGACCCTTCCCTAGAGCCTTCAGCTCGAGCGTGGCCCTGCCAGAACCTTGATTTGGGACTTGTAGCCTCTAGGATTATTGGAGAATAAGTTTCTGTTATTTTAAGCCATGACGTTTGTAGTGATTTGTTACAGCCGTCACAGGAAGTAACACACTATCCAAATCTATCTGCTTCTGCCACTACTCCCTCCAGGTTACCATCACCCTCACCTGGAGACCCAGCAGCCTGCCAGCTGGTCTCTGTTCTATTCCCATATGCATATGTACATATGTATACACACACATATACACATACATATATATACACACAATACATACAAATTATATATAAGTAGGTATGTATGTGCCATGTGTGTAATATACACTAGTGTATCACATGTATATTACACCTAATAAGATAGAGTATTTCCTTCTTCCCAGAAAGTTCTCTCTTATGGATGCAACTAGAGATTATCACACTAAGTGAAATAAGTCAGAAAGAGAAAGACAAATACCATAAGATATCACTTACATGTGGAATCTAAAACATGGCACAAATGAACCTATCTAGGAAACGGAAACAGACTCACTGACAGAGAACAGACTTGTGGTTGTCAAGGGGGAGGGGGGAGGGGAAGGGATGGACTGGGAGTTTGGGGTCAGTAGCTGCAAACTATTACATGTAGAATGGATAAACAACAAGGTCCTACTGTACAGCACAAAGAACTATATCCAATCTCCTGGGATAAACCATAATGGAAAAGAATATAAAAAAGAATGTACATATGTGTATAACTGAGTCACTTGGCTGTACAGCAGAAATGAACACAACACTGTAAATCAACTATACTTCAATTTTTTTTTAAAAGCCTTAAAAAAAAAAGAAAGGAAGTTCTCTCCTGCCCCTTTCCAGTTAATTCCCGCCCTACCCTGCCAAGCACCCACTTTCTGATTTCTATCACCATAGATTAGTTTGCCTGTTACTTGGCATCATATAAATCAAATCGTATAGTATATACTTATTGTATCCAGCTTCCTTTACTTGGCATAATCTTTGGGAGACTCGTCCATGGTTTTGTGGATATCAATAATTTAGTCTCTTATTGCTGAGTTATTCCACTGGATCAAATAATGTTTTAAAAATACAATCAGATCATGTCATCCCTGTGTTTAAAACTCACTCACAATCAGCTATGCATGTGCATGTGTCCCTGTGTCTCCTCCCTCTTGCGTCTCCCTCCTGCCCTCCCTGCCCCACCCCTCTAGGTGGTCATGGAGTGCCCAGCTGATCTCCCTGTGGGTAGCATGATTTTTGAATATGGAGATGGGTTCTTTTTCATTGGGAAAGCCTCTTTATATTCCAAGCTTAGCATATATTTTTGTGAGAAAAAAGAAGACAGACCGATAATTAAAACTATTTTTGGTGTTGAACCCTATTCTTGACCCCAGCATAATCCAAACTGATCCCTAAAGAACATTCATTCCCTAACATGTTGCTCTTCCTTCCAGGAAGCCCCAACTGGCTGTACCCTGAGAGCCATGGGGGCTGAGGAATAGACTTGGCACCATGCTCAAGGTCACAACTGCCTGCAGTCACAGTGGCATCTGTGGGGCACTCATCTCCTTGCCTTCTTCAGCTTTAGTCTCTTAGGCACCCATGCTCAGGCCGCTCAGTGTCTTGCCATGGGGTCTTTGAGCAAGGGCCATCATATCTGATTCCTCACCTAACGGTCAGAGCTCTACTTTCCCTTCTTCAGTTCAAAATAAACAAACGGCCAAGATGATAATATGTCATAAATTACCTTTAGTGTCTCTGCTGCTCTTAAGCAAGTATAGGCATTGAAGTAGAACATACCAACCAACAAAGCATTGGGTAAAAACAGTTATTCTCAAAGAAAATTTTTGATCATCAAGGACTCTTTTCTGTTTGTTAATGGATACTACAGTTTTGAAAGATTTCATCTGTAAAGAAAACTGCATACTACCTTAATTAAGTTTGACATCCTCCTTAGGTTTCTCTTCATATCACATAAATATATCCCCTTTTACTATAGTAAAAAAAAAAAAAAAAAAAAAACAACTCACTCACAGCTCTCCGTGGGCTTAGGTTGAAATGCAATCCCTGACTGTGGCCCTGAGTCCTGCTGACCACGCTAATCCTATGACTTTGCATGACCTGCCCTGTGGCCTCCTTCCTCTACCTCAGATATGCCCACCTCACCCTGGACTCTTAGTCTGATACTCACATCTCTGAATCTTTCTCATCCTCTGTTCTCAAGTCATGTGTCTTCTTCTCAGAGCAGCCGTCCCTGGCCATCCTGTTGTAAAACAGCATCACACATACCCCCCACCATGTTCTATTTTATTCTGAATTATCTTACCATTTGCTTGTACGTGACTGGTCCACCCCTACTCCACAAGCTCAGCCTTGCTCACCATTACAATCTCAGCCCCTAGAGTAATTCCCCAGCATAGTGGGATATTATTCAATATTTGTTGAATAAATGAAGTGATTTGCAAGAAAGTTCACATACAGGTTATGTTTTCTGTGTTATTCATTAGAGCTATTCATTGATATCCCTGGTTCCCTCCTTCTGGACACTCTTTGATGTTAGGCATAGCCATGTGACTTGCTTTGGCCTGTGAAATTTGAAAGGAAGTGATACATGTCTATGCCAGGTAGAAGCTTGCATGGTTGGTGCATGATTCCCCTCCCTTCCCTCTGTGATGGTGCAAATTTGTGTTGAGAGAGACCCTCTACTGGCCTGTGCAACAGGGTAGCTCCAATGACCAGCACCCTCTTGCTGACCTCTACTGAACACATATTATGAACAAGAAATAAACTTGTATGAAGACAATGACATTGGGGGATGTTTGTTACTGCAGCATAACCTAACCTGTCATATCCTGACTTGCTCTCTTCTCCAATGAGTTCTCCACATTCCTCTCCTCCCACTCACTCTTTTTATTTTTTTAGAAACAGGTTTTGTTTTTTTTTAAAACAAGTTATTTATTTAGTTATTTATTTATTTATTTTCAGCTGCACTGGGTCTTCGTTGCTGTGTGCAGGCTTTCTCTAGTTGCAGCAAGCGGGGGCTACTCTTCGTTGTGGTACACGGGCTTCTCATTGTGGAGCACGGGCTCTAGGCATGTGGGCTTCAGTAGTTGCGGCATGCGGGCTCAGTAGTTGTGGCTCACGGGCTCTAGAGCACAGGCTCAGTAGTTGTGGCGCACGGGCTTAGTTGCTCTACGCCATGTGGGATCTTCCCGGACCAGGGATTGAACCCATGTCCCCTGCATTGGCAGGCAGACTCTTAACCACTGTGCCACCAGGGAAGCCCCCCACTCACTCTTGAGCCCCTCTGATCTAGCATTTCTCGGCCTCTGACCTCAAACGACTCTGTTAAGATTACCAATGACCTCCCCAGGGTGAAACTCGATGGTCAAATCTTGGTTCTCATGTGACCTGACCATTACAGCATCTGATGAAGCTGCTCACTCTCTCCTTGTAACCTTTTCTTCACTTGGGAGGCAGGATGCCACACCTTCCTGGCTTCCATCCTACTTCTCTGGATACTCTCATCCGTTCTCTCTTGCTGGTTCCTCCTCATCCTCCCCCAACCTCTTCCTACAGAGCACCCCAGGGCTTGGTCCCAGACCTCACCCCCCCACCACTTATGAGTGACTGCATCAGTCTCCTGGCTGCCCCATGCTGATGACCCCCAGATGTGTATGTCTGTCATCCATGCTGCCCCGATTCCCAGCCTGTATTTTCACCTGCTCACTTGACAGCTCCATGTGGCATCTCATCAACATCTCAAACTTAACACGTCCAAACAGAGCTCCTGATCATCCCCGAGAGCCTGCTGCATCCCTAATTGTTCCTTCCTCAGGGTCCCTGAGTAACTACAATGAGCAGGCCAGAAACTCTGGACTAATCTTTCAGTCCCTTTCCCCCCCACCACACCTCACACATCCTGTTTATTAGCAATTCCTGTCAAAATATATCCAGGGTCCTACCTCTTCCCACCACCTCCTTGGCTACCACCTTGCTTCAAGCCACCTGCCCCTCTCACCTGGATTATTGCGTTAGCCTCATAACTGCCCCGGCTCTCACTCTTGCCCCCATACTGATGATTCTCAACCCAACAGCCTAAAAAATCCATCAGAAAATGTCAGTTTTTCTTAAATCCCTCCAGTTTCTCCCCATTTCTCTCACAATAAAACCTACCCTGTTCTAAGGATAGAAAGCCCAGAGATAAACCCACGCACATATGGTCAACTTATCTTTGATAAATGAGGCAGGAGTGTACAGTGGAGAAAGGACAGCCTCTTCAATAAGTGGTGCTGGGAAAACTGGACAGGGGGACATGTAAAAGTATGAGATTAGATCACTCCCTAACACCATACACAAAAATAAGCTCAAAATGGATTAAAGACCTAAATGTAAAGCCAGATACTATCAAACTCTTAGAGGAAAACATAGGCAGAACACTCTATGACATAAATCACAGCAAGAGCCTTTTGGACCCACCTCCTAGAGAAATGGAAATAAAGACAAAAATAAACACATGGGACCTAATGAAACTTCAAAGCTTTTGCACAGCAAAGGAAACCATAAACAAGACCAAAAGACAACCCTCAGAATGGGAGAAAATATTTGCAAATGAATCAACTGACAAACGATTAATCTTCAAAATTTATAAGCAGCTCATGCAGCTCAATAACAAAAAAACAAACAACCCAATCCAAAAATGGGCAGAAGACCTAAATAGACATTTCTCCAAAGAAGATATACAGATTGCCAACAAACACATGAAAGAATGCTCAACATCATTAATCATTAGAGAAATGCAAATCAAAACTACAATGAGATATCATCTCACACCAGTCAGAATGGCCATCATCAAAAAATTTAGAAATAATAAATGCTGGAGAGGGTGTGGAGAAAAGGGAACACTCTTGCACTGCTGGTGGGAATGTGAATTGGTACAGCCACTATGGAGAACAGTATGGGGATTCCTTTAAAAACTACAAATAGCACTACCATATGACCCAGCAATCCCACTACTGGGCATATACCCTGAGAAAACCATAATTCAAAAAGAGTCATGTACCAAAATGTTCATTGCAGCTCTATTTACAACAGCCCGGAGATGGAAACAACCTAAGTGTCCATCATCTGATGAATGGATAAAGAAGATGTGGCACATATATACAATGGAATATTACTCAGCCATAAAAAGAAACGAAATTGAGCTATTTGTAATGAGGTGGATAGACCTAGAGTCTGTCATACAGAGTGAAGTAAGTCAGAAAGAGAAAGACAAATACCGTATGCTAACACATATATATGGAATTTAAGAAAAAAAATGTCATGAAGAACCTGGGGTAGAACAGGAATAAAGACACAGACCTACTTGAGAATGGACTTGAGGATATGGGGAGGGGGAAGGGTAAGCTGTGACAAAGTGAGAGAGAGGCATGGACACATGTACACTACCAAACGTAAAATAGATAGCTAGTGGGAAGCAGCCGCATAGCACAGGAAGATCAGATCGGTGCTTTGTGACCACCTGGAGGGGTGGGATAGGGAGGGTGGGAGGGAGGGAGATGCAAGAGGGAAGGGATATGGGAACAGATGTATATATGTAACTGATTCACTTTGTTATAAAGCAGAAACTAACACACCATTGTGAAGCAATTATACTCCAATAAAGTTGTAAAAAAAAAAAAAAAGCAAAAAAACTACCAAACCAATAAAATTCAAATTAACAACATTAAAAAAAAAAACCTACCCTGTTCTAGAATCACAGATGTAGAAAACAAACCTATGGTTACCAGGGAGAAAGGGGGAGTAGAGGGATAAATTGGGAGCTTGGGATGGACATATACACACTACTATACTAAAATAGATAACTAATAAGGACCTACTGTATAGCACAGGGAACTCTACTCAATACTCTGTAGTGACCTATATGGGAAAAGAATCTAAAAAAAGAGTGGATATATGTATACATATAACAGATACACTGATTCACACCTGAAACTAATACAACATTGTAAATCAACTATACTCCAATAAAAATTAATTTTAAAAAACCCTACCATGTTTAACAATGGTAAAACAGGAATAAAGACACAGACCTACTTGAGAATGGACTTTTGTCCAATGTGTCAGGACACACTGTCCCTAGATCTTTGCTCAAATGTCACCTTCTCAGTAAGGCCCTCTCTGATCAGTCTATTTAAATACTTGGTGGGTATGATTCTAAGTCCCCAGTGACCATCTAGAGGGGCTGAAACCTATGAAATGATGGGATGTCAGTCCAGTGATTACATTATCTACACAGGGACAAAAGCTGTTTTGAAGATATAATTAAGGTTACTAATCAGCTGACTTTGAGTTAATTGAAAGGGAGAGTATCTTGTGGGCCTGACCTAATCACAGGGCCCATTTTTCTTCTTTCTTTCTTTCTTTTTTTTTGTGGTACGCGGGCCTCTCACTGTTGTGGCCTCTCCCATTGCGGAGCACAGGCTCCGGACATGCAGGCTCAGCGGCCACGGCTCACGGGCCCAGCCGCTCCGCGGCATGTGGGATCTTCCCGGACCAGGGCACAAACCCATGTCCCCTGCACTAGCAGGCGGACTCTCAACCACTGTGCCACCAGGGAAGCCCCACAAGGGCCCTTTAAATCTGGCTCTAGAGATGAGAGACAGAGGAGGCCAGAAGTCCAAAGCATGAGAAAAATCTGGCACCTGTTGCTGCCTTTGCAGATGGAGAGGACCACATGGGAGCAGCTCCCAGCTGACAGCCAGCAAGGAAATGGGGACCTCAATCCTACAGACAGAAGGGACTGAATTTGCCAATAACAAGGATGAGCTTGGAAGTGGATTTTCCCCATATCTTCTAGATGAAAACTCAACCCTGCTGATACCCTGATTTAGCTTGTAATGCCCTGAGCAGAAAACCTAGCCAAACTCTGCTAGATTTCCAATCTACGGATGTGAACTGATACATGTGTGCTGTGTATCAGCAGCTATGTTTGAGGTAATTTTCTATGCAGCGATAGAAAACTAAAACAAATAACAACCTTCAAACCCCTAGAGTGGGAGAATATATTCGCAATCAACATAACCCACAAACAGCTCAGATCCAGAAGATAAAGAACTCCTACCAAACAATAAGAAAACAATAAGAAACAATAAAAAAAAGACAGGCAACCCAATAGAAAAATGAGCAAAACACCTGTTCAGATGCTTCATGAAAGAGGGTAATCAAGTGGCTGATAAAACATATGAAAAAGTATTAAATGTCATCAGTCATCAAGGAAACAAATTAAAACTGCATATGTCTGGAGAAAACCATGCTTCAAATAGATACATGCACCCCAGTGTTCATAGCAGCACTATTTACAATAGCCAAGACTTGGAAGCAACCTAAGTGTCCATTGACAGGTAAAGAAGATGTGGTACATATATACATTGGAATATTACTCAGCCATAAAAAAGAATGAAATAATGCCATTTGCAGCAACATGGATGGATGTAGAAATTATCATACTAAGTGAAGTAAGTCAAAGACAAATATCATATGATATCACTTATATGTAGAATCTAAAAAAATGATACAGATGAACTTATTTACAAAACAGACTCAGACACAGAAAACAAACTAATAGTTAACAAAGGGAAAAGGTTCGGGGGAGGGATAAATTAGGAGTTTGGGATTAACATATACACACTACTATATATAAAACAGATAAACAAGAAGGACCTACTGTATAGCACAGGGAACTATACTCAATACTCTAATAACTTATATGGGAAAAGAATCTGAAAAAGGATATACAAATATGTATAAGTGAATCATTTTGCTGTACACCTGAAACACAACATTGTAAATCAACTATACTCCAATACAAAATAATAAATTAAAAAAAAAACTGAAATGAGACAGCACTCCACAACTACCAAAATCCTAAAATGGAAAAAGACAGGAAATACCAAGAGTTGGCCAGGATGCGGTACAGAATTTTCATCCTGCTGGTGGGAGGACGAATCACTAGAAACACTTTGGAAGACGGACATATCTACTGAGGTTGAATATATGCGTCCCCAAGACCCAGTAACTCTGCTCCTGGGTATATACCCAACAGAAATTAGTACACATGTCCAACACAAGTCAGGCATAAGAATATTCATACATGCATTATTCATAGTGACTTACAATGGCCAGGCTCTCCAAGGCCTCTCTGGCCTCACCTCCCTCTACTCTCCCCCTTGCTCACTCTGCTCCATCCTCGGCTTCCTCGCTATTTCTAGAACACAGCAGGAACTCTCCTCCCTGAGCCCTTTGCACTTGCTGTTCTGTCTGCATGGGGATCTCTTGCCTTGGAGCAGTAGTCTGCAATTGGGGTGTGATTTGGCCCCCCAGGGGACATTTGGGATGTCTGGAGATGGCTTTGATGAGCACACCTGGGGGGTTGCTACTGGTATCTGGTGGGTAGAGGCTAGGGATGCTGCTAAACATCCTACAGTGCACAGGACGGCCTCCACACAGAGAATTCCCCAGTTTAGAATGCCCAAGGTGCTGGGGCTGAGAAAGTCCCCAACTTCCTTCAAGTCTTTGCTGGAATGAATGTTACTCCCCCTGTGAGTGTCACTCTTCCCAAACCGCCCTGTGAAAATTGTAAATGACCCTTGAACAGGACACTCCTTCCACACAGCCCTGTCTTTGCTTCTCCATAATAGTCATCACACCATATATTTTACCTATGAATTTATTAGTGTCTCTCTCCACTCATGGAAGGGACGCTTTTACAAGGCAGTGATTCTGGTTTGCTCTCTGCATTCCTAGCCCCTAGAAGAGGTGCTCCATAAACATTTGTTGGATGGATACATGGATGGATACCACACTAAACGAGAGGAAAAATAACCAAACTTTACTACTGTGCCCAGCAATTTTATTTACTCTCCTACACTGACAGCAAAGATTGCATTGAAAGGTAGGAGACTATGGTTGAGAAAGCACCAATAAGCAACGATCAAAAAGGAAGGCTTCTCATCTGCCTATGTTTTACTTGTTACAGTTTGCTTTCAAGGTCTAGTGTTTTGCTATTGAAATTGGACTTTGTTCAAGGCAGCTGGCCATCACTGTCAATAAAACAAACTCGGGGGAAAAGGGAAAAGCAGAGGCAAGGATCACTCGTGTTCAGAGACCAGATCATGACACTATCTGGATATAAACCCTCTGATGGCCAGAGGATACTTCGTGCTGGATGGTGTGATTCCACTAGACAAATGCTTTCCTTTCTAATGCCATTCATCTCACTCCCTGAGCAGAAGGAGTTGAATTAGCACCATTTTAACTTTACTGTGGAAGATAAACACCCCCACCCCCCCACCCCCGCCACCCATGGTTCTGATGCGAGAGTTTTGGGTAAAGGGACTCAGAACCTGGGCTGGTTCTGACGGACAGGAGGAGAAGGAGGGGTCTGTGAGGGGCCCTACAATGACGTCCGCTTCTCTTTGGTGTGTGCTTCCAAAACCCTTGATCATGTGACCTTGTCTGCAAATTTCTGAGCATGAACTCACAACAGTTCTTTTAATTTGGAAGTTATGTAATGTGTTCAAATATGCTGTTTATAATACATACAACCTCCAAAGTAAAGTTTTCAAAGAATGAGATTTTCAAAAGTGAAACTTTTAGGTTTCTACTACTCCCCAGAGTTACTGTCTTAACTGTCCTCTGGGGCATGTGTACTCCGTCTTGTCCTCTGGGGCATGTGTATTCCATCTTGGCAACAACTATGTTAAGTGCAGTTTCTAAGATTCTTCTCAACTGGCTCCATTACAGCAATCACAGCAAGTGAATTGGAGGCCCAGCAGCAGAAAGTTTTGTCCCAAGAGGGCCATTAACCTCACAGCTGTCACCAGCCACATTCATCACGATAAGAGGCTTTGGAACTAAGAACAGGAGAACAGGGCTAAAGACATCTGAGACCATGTCCAGCCTGTCTTTTCTTCTATACATCCTTCACCTTTTCTTCCACCCCCTTCTAGAGCTTCTTATGTAACACTACTGAATTTGGCTGGGCCAAATTCAAATTCATCCAAATTGGACAGGCTGAGGAAACATGATGGGCCACCTGCACATAGAGGTCAAGGACCCCTCCCCCCAATGGCCAGCCAGTGTGTTTCTGGAGGCTACTGTGGTAGAGACGTGAAATGCCTCAATATCCATTCTTCCCTCCTTCTATAATGACAGAACACACAATTTTTCTGGGACACCTGCCTACCCAGGATATAAACTGTATTTCTCAGATTCTTTGAAGTTAAGTGGGGCCATGTGGCCAAGTTCTGGCCAAGAGGATGTAAGCAGAAGTGAAATATGCAATTTCCTTAAAAAGAAAGATGCTTGTCCTCCCTCTCTTCCTCCCTGCTGGCTAAAGTGTGGCCATGAAGGAGGGCCATCATCTTGGGCCATGTGGACAAGGGCAACATCTTAGGGGTGGCAGAGCAACAAGATGGAAGGAGCCTGGGCCCTTGACAACTTTGCAGAGCAGAACGGTCTCTGTCTTGTTCAGGCGGCAGGTATTCTGAGTCTCTTGTTTGCAGCTGAGACTATGTAACACAGATAATGACAAACTAGATAAAATCCAGGAAAAGTTCACCATATAATGAGGGGTCTGGGTCTTATGTCTTAAAAATCAGCGTTTGACTACAAATAGAACTACCATACAACCCAGCAATCCCACTACTGGGTATATACCCTGAGAAAACCATAATTCAAAAAGAGTCATGTACCAAAATGTTCATTGAAGCTCTATTTACAATAGCCAGGAGATGGAAACAACCTAAGTGTCCATCATTGGATGAATGGATAAAGAAGATGTGGCACATATATACAATGGAATATTACTCAGCCATAAAAAGAAATGAAATTGAGTTATCTGTAGTGAGGTGGATGGACCTAGAGTCTGTCATACAGAGTGAAGTAAGTCAGAAAGAGAAAAACAAATACCATATGCTAACACATATATATGGAATCTAAGAAAAAAAAATGTCATGAAGAACCTAGGGGTAAGACAGGAATAAAGTCACAGACCTACTACAGAATGGACTTGAGGATATGGGGAGGGGGAAGGGTAAGCTGGGACAAAGTGAGAGAGTGGCATGGACATATATACACTACCAAATGTAAAATAGCTAGCGGGAAGCAGCCGCATAGCACAGGGAGATCAGCTCAGTGCTTTGTGACCACCTGGAGGGGTGGGATAGGGAGGGTGGGAGGGAGGGAGACGCAAGAGGGAAGAGATATGGGGATATATGTATATGTATAGCTGATTCACTTTGTTATAAAGCAGAAACTAACACACCATTGTAAAGCAATTATACTCCAATAAAGATGTAAAAAAAAAAAAAAAAAAAAAATCAACGTTTGAAGGCCTAAAAGCTGTTTTAGTCCAGAAAGAGAAGGTTGAATTGAAACATGGCAACTGTCCTCAAACTCCTGAAAGGCTGTCCCCAGCAACAGAAAAGGGTGGCCTCCTCTGTGCAATTTCAAAATATTTGTTGAATTGGTTAATGAATGATTGAGATTTGATGTGTGGCTGTTTCAGTGGGGCATATGTTGGTTCCAAAAGAAAAATCCCTTTTAAACAATTGTGATTAATAGAGAAGAAAGGGAAGAAAAGTCATGTTTGAGGACCTGCTGTATTCCAGGCAAGGTGTTACGTGCTCAGCATCCTTCGTACGATGTCACTGCATTCTGACCTGCCCTCCGGTGTGAATTTCTAAAGCACAAATTCATTTATGGTGTACACTTTAACCCAAAGTCCTTCTCAATTTCTCCAAAGTTGACCAATGGCCAATAAGCACATGAAAAATACTCAACATCATTAATCTCTAGGGAAATGCAAACTGAAACCACAATGAGATACCACTCTACACTTACTAGGATGGTCATAATTTAAAAGACAGACAATAACAAGTGCTGGCAAGGATTTGGGGAGGTAGGAATGCTCAAGCATTGCTGGTGGGAATGTTAAAGGTGCAGCTGCCTGAAAAACAGCCTGGCAGTTCCTCAAAAGCTTAAACATGGTTACTATACAACCCAGTACTTGTTCTCCTAGGTATAAATCCAAGAGAACTGAAACATGCGTTCACACAAAAATCTGTACACAAACATAGCAGCATAATCATAACAGCCAAAATGTTAGAAACAATTAACATTAAACAAAAGTTAGAAAGTCAGAAACAATCTAACTGTCCATCAGCTGATGAATGTATAAAAGAATGTGGTCTATACATACAATGGAATAACAGTTGGCTATAATAGGGAATAAAGTATCAATATCCATTACAACATGGATATGCCTTGAAAACATGTGAAAAAAACCAGACACAACAGGACAAATATTGTCTGAGCCCATTGATATGAAATGTCCATAATAGGCAAATTCAGAGAGACAGAAAACAGACTGGTGGTTGCCAGGGGTTGGGGGGACGAAGGGAATGGGGAGTGATGATCAATGGGTGTATCAGCTTTCTTTCAGGGGTGATGAAAATATTGTAAAATTAAATAGTGATGACGGTTGCAGCATCCCTGTGAATATACTAAGAATGGCCTGCTTTAAAGGTGTAAACTGTGTGTTATGTGAGCTCTCTCTCAGTACTGCTGTTTCTAAAAACTCCTTTGTCAGCTCTCTGTTGCCTTATGCTATATTCACATGCACCATTATTTACTTCATATTTTCCTTTAAAGCCACTCATTTTTTTACTGAATATTTCTTTTAAAAAGAAAAGTGTTTATTACTCTCTTAAATGAAAGGCTAATATCACTTGAGAGAAATAAGGGAACTATTGACAAGCTCAATCTGTTCTGACTGGTCAGCGTCCATGCCACCCCTGTTACTAAATATTTTGAATTTAAGTAAATAAAACCCATGACTAACTTCTAAGGTGCGCTGTCTGAAGCCTGCTCTCAATTTGTTAAAGAAAAGAAAAAGGGGGGGGGGAGGGGAATTAGTATTAGGTGTTGAAGACAAATTAGCACCTACATGAGAGTTTCTCCTTGGTGTGATCAGGCTAGAAAGGGACAGGAAAAAGGAATAATTTCCCCTTTATGTGATTTGATAATTTAATGTGGCCGCTGTGATGTCTACCTGAAGGATATACCAACCCTTTTGGAGACACTGACCTTGATGAGAAAGGCTAGCATCCAGCCCCAAATACATTTAAACTCTTTGGGTGTAGTGACAGTGTCTCATTCATCCCTGGATCCCCCTGAGCCTAGAATCCTTTAGGGGACACACTTAGCACTAAACGTACTCTAGTTGTTGCTGTCAGTCCTCCCAGGGGTCTCCTATGGGTTTGTGTTACTCTAAAGGCTGTGGTTTCAAATTTATGGTTACCAAACTCTACTCAATATCTCATAACAACATATAGTGGAAATGAATCTGAAAAAGAATATATGTGTGTGTGTGTGTATAACTGAGTTACTTTGCTGTACACTTGAAACTAACACAACACTGTAAATTAACTATACTTCGATTTAAAAACAGGTCTTGAAGAAAGATAAAAGCTGTGGTTTCTCTCAATCAGGGTTGAGTTTTCCATCAAGAAACTCTTTTCGGGCCTCCCTGGTGGCGCAGTGGTTGAGAGTCCGCCTGCCGATGCAGGGGATACGGGTTCGTGCCCCGGTCTGGGAGGATCCCATATGCCGCGGAGCGGCTGGGCCCGTGAGCCATGGCTGCTGAGCCTGCGCATCCGGAGCCTGTGCTCCGCAACGGGAGAGGCCACAACAGTGAGAGGCCCGCGTACCACAAAAAAAAAAAAAAAAAAAAAAAAAAAAGAAACTCTTTTCATGTAGAGGTGAGACATCATCTGTCAGAAATATGCAATGGACTCCTGGCACAGGAGCGCCTGTGATCTTGGACAAGCCCAAAGACTCTTCCAAGACTAAGAAGAATGAATATACATGAAACCATCCACGTCTGCTTTCTGCGAGGAAAGAGCAGAAAGCAGCAGAAAGAGCACAGCCTCTGCAGGCAAGGAGCTGTGCTGAGTGCTGTTAGCTTAGCCATCTCCCCCAAACTCAGTTGTTCCATCTGTGAAATGGGGACACCATGCCTAGCTTTCAGGGCCATTTTAAGCATTAGCTATATAACTAAAGGTGGAGAATTCAGGGGGAAAAAGGACAACAGGAAGGCTCTGAATTGTGGCCAAACCAGTTTTCAAGCATCGCCCTGGTCCTGAGGACAAGAAGGGAAGAACAGAAAAAGCAGACCCAGGAGCCTAGTGTCCTCACCGTGCTTCTTCGAGGTAGAGGTGAGCTAAGGTTTTAGCTCCATCTTCACTTCTCTTATCAACAGGTACTTCACCTCATCAGGCTGTCCAGAAGTGGAAATATTGCCCTCTCTTCCACCTCCAGCCATGATGGGATAACTGGGACCTAAATAACCCTCCTCCGTAAACAACTATAATACTGGCAAAATATATGAAATAACTGTGCCCAGACTTCATGCAGCTGACTGTGCTGGACTGTGATCCCTGAGACCCAGGGAACAAGGGAGTGCCCGGCTTTCCGCCTGAGATCCCTTCTGTTCACAGCAAAGGAAGGCAGAGTCCAAACAGAGCAAGGAGTGAGACTGGAGGTTGGAGGAGCTGAACTGGCTGGAATCTGTGGGGAAGGGTCCTGGAGAGAAGGGGCTACAGAGATCAGCATTGGGTCCCTTGAGTATTTGGCTGAGCACGAGGCTGTGAACGCAAAGGCCAGTCCTCCATGACGATGGCAGTGAGCACCTGCTGGGGAAAGAACTACCCAGGAAATAAATATACTAGGGAGCTGTGAGCTGAACAAGTAGCAGAGCTCAGAGGTCTGGGAAGCATTCGCGTTCCAGCCATCCAGAGTGAAGAGGCCCCACTGAAGACATGGAGCTTTCAGGAGAGACCCCAGGGAGGCTGCACTTAGGAGTAGGGCTAATCTAGGCTGAGAGCAAAGGCTAGTCAAGATGCACAGTAACACACTTCTAAAGGATCAAGCTCCTTCGCGAGTAAGTCACTGCCTGCTGAAGCAACACTCTATTGGGACCAAAGAATCCAGACACTCAGCAACATAGAATCCATCATGTCCAACATACAATGAAACATACACTACATATGAAAAAGCAGGAAAAGGTAACCATAACCCAGAGGATCATCAGTGAATAGAAACACATCCAGAAATAAGATGGGATGGAATTAGCAGACAAGGACTTTAAAGCACCTGTGATCAATATATTCCAGGACTTAAAGGAAAATAAGAGCATGATGAGGGAACAAATAGGGAATCTCGATACAGAACTGAAAATATTACAAATAATAAATGTTGGAGAGGGTGTGGAGAAAAAGGAACCCTCTTACACTGTTGGTGGGAATGTAAATTGATACAGTCACTATGGAGAACAGTATGGAGGTTCCTTAACAAACTAAAAATAGTGTTGCCATATGATCCTGCAATCCCATTCCTGGGCATATATCAGGAGAAAACTGTAATTCAAAAGGATACGTGCACCCCAGTGTTCACAGCAGCACTATTCACAGTAGCCAAGACATGGAAACAACCTAAGTGTCCATCGACAGATGAATGGATAAAGAAGATGTGGTAATATATATACAATGGAATATTACTCAGCCATAAAAAAGAACAAAATAAAGCCGTCTGCAGCCACATGGATGGACCTAGAGATTATCATACTAAGTGAAATAAGTCAGACAGAGAAAGACAAATACCGTATCACTTATACATGTAATCTAAACAAATGATATGAGTGAACTTATTTACAAAACAGAAATAGACTCACAACATAGAAAACAAACTTATGGTTACCAGGGGAGATAGTGGGGGGGAGGGAGGGAGATAACTTAGGAGTTTGGGATTAACATATACACAAATATACATATACATATATATATGTATATCTGAATCACTTTGCTGTACACCTGAAGCTAAAACAACATTGTAAATTAACTATATTTCAATTTTAAAAATGGTTAGAAAAAAGAAATGAAAAAAATTTTTTAATTAGAAATTTTAGAAATGAAAACTATGATATCTAAAGTGGAGATTTTTCCCGAGATAGAATTAAAAGAAGATCAGACATTGCATAGAAAGAAAGATTAATGAACTTGAAAATAGAGCAATAGAAATGATCCAAACTGAAGCAGAGAAGGGAATAAAAGAAACCAGAGCCTTGGGGACCTGTGGGAGAAAAATCAAGGAGTCTAACTTGTGTCGGAGTGTCGGAGGAGAAGAGAGATTGGGGCAGGGTTTCGATTGTTACGGCAGTGCTTAGATGGAATGTGTATCTCTAAAAGGAGAAGTCTGTGAAATCAGTGATTCAGGTCTCTATCTTAAGACGTTAGAAAAAGAAGCATAAATTAAACCCAGAGCTAGCAGAAGGAAGGGAGCAATAGAGAATGAGAATCAATGAAAGAGAAAACATAAAATAGAAACTTCAATTAAAAAAAAGAGACATGGGGAGGGGGAAGGGTAATCTGGGACAAAGTGAGAGTGGCATGGACATATATACACTACCAAATGTAAAATAGATAGCTAGTGGGAAGCAGCCACATAGCACAGGGAGATCAGCTCGGTGCTTTGTGACCACCTAGAGGGGTGGGAGGGAGACACAAGAGGGAGGGGATATGGGGATATATGTATATGTATAGCTGATTCACTTTGTTATAAAGCAGAAACTAACATAACATTGTAAAGCAATTATACTCCAGTAAAGATGTTAAAAAAATAAATAAAAGAGTTGAGGTATCTGACTGCGGTTTTGATTTACATTTCCCTGATGATCAGTGACGTTGAGTATCTTTTTATAAGTTACAAGGCTGTGATGTACAGTAGAGGGAATAGAGTCAACCTTTTATAACTTTGGATGGAGTATAATCTGTAAAAATATTGAATTACTATTTGAACCCCTGAAACTAATATTGTAGGTCAACTATACTTTTTTTTTTAAAAAAGCTGGAAAAAAAGTTGATTCTTGGAAAACAATGATAAAACTGATATGCCACTAGGCTAGACTGATTAAGATATAAAGAGAATAAAATTAATTAATCAACATTAGGAAAAAAAGAAGGACACTGCTACAATCTTAGAGATGTTAAAAGGATAGCAAGATAATTTTATGAACAATTATTTCAATAAATTTGACAACTTAAATAAAAAAAAAAATCAATCAATTCCCTGAATGAAACAAATTACCGGAACTGACGAGGAATAGAAAATCTAAATAGCTCTATTAAACTATTCAAATTCATAATTAAAATGCATTCCACAAAGAAAACTTCAGGCCCAGAGGGCTTCAGTGGTGAATGTTATCAAACATTTAAGGAATTTTGTCAAACCATATGAATGCTACAGAGACCTCTATCTCTCTAGATGCGCGGGCTTCAGTAGTTGTGGCTCACAGGCTTAGTTGCTCGGCAGCATGTGAGATCTTCCTGGACCAGGGCTCAAACCCGTGTCCCCTGCATTGGCAGGTGGATTCTTAACCACTGTGCCACCAGGGAAGCCCAGAAATGCAATTTTAAATCAATGAGATACCACTACACACCCATCAGAATGGCTAAAACTGAAGATCATCAACCTCATGTTGGCAAGAATACAGAGCCACTCAACTCCCACACACAGTGGAGCTGTGTAAAATGGTACAACCAGAATGACTGTTCCTCATAACATCAAACATAAACCTTCTCCATGATCCAGAGGTTTCACTCATAAAATAAATGAAAATACAAATCCAAAAAAAGCCTTGTACAAGAATGGTCACAGCAACTTTATTCATTGTAGCCAAAACCCAAGAATTACCCAAATGCTCAACAACAGGTGAACAGATAAATGATGCCACATTCATACAGTGGAACACTGTTTAGCAAGAAAAGAATGGACTGCTGATAAAACTCACACCATGGAAGGACCCGAAAACAGGCTGCATGAAAAAGGCTGGACTCAGAAACAGGACACACTGTATGATTCTGTTACATGAAGTCCTAGAAGAGGCAAAACTAGTCCACAGCAAAAGAAATCGGAACAATGGTAGCCACTCAGCTGGGGGTGGGAGTTGACTGGGAAAGGACATGAACCATCTTCTCGGGGATGAAAACATTCTATATCTTGGTAAGTGTGTGGGTTACACAGATGTGTGAATCTGTCATTGAACTGTATGCTTAAGATCTGTGCATTTTCCTGTATCTCAATTTTAAAAAGTTTTAAAAATTAAAAACAAAAACAAAGTTTTTTTTTGCCTGTATGCTTAAGAGCTGTGCATTTTCCTGTATCTCAATTTTAAAAAGTTTTAAAAATTAAAAACAGAAACAAAAAGGTTTTTTTTTTTTTTTTTGCCAGTCCTGAAGTTTCTAGTTCCCTTGAGCCAAAGTTCCAGTGCAGAGAAAGTCATATTGTAGATTTCTCTTTTCCATCACCATCATAGCAGCCCCCATTTATTGAGCACTTACTATGTACCAGGCACTCTTCTAAGTGTGTTATGCAGATTAACTTCCCAATATTCACAAACGGTCTTCGTGATATTTATCATTTTCAGTTTACAGATGGGAAAGAAGACCTACACATTCCCACTGGCAGCCTCCCCTGGGAGACCTTTACAGATTGCAGTTAATGATGGTGGCGGCACTATATCCTGGGGTGACCTGGCTTTGCCATTGGCAGGGTGACGTCACACTCTGTTTAATTAAATCAAGTTCATGGGTGAAGGTTGTAGACCTAAGAAACAAAGCTAATCAAGACAAGACTGAAATACAGGTTTTCTGGAGCACATGATGCACTGGTCCCCTGAGGAAAAGGACTATTTGGGATGCAGAGGCTGGTGAGGAAGGGTGCTTACTGCCTGGGGGCCCCGGGGGCCACGTATGGGTCATGCTAGGTCCTCCCATGCAATCTTCCCATCTTTTACATCCTACATGCAACCCCATCCAGACCAGGAGGGACAAACCCAACAGGGCAGGCTGTCATGGAGGGACTTCAGGAGAACCCCAAAGTCCCATGATGTCAATTTGTAAATTTACCATTTACCTTGAGAAACAGCTGAGTTATAAATGGAGTCCTTTATTTTTAAGCACACCAATAACTGTGTGTCCATTGCTACATGTGGCCAAAAAGTAAGAAAAGTGCTTTAGGGTCCCTGCTTGCTTTCCAGGTATCTGTTGGACATTTGGGGAAAACTTGCCCCTCACTACCCCAAATACATTAAGAGAGCTCTGGTTGCCTGTAACATGCACTTGTGCAAATGAAAAAGACGTGTGTCTCCCCCTGGGCAGATGTAGCCCCACGCTCTAATGCACACACTTGGCAAGTGGGTAATGGGTTGGGTTTCACCTCCCATTTGCCCCACCACGGGACATCCTGGGGTTATGTACGACCTGCCCAGTTACACCCAGCAGCCCTTAACGGAGGTCTTGGATATTTCCATCCAAGGGTAGGTAGAAAAAGGGATCAGAGCCCCAAACGGTTGCTGTCTCTTACCCACACAGCTTACCTACGGTAAGTGAACCTCTTTGTAACCACACCTCAAACAAGAACCCTGCTTAGACAGTGAAGAATCCACCTTTGGCTGATGGCAAAGGGCTGGCTGCTGTGTGGATAATTTTGAGTGTTACTGGTCAGTCTCCTGATACCACAAAACTTTATCCCTTCACAATGAGAAGAATCAAGGCAAAGCCAAGCCTACAGAGACAGGCTGGCTGGTGTGTTTTGTTTTTTTGTTTTTTTTTTTTTGCGGTACGCGGGCCTCTCACTTCTGTGGCCTCTCCCGTTGCAGAGCACAGGCTCCGCACGCGCAGGCTCAGCGGCCATGGCTCACGGGCCCAGCCACTCCGCGGCATGTGGGATCTTCCTGGACCGGGGCATGAACCCATGTCCCCTGCATCAGCAGGCAGACTCAACCACTGCGCCACCAGGGAAGCCCTGGCTGGTGTTTTATTGGGTTCCCAGATCCTGGATTCCTTTGCTCAGGGAACCTCTGTCTTCTTCTGCTCTCATTCTCACCCAACAGATCCCAACTTGATTCTGTTCATCTTCCCTGGTTTAAGTAAAAGTCATTGGTTTGCTTTTTAATGAATTTGAAAACCACTCTGTAAGATGAGAAATGAGACCCAGAGAGTAAAGGTGTCTCCGCAATCACACAGCTGATAGAGTCACAGCCAAGTTTAGGCTCAGGGTTAAACTCCAAATTCAGTGGTCTTCCCATGTGTCCATCTCACTTGGGGTCCAGACCAGGAAGGCACCCCTAAATATCAATTTTAATGACACTTAAGAAAACGGTGTTGATGACTCTAAGCCCAAAATATGCATCAAGTGAATCCAAATTAAAACCATAATGATCCATCATTTTATACATGCCAGGCTGGCAAAAATTAAAGTCTAATAAGTTGTGGCAAGCAGAAAAATGGCCCCAGAGACGTCCATGTCCCAATCCCTGGAACATATGAGCATGTTCTGTTACGTGGCAAGGGCGAGTTAAAGGTGCAGATGGAAAGAAGGATGCCTGTCAGTTGATCTGAGATGGGAGATTATCCAGGTGAGCCCAGCATCGTCACGGGGTCCTTCAGAATGGGAGAGAGAGACAGAAAAGGGCAGAGAGATGTGATGTGAGGAGGATTCTACCTGCTGTCACTGGCACTGAAGGAGGCGGGAGGGGCCACAAGCCAAGGAGTGCAGGTGGCCTCTAGAAGCAGGAAAGGGCAAGGAAACGCATTCTCTCAGAGAGCCAGAAGGAATGTGGCCTTGCTGACACCTTGATTTTTAGCCCAGTAGGACCCATTTCAGACTCCTGAACTACAGAACTGTAAGATGATAACTTTGTGTTGTTAAGCCACTAACTTAGTAATAATTTGTTACAGCAGCAATGGGACGCCAAACACCCAGCATCTTTCCCGGCACATAGTAGGTGCTGGGTGCTATGGGAACATAAGATCACCAAACCCAGTCTTGGGGGAGAAGAAAGGGGTAGAATCAAGGGGAGTTTCTAGAGGAGGCAATGTCTGAGCTAAAGCTTGAGGTTCAAGCCACAGAAGGAAGGGGCTGTGGTTTTCACAGAGATCTCTGTGGAAAGGCGAGCTAGGAGGAGGTGCCCGGGGAATTACAAGCTGTTGGTTCTCTGCACGGGAGGATGGAGCGGACACTGAACGTGGATGTGGATGGTGGCCACATTCAGGGTCATGGACTTTATTCCCAATGCAGCGGGGAGCCTGCAGGGGATTTTAGTTGGGTTGTGCTTGGCCTCATCAAATTTGCCTTTTACACAGCCCACCCTGGCTATGTACAGTAGATGGGAAAGTGGGACTGGAGGCAGGCCGACCACACGAAAGGCCACTACAGCATCCAAGCAGACGGCGACGAAGGCCCAGACCAGGTGCTGGTCCAGATTCATGTGTTCATGGCGGCGGCTCGCCTGGACCTGGGGAGGGGTGGAGGAGCTACGTAGATGTCTTATTTGAGGTTCTTGGAACGCCCCTTCCACATTCTTTCCACCACATCCTACCCTGAGTCTCCAAAAGCTGCCCTGTGCTCCTTGAAGCCACCGCAAGCTCCTTCCCTGTCCCCAGAGAAACGTTAGACGCGGAACATGGGTTGTCATTTACCATCTGCTGAGAGAGGCCCCAGCGGAGGATGAGGCATGTTAATTAGAAGGGGGGCAGAGGAGAGTGAAAGAAAATGACCGCCATCTGCTCTGGTGCTTTGGGGGAAGGGGCGGGACTAAGATGGGGAGACAGAATTGGTGACCCCAATATAGTTAAAAGTACAGCAGTCTTGAGGTCTGAGCTAGAGGGACCCAGATGTCCTTGGCAGTGCCCTTAGCAGACAGACAGAGTTTCCCACCTAGAAAGTGGCTCTGGGCCTTCTCAAACAGAGCAGGGTAACCGGGTAGGGCTGTCCACACGGTGAGGCGGTGGGGCGGGGGGAGGGCGGGGGGGTGGTCCATGGAAGGGCACCTGGGCAGGAACCACAACCAGGTAAATGTAGGGTGGTGGGATGATGAGTCTGTTGGCGACAGAAGATGCTATGTACAGGGAAGAGGAGGAAGGAAGGGTGGGAAGCTGGCTCCAGGACAAGCAGATTCAGGGTCATTCTAAGAAGGATGGACGCCATTTTCCAGGCAAAGTTGGGAAAAGGGTAAGAGATTATTTGATCCTAAATACGGTGTGAGTTAAGAATTAAAAAAAAAATAACTCACTTAGTCTTTACAACAATCATACGGAGGGAAGGGGTGAGTTCTATTATTATGACCATTTGATAGATGGGCAAACTGAGGCCCAGACAGATTAAAATGTCAAAGCTAGTCAGTGCACAAGACTGAAGTTCTGGTCTGCGGCTCGCATGTACTTTACCTACAAAGTGGACCGTAAGCTTCCTGAGAGCAGGGCCAGGTGTGTTGATCCTGTGACCCCCTCTCCAAACACTGGGCCCATAGCAATGATCCTTACTGGCTGACTTGGCCCATCGAATGAACCTTTGCTAGCTCTGATTACACAAGCGGATAACAGTGTAAATCTCAGCTCAGGAAGAATCTGTTGCTCTAAGCCAGGGGTTGGCAAACATTTTCCTTAAAGGGCGAGTTAGTATTTTCGGCATTGCAGGATGTTAAACCTTCATTTCAACTACTCAACTTGGATGCTTGGGCATGGCCATGTTCAAATAAAAGTATAAATATAATATAAAATGGGAGGACTGGCTGGATTTGGCCCACAGGCCCACAACTATAAGCAATTTACTAAAAAGCCAGCTGTGGGGATGGGGGCAGATATTAGATCTCAGATAATGAGGCTTGCGTTCTTTCTTCCTCCCTTCTGTAATAAAATGAGCAAAATCTGCACTGAAGACAGGAGAATAATGACATTTACCCATAATTTGGTGTCTACTGCCTGTCTGGTGCCTTATAGGCATTTGTTGTAATCCTCAAAATCATTCTGAGGAAGAAGGGTTTAGCTCCATTTTCCAGATAAATGAAGATGCTCGGAAAAGTTAAGGAAGTTGCCAAAGATCATACAGCCAGCAAGGGGTAGAGTCAGGATTCCAACACAAAAGCCTCCTCTCTTCCCACTATACCCTGCTGGCTCTCATCCGGTCCTGGCCTCAGTCCCCCTACATGTGGAGTGGCTTCATGATAGCCACTGATGACCCTGAAAGGTCATGGCTGGGCATTCAGGGCACAGCAGACACAAAAGCTACATGAGGCGAAAAAATAAGAACCACAGTGCTTTTGTGTCTGCTGTGCCTTGAACGCACAGCAGGCTGTGTGCTGACCACTTCAACCCAGATAAGAACTTGATGGAAGCATAAAATCAGAGAAGAGGTCGTAATGAGGTCATAAGAAACCTCTAGAGATTTGGGGAAATTTCGGAGGGTACTTTTTTTTTTTTTTTTTTTTTTAGTATTTATTTATGTATTTGGCTGTGCTGGGTCTTTAGGTGTGGTGCATAGGCGCTTTAGTTGCAGTGTGCGGGCTCTTAGTTGCAGCGTGCAGGATCTAGTTCCCTGACCGGGGCTTGAACCCAGGCCCCCTGCATTGGCAGTGCAGAGTCTTAACTGCTGGACCACCAGGGAAGTCCCTTGGAGGGTATTTTGAATTTCCCCAAATCCGTGGAATAGGGGTTTAAATCAGTCCTACCTAGATCTTAAGGGGCTGGGAGACTCCCCAGCTGACTTTGGGGTTTCATACCAAAATATGTATAAAATTAATAAAGGGGGCCATTCTGGTTGAAATAGGAGGTGACAGACTCAGGAAGCTGTTTGCTGCATTTCCCCCTTCTCCACTGCACAGACCAGGAGATGATCATCATTTGTTAGCCAGAAAACACTTGGGTTTTTCTGCTGTTGAAGTCAAGGACTGTGAGATGGATTCTTGCTCATTTCCTTTCCACACCCTGCACCACCCCACTGGCTCACAAGCAACCTTCCAACGGCCACAGGGTCTGGGGTAAGCTATCCAAGAAGAGACTTTAAAAAAAAAAACAGTGCCTTCATGAAAAGATGCTCATCATCACTAATTATTAGAGAAATGCAGATCAAAACCACAATGAGGTACCACTTCACACCAGTCAGAATGGCCATCATCAAAAAGTCTACAAATAAGAAATGCTGGAGAGGGTGTGGAGAAAAGGGAACCCTCTCACACTGTTGGTGGGAATGTAAATTGGTGCAACCACTATGGAGAACAGTATGGAGGTTCCTCAAGAAACTAAAAATAGTTGCTGTATGATCCAGCAATCCCACTCCTGGGCATATACCCAGATAAATCTATAATTCAAAAAGATAAATGCACCCCTATGTTCACAGCAGCACTATTCACAATAGCTAAGACATGGAAACAACTTAAATGTCCATCAACAGGTGAATGGATAAGGAAGATATGGTGTGTATGCACATACACACACACACACACACACACACACACAGAGGAATATTACTCAGCCATTAAAAATAATGAAATAATGCCATTTACAGCAACATGGATGGACCCAGAGATTGTCATACTGAGTAAAGTAAGTCAGAAAGACAAATACCATAGGATATCACTTATATGTGGATTCTAAAATACGACATTGGGAATTCCCTGGCAGTCCAATGGTTAGGACTTAGTGCTTTCACTGTCGGGGCCTGGGTTCAATCCTAAGGTCCCACAAACCACAAGGCATGGCCAAAAAAAAAAAAAAGACATAAATGAACATATCTACGAAACAGAAACAGACTCACAGATATAGAAAACACATCTCTGGTTGCCAAGAGGGAGGGGTGTAGGGGAAGGAAGGATTGGGAATTTGGGATTAGCAGATGCAAACTATTATATATAGAATGGATAAACAACAAGGTCCTACTGTTTAGCACAGGGAACTATATTCAGTATCCTGTCATAAACCATAATGGAAAAGAATATATCTATATCTATATATCTATATCTATCTACATATATATATATATATATCTGAGTCACTTTGCTGTACAACAGAAGTTAACACAGTATTACAAATCAACTATACTTCAACAAAATTTTTTTTAAAAATGGTGCCTCAGGATGAAAGCCGCAGTCGTGCATACTTGCTTTTCTTTTTGGGCGCACGTGCTAGTTTTTGACAATGTTGTGCAACATCAGCCTGTCACCTGAAATCAGCAAGAACCCCGATTCTGAAATGTAATGAGTGCTTAACTGCATGTACTAATAATCTCTTGATATGTGAGTCCCAGATTTCTCATGGACACAGTTCATATTTCACGGCCAGCCAACTTCGTTACCTCAGGGCAAAAAACTATAGATGACCATGGTGTTAGTTTAGCAACATCTATGTTATCTAAGAAAACAAGAGTAACTTTACACATCTATGTGGATATGACTCAACAGGAAATACTCAATGAAGAGGAAGGAAAGAGCTGGCAAAAGAGGTAAAGGGTCTAATGGAAGCAACCTAAGTGTCCATCGACAGATGAATGGATAAAGAAGATGTGGCACATATATACAATGGAATATTACTCAGCTATAAAAAGAAACAAAATTGAGTTATTTGTAGTGAAGTGGATGGACCTAGAGTCTGTCATACAGAGTGAAGTAAGTCAGAAAGAGAAAAACAAATACCATATGTTAACACATATATATGGAACCTAAAAAAAAAAAAAAGGTTCTGAAGAACCTAGGGACAGGACAGAAATAAAGACACAGACGTAGAAAATGGACTTGAGAACACGGGGAGGGGGAAGGGTAAGATGGGATGAAGTGAGAGAGTGGCATGGACATATATACACTACCAAATGTAAAACAGATAGCTAGTGGGAAGCAGCCACGTAGCACAGGGAGATCAGCTCGGTGCTTTGTGACCACCTAGAGGGGTGGGTAGGGAGGGTGACACAAGAGGGAGGAGATATAGGGAAATATGTATATGTATAGCTGATCCACTTTGTTATAAAGCAGAAACTAACACACCATTGTAAAACAATTATACTCCAATAAAGATGTTAAAAAAAAAAAGAGGTAAAGGGTCTAAATGTGATTTGTCTATTTCCATCCTAAGAGATTATGGAACAATAATGATGATAGCTATGATAATAATACCAACTAGAAAAAGCCAAAATGTATTGAGTGCTTTCAGTGTGCTAGGGATTGTGATTTATGAGGTGTCTGCTGGGGCCACCATAACAAAGTACCTCAGGCAGGGTGGCTTAAACAACAGAAATTTGTTCTCTCACAGTTCTGGAGGCTGGAAGTCCAAGGTCAAGGTGTCTGTGGGGTTGGTTTCTTCTGAGGCCTCTCTTCTTGCCTTGTAGACAGCCTCCTTCTCCCCATGTCCTCGTGTGGCCCTTCCTTTGTATGCACACAGTTTTGGTGTCTCTTCTTCTTCTATTGGATGAGAGCTCCACCCTTATGACCTCATTTAACCTTAATTGCCTCCTTAAATGTCCCATCTCCATACATTCTTTTTTTTGTTTTTTGTTTTTGGCCATGCCATGCAACCTGTGGGATCTTAGCTGCCTGACCAGGGATGGAACCTGGGCCCCCTGCAGTGGAAGCACAGAGTCCTAACCACTGGACCACCAGGGAAGTCTCTCCAAATACAGTCCTATTGGCAGTTAGGGCTTCCATATATGAATGGGGGGTGGAGGTGGAGAGAGACACAACTCAACCCATAACACATGGATTATCTTAATGCTCACCACTATCCCACAGCTAGGTACTATTACTATCCATTTGACATTTCACAGCTATAGTAACCGAGGATCTATGTACACAGTGGGCAATCTGAGATTTAAACTATACACTCTGAGTCTAGAACCTATACTCTTGACCACTGGGCGGTCCTGCCTTTCACAGGCTCTAGCGTGCACTTCCTATAAGCATCCTGTCAAGAATACTTTTAGAAAGGTACCTGGGCAATTCAATGATCAGCTAATTTGAGGACCAGGAGTTAAGAAATGCAGGCTCTGCCTTCACCAAGGGGTTGTGACGTGAGTAGCTACAGAACAGCCTTCAGTCACGTCATCGGCACATGTGGGGCACTGATCCCTCCAATGCATGACTGTGGCAATCAAATCAGATGACGTGTATCAGAGCATTCAATCAGAAGAGATATGCAAAAGATTCCATTGTTATTCTCAGTCTTAGTGTAAGAGTTCTTAGTGATGAAAAAGACCTTAAGAAATCATTTGTGTCTAAATAGAGCCATGCCCAAAGAGTCCCTTTTTATAGAAGAGGTGAAGAAGTTGAACCAATGACTCAACAGCATTGGAGGTAACGAGCAGAACTGACCCATCAGACAACTCATTTGCCCCACAAAGCAGAAGAAAGGCCAGAAAGCAAAGGAGAAGATAATGATTAGGGAGGAGAAAAAAAGAAGAGTGACCTTTAAAACTGTTGGCTTTCCCAAGAAATTAAAACAGAAAGAATAAACAAAGACATAGTTGAGGAAATTACTTAGCCCTGAAGAACATTCTTAAGGTTTTTATTATGAGGAAATAAATTCTGAAAATATCCAGGAAGATAAAACAAAGGTTAACCCACAATAGGCCAGACATTTTTTCTGAAAAAATAAAATCAGAATACAATAGAAAGAAATCTAAAGGATTTTGAGAGGAAAAGCCATGATATGATGCAGCAATTTAATGTCCAACCAAGGTGTTGTTGGTTCTTAAAGCTGAGAAAAAGACATCAGCAGAAGAATAAAAAGGCAACATTAAAGAAAAAATGAATAATAATTGGTGGTGATTAAGCCATCCATATATTAAAACAATATAAAGCTGCAATAAATAGAGCAGTGTCATACTAGTTTAAGAATTAATCCTCCCATCTTAATCTCCAAAATTTATAAGCAGCTCATGCAGCTCAATAACAAAAAAACAAACAACCCAATCCAAAAATGGGCAGAAGATCTAAATAGACATTTCTCCAAAGAAGATATACAGACTGCCAACAAACACATGAAAGAATGCTCAACATCATTAATCATTAGAGAAATGCAAATCAAAACTACAATGAGATATCATCTCACACCAGTCAGAATGGCCATCATCAAAAAATCTAGAAACAATAAATGCTGGAGAGGGTGTGGAGAAAAGGGAACACTCTTGCACTGCTGGTGGGAATGTGAATTGGTACAGCCACTATGGAGAACAGTATGGAGGTTCCTTAAAAAACTACAAATAGAACTACCATATGACCCAGCAATCCCACTACTGGGCATATACCCTGAGAAAACCATAATTCAAAAAGAGTCATGTACCAAAATGTTCATTGCAGCTCTATTTACAATAGCCCAGAGATGGAAACAACCTAAGTGCCCATCATCAGATGAATGGATAAAGAAGATGTGGCACATATATACAATGGAATATTACTCAGCCATAAAAAGAAATGAAATTGAGCTATTTGTAATGAGGTGGATAGACCTAGAGTCTGTCACACAGAATGAAGTAAGTCAGAAAGAGAAAGACAAATACTGTATGCTAACACATATATATGGAATTTAAGAAAAAAAAATGTCATGAAGAACCTAGGGGTAAAACAGGAATAAAGACACAGACCTACTAGAGAGTGGACTTGAGGATATGGAGAGGGGGAAGGGTAAGCTGTGACAAAGAGGGGGAGAGGCATGGACATATATATACTACCGAGCATGAAGTGGATAGCTAGTGGGAAGCAGCTGCATAGCACAGGGAGATCAGCTCGGTGCTTTGTGACCACCTGGAGGGGTGGGATAGGGAGGGTGGGAGGGAGGGAGATGCAAGAGGGAGGAGATGTGGGAACATATGTATATGTATAGCTGATTCACTTTGTTATAGAGCAAAAACTAACACACCATTGTAAAGTAATTATACTCCAATAAAGATGTAAAAAAAAAAAAAAAGAAAGAATTAATCCTCCCATCAATGGAACTGAATCAATAACCTCAAAGTGGATCCCAGTATAATTTTGTAAAAGTTAGAGACAATGCAAATATTCCTGCTATCTTTCTGCTACTTTTCAAAATTGTACTGGAAGTTGTAGTCTATATAAGAGGAATAAGAACTTTTAACATAGAAAGGGAGATACAAAGCTAATTATTTACAAAAGATATAATAGAAAATATTCCCTAGAAAATTCTAAGGGAACAAATTGACAAACCCTTTATAAGTAAGAGAGCAAACTGGTCAGATATTAGACAAACATAAAAACAAATAGAAGATTAAAAAAATGGAAAGCTAACATCTAAAAAACAAAAAACAAAGTAGAAGATGCAATAGGAAATTTTTAAAAAATTGAATAATAATAAAACTTTAAGAAATAAGATCTTTATCAAGACAATGCTACATCTTTACTGAAAAATAGAATTCTAAGTGGGGTGATATACCATGTTCATGAATAAGAAGACACATAAAAATGTTAGTCAATTCTTCCCAAATTATTTTACAATTTTAATGCAGTCCCAAAGTCCCAGTAAGACTTTTCATAGAATTTGACAAGCTTATTCTGAAATTCAAAAGAACAGCCAAGAGAATTTGGGGGAGAAAAGACCAAAGAGAACCTTCTCCTACCAGATATCAAAAATATATGTATTATAAAGCTATGTGATACAAGCTATTGTGATACACAAACCAATGAAGAGAATACAAACCCAAGTAGAAATGAAGGTTTAATATGTTAAAAGGAGGTATTTCGCATGAGCAGAGAAAGACAGACGCTTCAATAATCTGTGTTGAGACAATTGGCTGGGCATTTAGAAAAAATATAAGCTGGATTCCTATCTCATACAACACATGAATATAAATTTTAGTAAAAACCAAAGCTATTAAAATATTACAGTAAAATATGAGCAAATATTTGACTTTGGGGTTTTAAAGGCCTGTAGAGATAAGATGTTTTAAAAGCCATAAAAAACCGATAAATTTGACCATACTAAAATGTTAAGGTTATGTGTAACAAAATATAAACAAAGTGAAAAGGCAAGCAACATTGAAGATACCTGTAGCATCTGAAACAATAATTATTACCTAGAGAATATACATATATATATAAAATTTGGAGGGGAGAAAGCCCTTTTACACTGGTTCAAATAAATCAAAAGGAAAAATTTGAGTAGTGGTTATGAATGACCAATTTGCAGAAGATGATCATATGAAATGATTATATGAAAAGGCATCCAACCTCATTAGCAATCAGAGAAATAAAAATTTAAACAATGAAATAACCTATTAAATTGCCCAAAACTTAAATATGATAATTACTTCCATACATTGCTGGTGGTAAATCGCTATAACCCTTTGAGAATATTTTGGCAGTAAAATAAGTGCATATCCTAGGTAGGTTTAACTACCGCCCCCTGGAAAAGCATTTGCCCATGTTAACAAGAAAGCCTGAACAAGTGTGTCCATCACATCGTGTGTAGTAGCAAAATCAGAAGACCATCCAAATGCCCAGCACTGAGTGAATGACTAGACAGACTCTGATGTATCTGTACCATAATACACTGTACAGCAGTTAGAAAGAAAGAAGTCTACGTATATTGATATCATTCTGAGATATAAATGGTGAACAAAGCAAGTTGAAGAACAATACATACATCATATATGCATACTGTTGACACCAAACAAGAATAGATCCTAAGGATATGGATATTAACACGTAGGAAAAGGTCTGGAAAGGCACACTCTAAACCAATGACAGAGATCACACCAGAGGGAAAGGAGGGGAGACCCTGGATCATGGCTAGTGGTCCAAGATGACTTTAGTCTTTTAAGCCACCCTTTAAAACATCCAGGTTGTGATGAATGTAATTCTCTGAAAGGACTGAGAATACCTCACAAGTGGTCAATATGTTTAAAGTCTTGAAAAGGATCTTGAGAAATAGCTGCTTGAATCCTAAGAAAATACGCAATGGATGTGAGTGGGGGACCAGGCTCAGGTGTGTGAGGGTGGGTCTACTTAACTCGAGGAAACAAATTTCAGGAGTAAGATGTTCTGCTTAAGTTCCTAGAGAATCAACCCAATGACCTAAGAAAGTAGTATTTCTTCTGGTCCCCAGTGACTCAGCACAACTCCAGTTACAAAAATCAGAATTCCTGTATTCAAGTGCCAACTCCATCACTTCTAAACTGGCAATCTTTGGGCAAGTCTACGACTTCTATACACATAGAATGGGATAACGTGGCATGCCCCATCTACCTTCCTGGTTTATTTTGAATCTTACATGAGATAATACAAGCAAAAGTGTTATGAAAGGTGATAAAACTATAAAGACGTAAAATATGACACCCCCCAAAAAAAACCCCAAATACAACAAGATAAAGTATGCACATACTGAGTAATTAAAAATATTTTAAAATAGCTGTTTTTCCTTCAGAATTTCTCATCAGTTCAATATCTCACACCATATTCTTTTAAAAAGGCCCAGATGAAATAATCAAATAGTAAAAATGAAACCATAAAAAAAAACCCAACAATATGGTTTTTGAACACACAGGAAATATTTGACCACGTAAAAACTTTAAACTCCTTTACATTGAATTATATAAGCAAAAAATAAACGGCAGACAACAAACTTCGAAAGCAATAGATACCACATTTACAATCGCCCACGATCCAATGAAAAACACAAATTCTCTAATAGCAAAATGAACATAAACAATTTCCAGAATTATAAGCTTATAAACCCAAGAGAACATCTCACCTCAGGAAAGAAAAATTGAAAACAAATGAGATACTATTTTTTGGCTATGAAATTGTTCAAAATTTAAAATACCATTAATAATTAATGTTGCCAAAAATAAAGTGGGATGGACCTTCTATAGAAGTGCTGTCCAAGGAAATATATGCAAACCATATACATAATTTAATACTTTCCAGGATTCAGGTTAAAAATAAAAATAGGTGACATTAATTTTAATAATATATTTATTTAACCCGATATATTGAAAATGTTATCATTTTAACTTGTTATAATATTAATGAGATATTTACATTCTTTTTTGGAGGGGTACTAATTCTTTGATAGTATGAATTTTATACTTTCAGCATCTTAATCCAGATGCTAAATTTTTATTGGAAATATATTTTAAATTTTGTAACATTTTCGGTTGAAAAAGGAGATTCACGTACCCAAGTTGCTCCAAACATACTTAAAATTTTTTTGCAGTAACTGAATGGAGTATCAGGTTTTAAAATTTATTCTAAATTAAAATTAAACCTCAGTTTCTCAGTCCCACTAGCCTGAAAGCCACATGTGCTGCTTTCTGACCAATATTCATGAATATTTCGAGACCTACCCTCCTCCTCGATGGATGGGTCCATCCAGACATCCTCCTCCATTCCTGCTGTGACTCTTCCCATGAGGCCCACCGCCCAGGCCATCACTGGCACACCTTGAGTTCTCAGGTTCTAAATGGTAAAGAACAATGCGAATAAGAATAATAATAATAAAGCACAATGGGTTCTACCTGTTGAGCAGACCATGGTGTCAAATGTTTTCCATTCTTTATCAATAGCCCCTACCCCTCCCGTTTACAGACAGGAAATTGAGGCTTAGAAAAGGAACATGTTAGGGTCAGGCTATCAGTAAGTGGCAGAGCCACTCACTGCTGGAACCAGAGCTGATTGTCTCTAGCCCCTGCCCTCCCCTTCCCCACGCTGTTCTGTTCTGTTTGTGTGTTAAGGCTCCCTCCCCCACCCCCATGAAGTCACCCACAGGGGCCCCCAACCCTCCTTGGGGGATCTGGGGCATTGGGATCCCATCCACAGCATTGCTTCTTCTCAGAGTGTCATTAGGCCAAGTTGAAAGAGCCACCATGTGAGATCCTTACTGGGTGGCAGGCCCTTTGCAACAGGAACCATCACTTCTCCCACTTTATAGAGAACAACTGACTTGCCTAAGAGCAAACAGCTAGGAAGTGGGGTGGGGGTGGGCTGAGATTTCATTGTCGAATCTGTGTTACATGTGACTGGTGATGCAGGGTGTTTCTCCCCTGCCTCAGTCTCCACCTCTGAGTTTATATAACCCCCCTCGGGATCTGAGGTCATAACTGAGTATTATAACCCATAACGTATCAGGCAAAGGTATTCTTAATTATTGCTGTGTGTCTACATATGAGGAACCATTTCAAAGGTGTGTCAGCGGTGGATCACTGAGCACCTACCGTGTCCTTGCGCTGCACTAAGCATGCACATACACCTTCACGCCTAAGTCTCGTTAACAGCCCTGTAGGCTGGGTGCCATCCACTGCATTTCACAGATTAGAAAACTAAGGCTACAAACACTGGGGTGCATCTAAGATCACAAAGCAAGTATGCAAATGACAGAGTCAGGGTACAAAGCCCCATCCTGAAGCATGAGTTCACCTTTAAGGCTCATTCCTTCAGGCAAACATCACTTCTTGGCACCTACTATGGGTCTGGCTCTGACTAGGCAGGCAGGATACAGGAATAGGACAGACATGATCCTCAGTCGCAGGAGCTCAGTCCCTAGCAGGTGGCTGTGCTGACAACATGTACCGACACCAGGTCTCTGTGTGCTGCCTCCCTCACCTGCCAGGCCCTGGCCCCACTGTAGCTGGGTGGGTGGGACCCTGTGATTGGGTCCAGCCTACAAGCTCTAAGTGGCAGTGAGGTGTGGCTGTCAGCTCCAGGTTGACCCACTAGGGAGTTGAGGCAGGACCCTCAGCTCTCCTCACAGGCCGAGTACTGAGCAGGTGGAGCCAGCCTGGAGCCTGAGCCACCACGTGGAGCACAGCTGAGTGTCTTCATATGAGAGCGAGGCCTCGGTGTGTGAAGCCAATAAGATGAAGGGATTGCTTGTTACAGCAGCAGCGTTTAACACATCTGGATAAGCACAGTGAAACAGACATTCAAATAGTTCACAAATAATTATAACTTACATAAGAAGGGCACAAGGAGAGATGTTTAACAAGGAGACTGATTTGGTCTTGCAGGGAAGACAAGGGTTGGGAATGGGAGGATGGAGCTGAGACTTGCAGGTAATAATGATGGCAGGTGACAGTCACTGAACATATGTGCCAGACACTGTGCTGAGTCCTTCACAAACATCCAAGCAAAAGCCATTCCCGGGAGGAGTCTAAAGCCTGGGGGACTTGCAAGTCAGCCCTCTGAGTGTGGTTTCTCTCACCTTTATCTGTCAGGCACTGAGCACCTATTATGTGCCAGGCAAAGCAAAGCCTCTGCTTTCACATCTCTCACACCCTGGAAGGTGTGATGGGGGAAAACAAGGATGACATGTCAGGAGGTACTAAGTGGTACGAGGGAAGAGAACAAGGTAGGGGGCCCATAGTGACCCAGGCTAGTTGAGATGGAACATACAGGAAAGCGTCTCTGCAGAGGTGACAATGGAGCTGAGGGTTGGAGGGGAACCGTGAACCCTGGGCATGAGCATCTGGAGAAGGACATTCTCAAGGGAACTGTAGGTGCAAACGGGGTGCCTGGTGGGTTTAAGAACCAGCAAGTGGGCGATGGTGGCTGGAAGAGTGAAGCGGGGGAAGATGACGTCAGACACAGGGCTCTGGATGCTACTGCAAGTGATACAGAAAGCTCTGGAGGGTTCTGAGCAGATGAGGAACATTATGTACTTCATGCTTCAGGAGGATCTCTCCAGGCGCAGTGGTTCTCAACCATCTGGCCATTTCTGGAGACTTGTCACAAACAAGGGGTTGCTACCAGACTCTAGTGGGTCAAGGCAGGGATGCCAAATGTCCCAAGTGCACAGGACACCCTGCCCACCCCCCCAGCAAAGGATGATCCAGCCTCATATGTCAATAGAGTCAAGGGTGAGAAATCCTACTGTCAGGGCTTGATAGCAAAGAGACCGTAGCAGGGGAAGTGGATGCCAGGAACCCATTTAGGCTACTGAATAGTCCAGACAAAAAGCAGTGGTGATGGATGGACCTAGAGATTATCATACTAAATGAAGTCAGACAGAGAAAGACAGATGCCATATGATATCATTTATATGTGGAATCTAAAAAAAAACGATAAAAGTAAACTTATTTACGGAACAGAAATAGACTCACAGACATAGAAAACAAACTTATGGTTACCAAAGGGGATAGTGGAGTGGGGTGTGGGGGAGGGAGATTAGATTGGGATTAACACATACACATTACTGTATGTAAAACAGGTAACGAACAAGGACCTGCTATAGAGCACAGGGAACTCTACTCAGTATCTCGTAATAACCTATAACGGAAAACAATCTGAAAAATATACATGACTTAGTCACTTTGCTGTACACTTGAAACTAACATTGTAAATTAACTATACCTCAATAATGATAATAAAAAAAGAAACAGTGGTGGTTTGGACCAGGGTGGCCGGAAGTTATCAGACTGGGAATGCACTTTGAAGGAACAGCTCTGGAGGTTACTCATAGTTTACTGAAGCCATGGCACTAAAATATGAGAGAAAGGGGGGATGTCCAGGGCAATGTCAATGTTTATAATCAGATCAAGGAGAGAAAAGAGGCATTTACATGCCAACAGTGTAGTTGAGGACCTCCTAGGAACCAGACACTGTTAGGTGCCAAGGACACAGGAAGAAGAAAGCAAAATCACTGCCCTCCTTGGCACTTAGACTTGAAGGGGGAAGGAAACTGACAGATAAGCCAACAAACTAATAAGTCATTTCGGATCACAAGAAGCCCTCTGAAGAAAATAAAAAAGGGTGATTCAATAGAGGGGGTTACTTGGTGCAGGGTAGTCGGGAGTTTCTCTGAAAAGCTGACATCTGAACGACTAAAGATCTGGGGTGAAGGCACACCAGGCAGAGGGCACTGGAGGTGCAGAGGCCCGGAGGCGGAATGTGCACGGCATGTTTGTGCACGGCATGTTTGTGCACGGCATGTTGTTTGTGCACGGCATGTTTGCAGAACTGCAGGCAGACCAGTGCGGCTGGAGCGACAGGGTGCTGGACAGGCAGGTTGGGGTGCAAACTCGGAAGGTCCTCTGGCCACACAAGAGTTCAGATTTCATGTCCAGGGCAGTTGGCTGCCATTCGTGGTTTTAGGCAAAGAACAGCATCAGCTGATCCTTGGACAACTTCCAAGATGTCTCTTGGCTGCCACGGGGGAAGGGACCGTGGGGTCATCAGGGAAAGTGGGGAGACCCCCCAGGGAGGCTGTGCAGGTGTCAGGAGAGGGGATTCCCTCTCAGGACCTGGGAATCAGATGGGCTTGCATGATATAAAGAAGAAACTGCCGCCAGCCGGGCTGGGGCCTCCTCCGCACCCTTGCTGGGGTCACGTGGGTGTGTTCAGGCAGTGACCAGGCCCCGCTACAAGGTGTCTCGCTCCAGGCGGGCTCACTGGGAGCAGTGGCTCAGAAGCCCATGGCCTGGGGGTTGGCCCTGCCCTGCCCACCAGACCCCGGTCAGTCCTGTGAGTTGCAACAGCCATGGCGCAGTGGGGGGGGTATCCCCAGAGCTGTGATCAGGCAGACTCAGATTAGGGTCCTGATCCCACGAGCCACACACTCCAGCTCCCTCCCCTGTAATAATGGAAATAGGACCTGCCTCAGGGAGTCGAGCGTCTGCAAAGTACTCAGCCCAGAGCAAGTACCCAGGAAATTACAGCGATGATCATCTGTGTGGGTGCTGAGATTCGGCCTTATGATTTATGTGTGCTGCCCACCCTCTTTCAGTTAAGAAACATGAGGCCAGCAGAAGAAGGGGGCAGACGGGAAGGACAGACGATGGGTCTGTGTCCCTAGAGCCAGGATGCCTGGGTTGGGACCTGACTGAGGGCTCTTACGCAGCTCATTTGAAATGGATGAACCTCAGTTTTCTCATCTGCAAAGTGGGAATAACACGGCAACTACAGTCATACCTCATCTTACTGCACTTCATAGATATTATGTTTGTTTGCTGAGACAAATTGAAGATTAGTGGCAGCCCTGCATCTAGCAAGTCTATTGGTGCCATTTTTAGCAACAGCATTTGATCACTTCATGTCTGTGTCACATTTTGGTAATTCTCACAATATTTCAAACTTTCATTGTTATTATTATTGTCATTGTTATTTAATTATTATTGCTTGCCATGGTGACACGTGGTCAGTGATCTTTGATGTTACTATCACAAAAAGATTACAGCTTACTGAAGGCTCGGGTGATGGTTAGCATTCTTTAACAAATAAAGTCCTTTTAAATTAAGGTATGCACTGTTTTTTCGGACACACTGCTGCACGCTTACTAGACTACAGTATAGTGTAAACGTAACTTTTATATGTGCTGGGAAACCACAAAATTCATGTGACTCGCTTTATTGTGACATTTGCTTTATTGCAGTGGTCTGGAACCAAACCCGCAATATCTGAGGTCTGCCTGTACTTCCAGGGTTGATGAGAACCCTTCATGAGGGGATGCACAAAAGATGCTTAGCACCGCACCTGGCCATTAATAAAAAAACTTATGAGGATGAAAGGCAATGATACTCTGTAAACTGTAGAGTCCTAATCCACACATTGGAATATACTGGAATATGCTATTTCCATTTCCAGAAATACTGTTCTTATTTTTCTTATTCTGGACACTAAGACAGTAGTTCTCTAAGGGCAAGCCCCAAACTGACAGCATCAGCATCACCTGGGAGGCAGGGCCAGCTTAATAGACGTGCAACTTATGCAGTCATCCAGGCCCTACGCTCCGAAGGGCCCCCTGCTTGGTTTCATGTCCTGCTGTCACCATCTTGAGACTCTTAATTTAAACAAGGCACCCTGTAAACTGTGTAGCTGGGCCTGCCTGGAAGCTAGAGAGGCAAATTCTCGGTTCCCACTCCAGACCTACTGAATCAAACCCAGCAGGAGCCCAGCCAGCTGTGTTTAATAAGCATGATGTGCCTCACCAACTGTGGTAAGCAAGCAACAAGGCATCTTCCTGACCGTCTACGTAAGCCACGCAGAATTTCTCCACTGGGGCAAAACCACGGGCCAACCAGTGGGTTAAAGGGTCCTGTGCTTTCTGCTTCCAGCATCTGCCTTCCCCCTGCCGACATTGAGAACTGTCCATCCAGAGTCAAACTTAACACGAAGCTAATGATGTTTCAGCTTCCCTCACTGGCAAGGGCCCCTTCCGAAATCCAGTAACTGATTTTACATCTATGATTCCGTAATCTTTTCTTAAAGAGGCCCAGCCAATCGTACAAGCTTCAGGCCCTGGAGCACCCAGACCTGCTGTGGTCTAGTCAGGCAGGTGGGATTATCTGAGCTGTGACATTTCAGTTGCTAAGTAACTAGGTGACACTGCTTCTCAGACGTCCTGTGCATCAGCATCACCTGGAGGGTTTGTTAAAATCCAGATGGCTGGGCCCCACCCTCAGTTTGTCAGGAGGCCTGGGTGGGGCCCAAGAATGTGCATTTCTAACAATCTCCAGGGCGATGCTGCAACTGCTGAGCCGGGGACCACATTTTGAGAATCAGCGTCTTTGAGGATTCTTCCCACCTCCACCTTGATTTCTGCCTCCGAGGGGCCAATCCCTGCTTGTCTACCCTCCCTCCAGGAAACCCTCCCTGACCTCCCAGGCTGGGCTTGGGGCGCCTTCTTTGGGCAGCTCTAGCCCTTTTCTCTCAAGCTACCTTGTGATGGTCAGTTGCCACCACCAGACCATGAAAATCTGTCCTTTATCTGGATTCTCTGTGCCCACCTCCACGCCTGCAGATGAACAGGAAGGCCACTCTTGGACTTATGATACCCACTTCCTGCCCAGGGCCCTGCTCCGGCCCCAGCTAGGCTGCCGCATGAAGCCTCAGGCTCCTCCTGGGAGGACCTCCCAGTCAAGGAGAGAGAGGGGAGCCAGGTGGAGACGCAGGTGCTGCAGGAGCTAGGGACGGAGAAATCTGTGTCCCCCAGGCTGAGTTATTACCTGGGAGGTGGCAGCCGCTCCCAGCGCAGCAATCTCAGCTGCTTCCTAATTAGGTCACAGCCAGTGCAGGGGACAAAGGGACAGGGCTGCTGCTCTCTTTTCCCCGCACCCCTCCTCTCTCTCCAACAACAGGGCCCAGAGTGCGGAGCTTACGGTTTAAAACGCCTTCATATCCACCATGGGGCCTCCGGTCCCTCCTCCCTCTCCCAGCAATTCTGTCCCTGCCTGTCCCTGCAGTGTCACAGGTGCCAGGGGTTCTCCTCTGCTTGCCCGTCACCAGCACAGGCTAGCCTCTGTCCCCTCCGCCATCCCACCACACCCGCCGTCCCCTCTCCTCCTTACCCTCCAGCAGTGAGCTGCGTCCGGAAGTTGAGTGAAAGCTCAGAGGCCTGGCCCAAGGCCGGGTCCCCGGGGTCACAGACACACGTCTGAGGTCCACGGAGTTGCCCCAGCCCCACCCGTGTCCCCCTGTGGATGGAGCGGGGGCTACTCACCTCTCTGGCTTCCAGGGATATCCTCCAGGGCCTGCGGGAGATCCGGAAGGCCCAGCCACAACAGGCTGGGGTCACGTGGGCTTTAAACCAAGCCGGGTAATATGGCCCACACCTGGCGGAGCCCCGGGCCGACCCTCGGGCCAACTCGCGGCTGGCCTCTCAAGCCCTAGGGCCTGATCTCCATCACCTGGATCAGATTCACCCGAGGTGCGCTGGGCGAACGATTCCCGGCCACGCCCCCGCCCCCACCCCCACCCCAGACCCACCGAGTCACGGCCGCTGCTGGTGGGGACTGGGGGCCCGCATTGTCACAAGCAACCCGACACACTCAGGGAACTCAGGACCACTGCTCTGAGATCTCCAGCATTAGGTGCATGTTTTCAGGCTCTTTACTACCATGCCATCTGAGGGGCCTCGGCTGTGAGGGGTGGGGGTGGGGGTGGGGGTTTCTTCTTTCTTCAGGTTTTATTTATTTGCATTGTCTTAATGAGCAAAGGTGGGGAATGGCATCAGCTCTTACTAGGAGCCAGAGGCTTCACAGACAAAAAAGCAAAGCTTTATTTTTACAAACCACCCCTTTTAAAAATAGTGGTTCCCTCTGTTTATTCAAGTCTTGCACGTCTTGCAAATTACATCAAATTATAAAAATAAAATGATAGTCACCTATAATCCCACTAGCTACAGATACCAACATCATTTTGATATATTTCCATCCAGTATTTTTCCTAATGCCTGTATTTTAACATAATGGAGAGTTTACAAAATACTGTTTTTCTTAAAAAAGAAAGCTCGATCAAGGTATAATTAACATATAACAAACTGCACATATTTAATGTGTATAATTTAAAATGTTTTCACAAGTGTATACACTCATGGAACCACCACCACAAAGAAGATAATGAACAGATCCATCACTCCCAATTTTTTAAATGAAGTTTTCATTTTGGAATTATTTTAGATTTACAGAAAAGTTGCTAAGATAGTATAGAGAGTTCCGGTATAGCCCAGACCCAGTTCCCCTAATATTAATATTCTACATACCATGATACATTTATTAAAACCAAGAATTTAATATTGGTACATTGTTATTAACTCAACTACAGACTTTATCTGAATTTCACCAGCTTTTCCACTGACATCCTTTTTCTGTTCTAGGATCCAAGTTAGGATACCAAATTGCATTTAGCCAAACATAGTTTGATACCTTAGCTTTCATTACTTAGCGTTCGGTGGTGAAAATCTCTTCAAAAACTTGCTTTAAATGAATGCCTCATATTTCTTTCTTTCCTTTTTTTTTTTTTGCGGTACACGGGCCTCTCACTGTTGTGGCCTCTCCCATTGCGGAGCACAGGCTCCGGACGCGCAGGCTCAGCGGCCATGGCTCACGGGCCCAGCCGCTCTGCGGCATGTGGGATCTTCCTGGACCGGGGCACGAATCTGTGTCCCCTGCATCGGCAGGCGGACTCTCAACCACTGCACCACCAGGGAAGCCCTGATTATTCATATTTTATGGATGAGGAAATGAAGGTTCAGAGAGGACCTGAGCAGTGGGCTGGGATGAAGAGGAGGCTTCTGGGAAAAGCACCGCTGCGTTTCTCCCCTGCTCCCTCACTGCTACCACATTTTGCTTCTAACACCAGATGTGTGGGTTTTTCACATATCAGGCAAATCTCTGCAACACCAGCTAGGTATGCTACAATCCACTTCTGACACTACTCAGAGTTAGTGCAGACCCTACAGGTTAAAGGATCCATCCCACACAACTGTCTCCAACAACTTCAGACAACGATCAAAAGTAATATGTCCCCAGGTTACCCACAAAGTCTGTCCGACTTGGCTGCAAATAGGAGGTTCCCATGACCCCTTCCTTGGGTTCCATCATTTGCTAGAATAGTTCACAAAACTCAAACAACAGGTCACAGGTGGCATCACAGGAACACAGCTCGTTTGCAGGCTCATCACAGGAACACAGCTCGTTTGCAGGCTAAGAGATGCTGCAGTGTGTAGGGGCCAGGTTCACAGGACCCTATGATCTCGCAAAGCTTCCTCTCTGCCTGGACCAAGTTCTGAGTCATGGGCTTTTCTGAGTGGGAGGGCTGCTGAGGGCATTGGCTTGGTAGTCAGGCACCCAGCTGTTTGTTTCCCCTTGGCCAATCCTCCAATTCTCTTCTGAAAAAACGATGCAATACATTTGGGCTGCAAGTAACAGAATGCCTGGCTAAAAGTGGCCCAAACAACAAAGACATTTATTCTGTCCTTGAATGAGCAGCCTGGGGGTAGGTGGTTCCAAAGTGCTTCATTCAGCCCTTTGACGATATCCACATGGACTCTGGGGTAGTTTCCCTGCAATTTTTGTTTTGTTTTGTTTTACCTCCCTCCGAGGATTGCACAAACTCCACAACCTCATGATGCCCAAAAGTGGGCAGGGAGGGAGGGGTTCCCTTGGAACACATCCTTCCTTTTAACCAAGGAGGAAACTCTTTCCCCAGAGCCCCTGCAGAATTCCCCTTACATCTCGTTGGCCAGAACTGGGTCACATGCCCCAGGCCTCAAAATTTCCCCCTAAGCTTCTTTGCCGTAGACATCTTTGCCTCAACCATTTTTGCTGCAAACATTTCGCCACATAACTAAATGGCCATCAGGCAATTTTGCCACCAAAGATAAAATAACTAGTTGACAGTGTGTTTTGACAGTTTGGTTTTCAACTGGTTGGAATGTTTTAGCACTTCTTCCATCAGTGACGTTATTGATGGCGTTATTGAGCTGACTGATGATGAGGATTTGCCCCAGAGTTGGTTTCTTATTTTGAAATACACTACATCAAAGGAGAAAGAGGCCAAGGGCCTTTGAAGGACCAGAGTTGAACCCGCATGTCCCACAGAACTATGGAATGTCTATCAATGAATATATGACCATACGCCAAGAACACAAACAGTGAGGTTTTTGTGTTGCATTACAAATATGCATCCTAGTATTGGGAAACTGATACTTCTCAATGAAGGAAGAAATTTTAGCAAAAATACATGATGCTGCATAAGAAAACAAATCAACAAGCAAAAAAAAAAAAAGCATAATATTATGAACAAAAGACTTGGAAGACAGCTGCTTTGGTACAACCCACAAAATAAAATCAGTTTTTTGGCACACTACTGCCATGAATCCACGCACATTTTAAATGTATTCAAATATTTTGTAGTTCATGATAAAGTCTTTTTAATTTTGTTAATCATTTCTCATGTTTCATCATGTCCTCTTTAATGTCCTTCTTTTATTTTTCATTATTTTATCTTTTACAGCAAAATTGCCTTACAGCCAATTGGTTACTTGGCAAAAATGTTTATGGAAAAATTGCTGCAGCAAAGGTGTCTATGGCAAAGTTGCTTATGGCCAAAGTACCTAGAACCCACATGCCCGTGCCTGGACCAATCACTGGGTGCTGCCCGCCTCATCAAATGCCACTATCCCCATGGTGTTCCTTGCATGACATGGTTCCCTCCTGCTATAGGACCTCCACATGTAACAGTCCCTGTGTTTGGAGTGGTCTCCCCTGTTAATACAAATGCACCCTTCATATCACAATTAAGTTTTTCAAGGAATTTACTGAACCTCTCTATGCCTCACTTTCCTCCTCAGTAAAATGCATTCCCATTATTTGCTTATCTGTGGGGAGGCTGTGCTCAGCTGGGTGCTTCTTCAGCTGCTCTCACCTGGTCTCACGCAGTTGCAGTGCAATGGCGGCTATGGTGGTTCTGACAAGATGACCTCACTCGTGTGTGTGGTGCCTTGGAGGGGACAGCTGGAGGGCTGGCACTTTTCTCTCTCTCCTCATGTGGTCCTTTTCATATGACTTGGGCTTCTTTACATGTTGGCTGGATCCCCCCACACACAAAAGTGCCAGGTTTTCTGGAGGCTTGGATCCAGAACTGGCATGCTGTTACTTCTGCCATATTTCACGTGGTTATAAAATGAGTCACCAGACCACCCCTGGTAGGAGTAAATGTCTGGCACGGGTGTGAGAGGGGACATGATGGAAAGAGTGCCTCTTACTGGCCATTGCTAGACTAGATTTTCTTACAGGGTCTTCCTCGCTCTAACATTCCAGAATTATACATTCTTCCCTAAACCTTCAGTAGAACTTAGTGCCCACTTAATGATCTAACTCACGACGTAATGGAAATATTTGTCTCTGGTCTCTGTGTTCCTTTTAAAACCTTGTACCGTCTACTTCTTTCCTAATAAATGTAGAGACTATTGACTAGAGGGATTAACTTTAAAGCATTTACCCACAACTACATGCATTTGCCCCGAAACTAATGATTTCAGGCTTGTGAGATGTGAGTCACCTTCTCTTCGTCTCCGGAAAGACACTGAAAAGCCACCTCTTGAGAGGCAGGGGGTCATTACCAACGGGAAAGGGAAGGACCCCCTCTGTTTAATGTGTGGATAAAAGTGGGATGCTGGAAATAGCCTTTTAATATGTGACTGCAGAGGTGAGACAGGCTGTCACAGGCTTCAGCTGTCTTGGAGAGGAAGCCAGAGGTGCCACTGTGGGGAAGGGAAGCAGGGTGTGGAGCAGCATCCGCCCCAGAGCACCAGGAAGGCTGACAGCTCTCCCCCAGTGCCCCTGCCGGGAATGGAGGGATGGGTCATGGGGCTGACCCCGGCTGCCATTTCTGACAGCTTTATAATTACACCATCTGTTCGTTAAATTACTGGTAACCTTTTGATCCTCTCACTGGGGAGCCTGTGCGTTTTTGATGTGTCTTTTATCTTAGTCTGATAGTCTAATCATCGTTTTCTTTTTTTCTCTCTCTTATCTTCTTTATCATGTGGACCACAACCCTGGATTCTCAGGGGCCACTTGGCTTCTCTTTCCTTCTGCTTTTTCCTATTGTTGAATTACCTTAAATAAGCCTCATCACCTCTCTGAAGTCAGTTTCCCATTAATGAAATAAAATATTTTGATTGGATCGTAAGAATTGGTGACATAGAACATCTGACTCGGCCTGCCATGTCTCTGTCCAAGTCCTCATCCTCTGTCATAGGTGGGACCATTGTCCGAACATCCCCAGATGGCATCCCCACGGGCATTTGAGCTCTGCCTGCCCGCCCCCACCGTGAATCCAGTCTCCACCTGAGCCAGAGTGATCTTTTCAAACTGCAAATTGGATCATTTCATTCTCCCACACCATCCTTACTTTCCAAGACCAACCTCCCTAACGTGTTCTCCGAGGCCCCACGTGGTCCAGCATCTGCCCACCTCTCCTACCTATTCCATGTCACTTCCTCTCTGTCCTCCAGCCATCCCAGCCTTTCAGGTCCCCTATCCTCAAACAGCGGTTCTCAAACGTGGCTGCACATTACAATCAATATGGAAAGTAAAAAAAAAAAAAAAAAAAAAAAATCCAGATGCCCAGGCTTCACTTCCAAAGACCTTTTAGAGTCTTTGGAGGTACATTCTTGGCATCAGTATTTTTAACATTTCCTCAGATGACTCCACTGAGCAGCCAAGATGGAGAATGAATGGTCTGGGGCACCTTGTTTCCTTTCTCCATTTCTCTTACTAATCATCTCCTGCCATCCCAGAGGCTATTGTCAAAGTGCCATCCCTGACCCCCACCTATGTCTGAGTTAGACCTCATGTTATTCCTTTCACAAAACCAGGGTCTGTACTTTCAGAGCACACACCTCAGTTTTCAATTGTATATTCATTAGTGTGATATTTGATTACTGTCACCATGACTGTGGTGGCCAGCCTCCAAGACGGCCCCCAATACTCTCAAGTTCCTGGTATTCACACCTTGTGGGGTCTATTCCCACAGGGTACCAGGATTGGATTCTGTGACCAATAGCATATGGCAGAAGTGAGGGTAGGCCACCTTCAAGATTAGGTTTTAAAAGACTAAGGCTTCCCTCTTGGGGATTCTCTTTCTCTTGGGTCACTTACTTTGGGGGGTGCCAGCCACCCTGTCAAAAGGACCCTCCAGACAGCCTATGGAGAGACCCATGTGTTGAGGACTAGGGCCTCTGACCAACAACCAGCAAAAAGTTGAGGCCTGGTGCTTCCTTGGTGGTGCAGTGGTTAAGAATCCGCCTGCCAATGCAGGGGACATAGGTTCGAGCCCTCGTCCGGGAAGATCCCACATGCTACGGAGTAGCTAAGCCCATGCACCACAGCTACTGAGCCTGCGCTCTAGAGCCCGCAAGCCACAGCTACTGAAGCCCGCGTGCCACAGCTACTGAAGCCTACATGCCTAGAGCCGGGGCTCTGCAACAAGAGAAGCCACTGCAATGAGAAGCCCACGCACCACAACCAAGAGTAGCCCCCGCTCGCCGCAACTAGAGAAAGCCAATGCATAGCAACGAAGACCCAGCGCAGACAAAAATTTAAAAATAAATAAATAAATTTGTAAAAAAAAGTTGAGGCCTGCCAAGAGCCACATGAGTGAGCTGCAGATTCTGCAGCTTTCAGATAATTGCTGTCCCAGACAACAGCTGACAACAACCTCATGACAGACTGAGCCAGAACCACTCAGCAGGGGACTTCCCTGGTGGTCCAGTGGTTAAGAATCCACCTTCCAATGAAGGGGACAAGGGTTCAATCCCTGGACGGGGAACTAAGATCCCACATGCCACGGGGCAACTAAGCCCACACGCCACAACTACTGAGCCCACACGCTCCAGAGCTTGCGCGCCACAATTGGAGAGAAGCCCGCATGCCACAAGTAGAGAGAAGCCTGCACACCACAACGAAGAGCCCACGTGCAGCAACAAAAAGATCCCACGTGCCGCAACTAAGGCCTGATGCAGCCAAAAATAAAATAAATAAATATTAAAAGAAGAAAAAGAACCACTCAGCAGAGCTGCTCCTATATCCCCAACCTTCAGAAAATGTGAGATAATAAATGTTTATTGCTTTGAACCGGTAAGTTTTGGGGTGATTTGTTACACAGCAGTAAATTACTAACACATTCTGATAGTTCTGTGAGCATGGAGACCACGGCTGTGACTACTCATCACTCTATCTCACCACTCTATCTCCAGAGTCTGTAGGAAGGCTCAACAAATATTTTTTGGAATTTTTCAATCAACAAATGCTTCTTGAACACCTACTCTGGGCAGGTGCTGGTCTAGGCAAAGGAGATACAGTGGAGAAGGAGACAGTGTCCTGTCCTCAGGGAATTTACATTCCAGGGCGATTTGATGAATAGGAAGGGGAAACAGTTGGAGCAAGGGTGGGGAAGTTTGGAACACAGAGATGTGTGGTGGGGTAGAGGGAATTCAGTCATGAGCAAAGGGGTTTGGGGCTTCTCAGGCCCATGGATGGGCCTCAGGGAGGCCATGAACCCATTAGTCTTGTGTGTAAAATGCTGTGCAGATGTGCCTTGGAAGATGGAGGGATTCTACATGGCATCAAATTCTCGAAAGGAAGGCTAATAACAACTGGCCTAGATGAATGTTACAGATGAGTGCTGTGGACTGAATGTTTGTGTCTCCCCCACCCTTCCAAATCCCTGTGTTGAAGTCCTAACCCCCAAGGTGATGGTATTTGATGATGGGGCCACTGGGAGGTGATTAGATCACTAGGGTGGAGCCCTCATGATTGGGATTAGTGCCCTTATAAAGAGAGAGGAGAGAGCCTGCTTCCTCTCTCTGCTCTCTGCCATGTGAGGACGCAACGAAAAGGTAGCCATCCAGAAACTAGCAAGCGGTCCCTCATCAGACACCAGATCTGCCAGCACCTTCATCTTAGACTTTCCAGCCTCCAGAACTATGAGAACTACACGTCTGTTGTTTAAGCCACCCAGTCAGTGGTAATTGGTTACAGCAGCCAAAACTAAGACAGTGAGGCAGGTGGTGACCTTCCAGTGCAGCCAGTTCCTATTCTTTTTTTTTTTTTTTTTTTTTTTTTTTTGCGGTACGGGCCTCTCACTGCTGTGGCCTCTCCCGCTGCGGAGCACAGGCTCCGGACACACAGGCTCAGCAGCCATGGCTCACGGGCCCAGCCACTCCGCACATGTGGGATCCTCCCAGACGGGGGCACAGCAGGCAGACTCTCAACCACTGCGCCACCAGGGAACCCCCAGTTCCTATTCTTGTTGTGGGCAGAAGAACAGAATGGGGAGAAAACTGGACTTTAAATATTTGCTCTGACATTCACCATCTGTAGACTCTGGACAAGTTATCATCTAAAGCCTCGGTTTCTGCACCTGTAAGCTAAGTATGAGAGCAATGGCTTCATAGGGTTCTTATGAAAATGAAATAGGATGTGTATGTAAAGTCAGAGCCCAAAGCCTGCTGTCCAGCAAATGCTTTCTGACAGCTGTTAAGTTCCTTAATGGGGTGAAAGAGATTTGGGTTCTGACACCTTTTTTCTCAATATTTTTAAATGAAAAATTTTCAAATATATCTTCTTTATCCATTCATCTGTCGATGGACATTTAGGTTGTTTCCATGTCCTGGCTATTGTAAATAGTGCTGCAATGAATATTAATCAGCCATAAAAAGAAATGAAATTGGGTCATTTGTAGAGACGTGGATGGACCTAGAGTCTGTCATACAGGGTGAAGTAAGTCAGAAAGAGAAAAACAAATACCGTATATTAATGCATATATGTGGAATCTAGAAAAATGGTACAGATGAACCTATCTTCAGGGCAGGAATACAAAGGCAGACATAGAGAATGGACGTGTGGACCCGGGGGGTAGAGGAGGGTGGGATGAACTGGGAAATTAGGATTGACATAAATACACTACCATGTGTAAAATAGATAGCTAGTGGGAACCTGTTGTATAGCACAGGGAACTCAGCTCAGTGCTCTGTGATGACCTAGATGGGGGGGATGGGGGGTGAGGTCCAAGAGGGAGGGCGTGTGGGTATGTGTATGGCTGATTCACTTCGCTGTGTGGCAGAAACTAACACAATATTGTAAAGCAATTATACTCCAATAAAAAAATTCAAATATAATGAAATGTTGTAAAGGCTTTGCAGTGAACATGAATATACCCACCACCTAGGTTCTACCATTAAAGTTTTGCTATATTTGCTTTATCACATATCTATCCTCTGCTGTCTAGCAGACAGTGTTGTTGCCAGACTGATGTTCTCAGACTGTAAGTTAACTTTGTTAAAAATCCTTACTCCTTAAAACTCAATGGAACCCTGCCACTGGAGAATTCAAATGAGTCCCCCGCTCTTTTTCCTTTTCAAAGAAAAGCACATTGTGAAATTTATCAGTATCAATTACTATTTGTATATGCTCTAATCCTTTAGGTATTGAACGGGTTTCCTTTCTGCTGGGTTCAATTTCATGACAATAAATGGTACCCAGGGGCATGATGATTGCATTGGTGGTTTGATCCGAATTTCTGATGCTTGGCAAAATTCACCCCAAAGCAGACAATTGGTGTTAGAGCCCTTGAAGGACCCAACCTGAGCCAGGATCGGTGAGGTGTCCAGGACAGAGAAGCAGAGATGAGCTCCTAATTTCTAGTTCTCAAGGATCTGGTGTTATCACCTTCAGAAAAACACATCATGCACTGAAAGGGTGTTACAATTACCAGCCCTGCTGGGGAGATGATGCTGAACTGTCTACACAACATCAAAAAGCTTGTTTTCTTCAATGATAATTAGAGCATCTCCGTAGGAGAGCTAGTTCATAAAGACGCTCCCTATGACATTGCTCCCTGCACACAAACAAGCCAGATGGGAAACTGCGACCAGGAGGGCAGAGGCCACCACTAATTAGTCGTGACATCAGCATTTAGACTTTGCTGGCCACTTACGTCGGGAGAAGTGAATAAAGCTAATGAAATGTTCTTTTCGTCTGCGCCAGGAGCTGCAGTGTCTCCATAGGTGAGTGGGCTTGGCCCAGAAACCCCTCTGCTGGAGATCTTTGGGGGATGTGTGACCTTATTGCTAGAATTTGTTGGACAGAGAAAAAAAGTACCTAACTAAATCAAACAGTTAAATGGATAAACTTGGTTCCATGTGTCAGAGGAGACATAATTTTAGCATGGAAAGAATTTGCTTCCCAGGCTGACTCCAAGATGAGCAGAAGGACTTCCACATCCGAGGACAGGCTGGGGTCCTGTTTGGTAACACGGTCCTCCTTCCACTGCAGGGGGCTGGAGGCTTGCCCCCCTGCCAGCCCCCAGAGGACCATTTTGAGACCTGGGACAGTGTAGGGGTCATGGGTTCCGGAAACACATGGCTGGGTTTTGGGTCCCAGCTCTGCCACTTATGAGCTGTGTGATCTTGGGCAAGTTCCTTAATGTTTCTGTGCTTTCATTTCCTTTTCTGTAAAATTGGGATAATAAATAAAAGTACTTACTTTAGTAGGGTTGTTTCCAGCATTCAGTGAGCTCAGGCACATGAAGCGGTTAGAAGAGTGACGGGCCATTTAGCTGACGTCCCCCTGCCTCGGCTCCCTGCTCCCCTACTGACCAGAGGGCACGTTCTTTTTTCCTTTCGAGGCTGAGTTGCAAAAACACCGACTGCTGCTCTGCTAGTCGTTGCACTTGTCTTCCCTCTGCCCTTCCCCAACGCCATGCCCATCCTCACTGCCCGCTGTAATGATCACCAATGATGTTATCCTGGGGATTCAGGAATATAAATCTATTTTAATTTTATTTATTATTATTTTTAAAATTTATTTATTTTATTGGTTTATTTTTGGCTGCATTGGGTCTTTGTTGCTGAGCGCGGGCCGTCTCTAGTTGCAGTGAGAGGGGGCTACTCTTCGTTGCTGTGTGCAGGCTTCTCATTGCAGTGGCTTCTCTCGTTGCAGAGCATGGGCTCTAGGAGCGTGGGCTTCAGTAGTTGTGGCTCAAGGGCTCTAGAGCACAGGCTCGGTAGTTGTGGCACGCGGGCTTAGTTGCTCCACGGCATGTGGGATCTCCCCGGACCAGGGATTGGACCCGTGTCCCCTGCGTTGGCAGGCGGATTCTAAACCACTGCGCCACCAGGGAAGCCCCTATAAATCTATTTTTAAGCAGCCAATCTAGGAGGCCCAGCACAGGAGGGGTTGGGGTGGTGTGGGCTCTTCGTGATGCACTTCTGGGCTTTATGCTGGGGTCGGGGTGGGGAGTCAAACTGTGAAGTTTGATGATGATTAGCATCGTTACTCTCTACAGGCGCACATTCTGCATCTAATAGGCTAACACATTAAAGAATAAGCTCATTTCATCTTCATGGGGAAGGTACTATATTGTATCCATTTTAAAGATAAAGAAACTGAGTTCCCCAAACAGGACCTTACCTGTCCAAGGCCACAGAGAGTGAGTGGCAGAGCCAGGACTCAAGCCCAGATGTGCTCTGTCCCATTAACACGTTTTCCTCCTTGGCCTGGAAAGACATACTGGAGGCAGGGAGATGGGCTGGGAGGCTGCGGCAATGGTTCAGTGACCTGGTTGGAAGACGTGGCTATGGGGATGCCATTCACTGAATGCCCACTGTGTGCCTGCCACGAGCTTGACATACATTGTTTCACTTAATCCTCACCCACATACCATTATTATCCTACAGATAAGGATGTGAAAGTTTGCAGGGGCTTAAAACACCCAAAGTTGGGCAACCACTAGTGGCCCAGATGGGATTTGGGTCCAGAGTCTGCCTTCGGGGCTGTCAACCACTGCGCCGAGGATCTGGGTGGGGGGGCACTGGGGTGTTGGGAGTCGTGAGAGATTGGACACAGGGCAGATGGAGAGGGAGAAGCTGGGTTCCTGATTCAAGGCAGAGGGTTTGGGGGGGGGGGTGTTGGTGCTTGTCAAGACAGGGAACAACAGAAGAGAAAGTGGTTTCAGAAAGGAGATGGATTCAGTTCTGGAGATGGCGTGCCTGAGCCCTCTCTGGGTCTCTGTTATGCTGTCTGGTTGGCATTTGGAGGATGTGACTCATGAGCTTAGAAGTCATCTCATCTTAGAAATGGCTTATGTGGGAATTGTCATCACAAAGGTGGCAACTGATGCTATTGGTGCTTATGCTTCCCAAGGACAGAAGGGAGCAGATAGGGTTGCCCGGGATGCAGGAAACATCAATATTTAAATTGTCTCACTGCTCTCCATTCAGCGGCCAACAAGAGGCTGTACTGTCCCCAGGGGCTCATGATCTTTTCTGACAAACAAGGGAGACCAGCAAGGTGCAGGTCTACATGGTAAGTACCGTACAATGTCATTTACATGGCTTTTCAGGTAATCGGTGACAGCGAAAGTAGGTGGTTTAGGGCTACAATGTTCCAGTTTGGTAGTTTCCACAAAAAGCAAATCCAGTCTTTCGAAGACATTCTATAAGAGATGAAATGGATGAATTTCTCCATGAAATCTTGAAAGAACATCTTCAGTGCCCAAGCGGAGACTTTGATAGGCCCGGGAGTAAGCCACACCCTGAATGTGCTCTCCTTCAATGTCTAAAATACATCTCATAGGATCTACCAAGGGCAGAGATTCTGTGAAAGCCAGATGGTCACCAATCTATACAGACAGTGGTCTTTGCCTGACAAGACAGAGAGGTGAACTGAGCATAAATCCAGAGAGTCTCACCTCTTCACAATGAAGCACAAGCACAGAGCACCTCTGAGAAACGCATTCTCGGGACACAGAATATGCCTGTCAATCAACCAACCAGCCTGTCAATCAACCAACCAACCAACCTGTCAATCAACCAACCAACCAACCGACCAACCCCAAGGCTCCTCCACTCTTAGGGTCACCACCCTCTCCATCCTCCTCCCTCCTGTCTCACGGCCAAGGCTGTGCTCCTCTTCCAATGAATATCCCTGTTCCATCAGTAATTTCCTTTCCCATGTCCATTTTTATCCTCCTTCTCTTGATTGCTGCTTCCTCTGTTAACATGCTCAACTCATACTTTCTCCACTTTGCTCTCTGTCTACTCCCCTCCCAAGGTCCCTGGAAAAACTGGTCTTTGTGGATTCCCTTTTCTTTCTCACTATTCATTTCTTCAGCAACTTGTGGTGTGGCATCCATGTACTCAGTGAGGCGAGCGTTCATAGTCACCAACGGTCCTTATCCTCCCTGTATTTTTTGTGATCAGCGACGGCTGTTGGGTTGTATTGTTGGCATTTCTGGTTCAGGCCAAGGGGACCTATGGAGAATCTGTTGAGGGTCTCCAGGAGATACTTTCCTCTCAAGATAGAAAAAAGCAACTCTATAGGTAAAGACCCACCCCACCAGCCCCATCTTCCTGTCTTTGAACACAGTTCTATAAGGATGTGATGCTTGGAGCTGGGCAGCCACCTTGTCAATAGGAGTCACGATGGCGTCCTTGACATACAGACCTGACATGTTGAGCTGGTGGAACATCTCAAAACCACCGACTTCAGTTCCCTTTTAATGCTGAATAGTATCCCATCATAGGAATGTACCACATTTTACTCATTCATTCAGTTATTGATGGACATTTAGGTTGTTTCTAGTTTGGGGTTATTATTACAAATAAGCTGCTATGGACAAATTTTTGGTGGAAATAGCCTACATTTTGCCTGGGTCAATACCTAGGAGTGGAACTGCTGGGTCATATGGTGGACTTTCACTTTTAAGAAACTGTCAAACTCTTTTCTAACATGGTTGTACCATTTAATAATCTTGCCAAGAATGTATATGAGTTAGTGGAGAGGAAAAAGGCTGGTTTTTCTTTACTCACTATTCACAGAATACTTCACTTCTGGTATTTAGGCTCACCATACGTGTGGGTTTCTTTTCCCCACACCAAGCAATTCTGCAACACGGGCTGGGTGTACTACAATGTACCTCAACTCTGAGATCATCTACCTAGAGATCACATCAGATCCCAAAGGTTAAGGGTTCAGTCCCACAAGAGTGCCCCATGTCCCACTTTAGATGCAAGTCCAGGTTGTCAGGTGTGCTTTTGACTCCTCAGCTCTAAAGTGGAGGTTCCCACAATGCCCTTGTAGGGTTAAATGAATTTGCTAGAGAGCTCACAGAACTCAGGGAAACATTTTACTTACTAGACCATCGTTTTATTACAAAAGGATATAACTCAGGAACAGCCAGATGAAGAGATGCATAGGGCAATCTACAGCTATACTACCCTGAACCCACCTAATCTCATCTGATCTCGGAATTTACAAAAGGTCAGGCTGGTTAGTACTTGGATGAGAGATGCACAGAGCATGGTGTGTGGGCAGGGGCAGAGCGTCCATGCTCTCTCCAGATGTGCCACTTGCAGCACCATCACCCTGGAAGCTCCAAGAATCCCATCCTTTGGGTTTTTATGGAAACTTTGTTACCTGGCACGATTGCTTAAATCATCATTTGCTGGTGAATAATTCAATCTCCAGCCTCTTGGCCTTCCCCTGAGGATGGGCAATGGGCCTGAAAGTTCCAACCCTCTAATCTGGTTCCATTAACATAAATTCAGGTGTGGTAGAAAGGGGTTTCTTAGGAATAACAAAAGGCATCCTCATGTCTCTTAGCGTTTAGGAAATTCCAAGGGTTTTAAGAAATCTGCCAGGGACAGGGATGAGACCAAATACATATTTCTTATTATGAATCGCAATATCACAGAGTTGTACAAAATTCTCACTAACATTTGGTATTAATCTTTTCCATTTTAGCCATTTTGGTGAGTCACAGATGGCATCTCATTGTAGTTTTAATTTGCACTTGCATGTTGGCTGTGATGATGAGCATTTTTCATGTGTTTGTTGGCCATTCATATATTTTCTTTTGTTAAGTGTCTGTTCAAATATTTTCCCCATCTTTTTTATTAGCCTTTTAAAAATTGAGTTGTAAGAGTTCTTTACATACTCTGGATACAAGCCTTTTATGTGATAAATGTGTTGTTGTAAATATATCCTTCCTGCCTGTGGCTTGCCTACCATTTTCTTAGCGATGTCTTTTGAAGAGCAGAATCTTTTATAAATAAAGTCCAATTTGGCAATATTTTGTTTTATGGCTCATGTTTTCTGTGTTTGCTGAGCAGCTGGAATTTGTAAACTTTTGTCTTTTACCAAGTATGGGAAGTTGTTGGCTTTAGTTTCTCCACATAATTTTCTGCTCCATGATTCCTTTCTTTTGGGGGACTCATACTAGCTGTATATTAGACATTTTGACATTGTCCCACAGGCTCCTGAGCCTTTTTTTCCAACCCTTTTTCTCTTTCTCTTTAAACTGGATGGTGTCTATTCATCTATCTTCATGTTCACCCATCCCCACTGTGATATTAAGCCCATCAAGGGAATTTTTCAATTTCAGATATTGTATTTTTTCAGTTCTGAAATTTCCATTTGATTGTTATTATTATTATTATTATTTTTTTTTTGCGGTACGCAGGCCTCTCACTGTTGTGGTCTCTCCCGTTGCGGAGCACAGGCTCTGGATGCGCAGGCTCAGTGGCCATGGCTCACGGGCCCAGCCGCTCCGCCGCATGTGGGATCTTCCCGCACCGGGGCACAAACCCATGTCCCCTGCATCGGCAGGCGGACTCTCAACCACTGCGCCACCAGGGAAGCCCATCCATTTGATTATTATTTTTTTTTTTTTGCGGTATGCAGGCCTCTCACTGCTGTGGCCTCTCCTTTTGCAGAGCACAGGCTCCGGATGCACAGGCCCAGCGGCCATGGCTCACGGGCCCAGCCGCTCCGCGACACGTGGGATCTTCCCGGACCGGGGCACGAACCCGCATCCCCTGCATCGGCAGGTGGACTCTCAACCACTGCGCCACCAGGGAAGCCCGCATTTGATTATTTTTATACATTCTATTTCTCATGTGAGATATCCTTTATATCAATTCATTTAAAGCATTTTTTAAACTTTATTTCATTGAGCATTGTTATCATAGCTGCTTTACTACCCTAGTGTGATAATTCCAACATCTGGGGTATCTTGAGGTTGATTGTCTTTTCCTTTGTGAGTGAATCAAATTTTCTTGTTTTTGTTTTTTTGTACATCAAGTGATTTGGATTGTATCCTGGGAATCGTGCATGTCATATTGTGGAGAACTGGAATTCTGTTATATTCCCCTGAATGTTGAGGTTTTTGCTTTAGCAGGAAGTTAACTTGATTACTTAAGTTGTAAGTTCTCTGTTGTTTGCCTTAAGCAGTAGTTCAAATCTCAGTTCAATTCTTTAAGCTCTTGCTGCTCTATCCTGCTCATGTATACTTAGAGGTAAGCCAGAGATTTGTGTGAAGTTCACACAGAAAATCAGGGGATTTCCATTCCCGCCTCTCTGGGATTCCTCACTCTCCAGTGACCTGGGCTTCTTCCCTGGCTTCTCTGGACAAAGAGGTGGTGGGTTTTGGGGAAACACTTTATCCATCCCAGTTGTGTTGCTCTACAACTGTGGTTTGCTCTCAGGACAAAGTGGAACAGGGAGAGGGGAAGTTTTGAGCTCCTGGTTTTTGTTCACTCTCCAAATCACCAAGTAGGTTTTTTGAGTCTATAGTTATCTGCAGCAGTGCTGGTCTGCAGGGGAAAAGCACTCAGCTCCGAGTGGAGCCCATTCCTTTTTCTGTTTATTCAGTGTGCACCAGGCTGAACTTTTCAGAAAGATTCCCCTTCACTCCTTCCGTGGCTTCCATCTTTCTCTTCTCGTGCTGAAACAATGATGTTCCCTAAAGGTCTATTTTAAGGTTCTGTCCTTAGGTCTCTTCCAGTGCTGCTAAATTTTCTCAGGAATCTCATTCATTCACATAGTCTCTCTGGGTATCACTTCCAAGGTGTATTTTTCACTTCTGAGTCCCACACTTGTATTTCCAGCCATCTCCTTTATATATTCCCATATAACCTTTAGTCTGAAATCAGTCCCTTCTCTGGGCTCACCTGCTTTGGTTACTGGCACAGCATTCATTCAGTGAGCAGGGCTTAGAATTACTAAGAGTGAAGAACACTTCTCTCTTTATCCCCCATTTCTTCACTGTGAGTGGAGAACCAAAGATAACACTGATGCTGTTATTTACTGACCTGTTGACAATACCTAACTTTGAGGACGATTCCCAAAGAACTACCACAAGGCTGAGGAATGTCGTCTCTTTCCCTTCCCTGTATTGTGTTAATGTTGATAATTAGTATTGCTATCTGTCTTTACTTATTTATTCCACATTTATGGAATAAGTATTCATTGAGCAGCTCCTCTGTCCCAGGCAGGGTTCTAGGCATTGGGAAGAATGGCTGATGAGACAGACAAGGTCCCTGCTGTTCTGAAGCTTGCATTCAGGGGTGGGGGGATATAAAGATCATGAAAAACAAGCAAATTTCTTAGTGACGTGCTATGAAGAAAGTAAACAAGGGAGTGGGGAGGTGATGCCTGGGGCTGAGGAACATAACCACAGACAGGTGGGGAAGGAAGGATACTCTGAGGACTTCTGAGCTGAGGTCAAAATGATAGGAAGCCAATTCCCATCAGAGGAAACAGCAAGTGCACAGGGCAGTGGGACGGTCAGCAAGGGCAGGGTGGCAGAGCTGACGCTGAGAGGTACGGGAGGGGCCGGGGCAGAGTGGGAGGGGCCTGGGAAGTCGTAGGCAGGAGTCTGGACTTTGTTCTAAGTGAGATGCAAAGCCCCTTTAATGAAGAAAATTACTTTTAAAGACAAATATCAGAACAGAATAATAAAAGGTAACTTGTGAATATTCACACTCAACGCAATTTATTTACACAGGTTTTTTACTTACATTGTTGTTTTAGGTGTGATCTAAAGCAAAAAACCAATCTGTATATATTTCTGTGTGTATGTGTATAGTCACTAACGTTAAAATAAAAAAAAGGAAATAAAATCCACTGAAGGAAAAAGATAATTTAGTCAGTAAAATGTTTTCTAGAAAGATGCTAGAAATCATTTATTATTCCAAGAAAAAAATCCTCCATTGTGCCTATATGTAAATATACCTAAGAGCTCTCCAATGGTTGTAAGACAGTATTTTATGAAGTTATTAAAAAAAATATTACCTGTCAAGTACTATCTCTTGCATGTGCAACCAAAACTGCTAAGGTTATCTGAACAAGAAATCCCTGGTGTCTATTACAGAGAGCTTTTAATTGAACTTGCCTTGACAATTTATTCCTAAATCTTTTTTCCCTTTAGCTCAATACTATGTTGCTACTTAATTTCATGACTGCACAAAACTGTTTTAGACACTATTTGGGGAATAAGTATTAAGAGTTCAAGTAAATGCAAATGATGTTTTTGCTACCTTTTCTCAAAAGATTTCACATTAGAAGACAGACTATAATATTAAACTGTATTATGTGTATATAGATTCTACAGTTATATGTCACTCAGTATCTTTTGCAGGTACATAAGGTAAATGGTTCTACTGTTTTTTTTTTATTTTTTATAGTGCTGCTATGAACATAGGGGTGCATGTACCTATTTTGTTTTTAATAGATCTTTACTAGAGTATAATTGTTTCACTATACTGTGTTAGTTTCTGTTGCACAAGGCTAATCAGCCATATGCACACACATGTTCCTATACCCCCTCCCTTTTGAGCCTCCCTCCCATCCTCCCTATCCCACCCCTCTAGGTCATCGCAAAGCACCGAGCTGATCTCCCTGTGCTATGCTGCTGTTTCCCGTCAGCCAACTATTTTACATTGGGTAGTGCATATATGTCGATGCTATTCTCACTTCACCCCAGCTTCGCCCTCCCACCCCACGTCCTCAAGTCCATTTTCTATGTCTACCTCCTTATTCCTTCCCTGCAACTACGTTCATTAGTAACTTTTTTCTTTTTTTAGATTCCATATATATATATATATATGCTTTTAATAGAACTGTTAGCATACGGTATTTGTTTTTCTCTTTCTGACTTACTTCACTCGGTATGACAGACTCTAGGTCCATCCACCTCACTACAAGTAACTCAGTTTCGTTTCTTTTTATGGCTGAGTAATATTTCATTGTATATATGTGCCACATCTTCTTTATCCATTCATCTGTTGATGGACACTTAGGTTGTTTCCATGTCCTGGCTATTGTAAATAGAGCTGCAATGAACATTGTGGTACATGTCTCTTTTTGAACTATGGTTTTCTCAGGGTATATGCCCAGTAGTGGGATTGCTGGGTCATATGGTAGTTCTATTTTTAGTTTTTTAAGGAACCTCCATACTGTAATTTTTATTGGAGTATAGTTGATTTACAATGTTGTGTTAGTTTCTGTACAGCAAAGTGAATCAGTTATATGTATACATATATCCACTCTTTTTTAGACTCTTTTCCCAGTCCTAGTGTCATTAGTCAGGCTTAAAACTAGTGTTTGCCTCATAACCCTCTATTAGGGACTGACTAACTAGCAATGCTGAAAAATCAAGATATTATGAAATGTTCTGTTTGTTAGTGCCATGAAGTTTACTACATTTTTCCCCCCTGTTCTCCAACTTGAGGGGAAACATGACTGAAGACTTGAGATAAACTTATTTATTGTAAAAACCAAATGCAGTTAGATGATCATCTCCCCACCTGCTATCCACAAACCCACCCTTGAGTCCTGACAGTCCAGTTCTAGATCACTTTAAATAAGCTTCCTCCATTAGCAGCCCCTTATTTTTTTCCCAATTAAAATGATTAATTTGGGGCTTCCCTGGTGGCCCAGTGGTTGAGAGTCCGCCTGCCGATGCAGGGGACACGGGTTCGTGCCCCGGTCCGGGAAGATCCCACATGCCGCGGAGCGGCTGGGCCCGTGAGCCATGGCCACTGAGCCTGCGCGTCCGGAGCCTGTGCTCCGCAATGGGAGAGGCCACAGCAGTGAGAGGCCCGTGTACGGCAAAAAAAAAAAGAAAAAAAAAAGATTAATTGGAGGCGGGGGAGCATTAGGTGGCCCTCTCTGCCCTGAGAGAGATGCTGGCTTCCTATCCGCTGGGGTGAAAACTATAAACAAGGAAGGAAGCTTCATCTGATGAAGTGTTTACTGTTGTGGCCAGAGCTGTGTCCTGTGGCCCATTACGGTTCAGTTCAGCCTTTCAATCTCCTCCAGTGAAAATTCTCTGCCTGGAACGACCCGCTCCTTGGACAGGCTTTTGCCACCCTGAACCTGCTGTCAGAGAAGGGGCTTCTGGGCCTTGCCTAGGCTTTACAAACGCTGGGATGAAGTCCCAGGGCCTCCAGCTAACTGGGTGCCATGTTGCCAAGAGTGGGTACAAACCTGTCACCTGTGAAAAACGTTTTCCGGGAAAGAGGCTAATGTCAGGGAGTGTGGGCTCAACAGCTGGACCGCTCACATCTCAACCCTTCACTCCCCACCTGATGAGATGAGTGACCTTGGCGAAGCGGCCCCACCTCTCTGAGCCAAAGGACTTAAAACAGTACTTAGCACCTAATAAACATTCGAAACCATAGCACTTATGATCATGGTGTGTTTTATTGTTTATCCCAGTATAAGGCACTTTTTTAAAAAGTCTTTTTTTTTTTTTTAAAGAAAAAGGAGTCGTAAGTGAACACATTGGTAATTATTATCAGAATGATACACTATCATTTCCTAACTGCTTTCTGAACCTATCACCATTGGGGAATACTGCTGTTTGGTTACTTTAAAAATGGTGAGAATTTCATAGGATTCCCTGTTCGTAGCATATTCTTGCTGTGTTTTGAATCAATTATCTTCCTTATTAGGTTTTTGGAGAAGGAGATTTAGAAGTTTCATTTCGATTACTTTTAATTATTTCCATATCCTTCCCCAAACCCAAGTGCCACAGTCTAGAGCATTTTGCACAGGTGACATGACAAAGAGAGCTCCAGTCCGTGGTGATTAAACTCTCCCCGTTTCCCCCAGGAGACCCACATCCATACTGATGATCCTGGTTCACGTTCCTCATGTCCGATTCTGAAGTTACCACATCCCAGGCCTCAAACGCATGGCTTATTCGTTACGCCTCTGACTGAATTCCCCTTCTTGATCTCTTCTATCCCCATCTGTTGTAAAGAAAGACGAATGCGAAGCAAGAATGCAGCAGAACTCTAAAACAGGAGCATTCTAATTTTGAAATTTTTTAATTTCTTGCCACTTAACAATGAGCTATGGTGTGTCACCGATCTGTAGTAAAATTAACTTGTCTTTTGTTCCTTATGAATTTATATATCCAGTTATCTTTCTATTTAATTTCACATGGTTTTGTTACATTGACTAAAACTTTTTAACATGAAAGTCTTTTAATTTAATGGACTTTGCAGTTCATTTGCAACCAGTTTTTTGTTTTTTTTGTTTTGTTTTGTTAGGATGACTGAATGCTACTGCATAACGCTGTGAAGTTTTCCTGGCAGGATGGCGAGTACCCAGGCTCCCTGTCCACCAGGATGACTGCCGGAAAAGGCGACATGGATAAAATTACGCAGTGGTCAGGAGCCGCAGAGAAGCAGCAGCAAGGTAGATTAAAGAAAGACAATGATGATTTTAACCCATCCACGCTCCTTGGTCAAGGGATCTTGCACCAGCGCATTCAATCAAAATTGGTGCCAATTTAGATAACATGGTTGAAAGCACTGTTTTTGCCCCACAGGAATTTCTGCTTGGTTTCTGAAGAACTCTGCATCAATTCCCATGTTTTCTGTCAAAGTAGACAGAGCTAAGAGTCTCATAAACGGAGGATGATTCCGATCACACAAGAACATCCACCTGTGGAGGGAGTTACTGCAGCAGCGAATGCGAACGTGAGTGAATCAGACGTGCTGCCCATGACTGCAGAGGAGGCCTTTTAGGGCTTCGGTTCTAGTCTCTGGGATGAGGTTTTTGAATATGGACGATTTATGTGCAAAGGTGACTTTTCTAGCCGCCATGAAGGTAAACTCGAGCTTTGACTTGTATCCGCTTCCTCATCTGCCATAACAGATGTCCCAGACTTTAATAGTAAATGTTGGCTACTCAGCTCCTTAGTCAGATGAGTCTCTGCCTCTGGTAACGGGACACAATTACTTGTTTTGTTAGGAAGGGAAGGAGATGATCTTTGTTTTGCCTAGCATTTTGGGAGTTGTGACCACGGTTTACTATAATCAGATGAATTTTGTTCAAAGAATCATCAGAGATGACACTTGGATATCAGGGTGTGACTGAGATTGATAGGTTGACATTTACCATATGATGCCAGAAAACCATCTAATTCAGAGCAGAGTTGAGAAACACATCATTAGGAGAACTTATTCAATCACCCATGCAGAGAGATTCTAATAACATCATTTATTCTTTCATTCCCAGGCTCCTCTCCTCTCTTTTGCATTGGGAGGACAGTTCTATTTTAAATATCATTTACGACAGGACTTAGCTCTCTGATTTAAGCAAAAGGACATAAATTCACAAATCTGCCTGGTATACTTTTTTATTTCAATAAGGGGTGGTGTGCAGCTGCTGTTTCTTCCAAAATGAAAAAATAGTAGAAGTGAAAAGTGAATAAATCATAATCGGCAATCATTTTTTCTTCAACAAATCCATCAGATCGTCTTCTATTCCCTTCTCACTCAGCTCATCTAAACTGTAGTATCGATGGACGATTTTCTCAGCGGTGACCACCACGACTCGGAGCCCATGGGTGTCTTTGCCCAGCTGGCATCCGATGGCAGATGATACCACCATGTCGAGGTCCTGGTAGGTGCCCCCGGCATTTCTGTGGTAGTGGCCTGAGAACACAGCTTTGATACCTGCAGGGAAGGGAAAAAACATTAGGGGGCCAAGGATTTCCATTTAGGTAACTTAGGGGCTCCAGTGGTTTCTTCTGTGAACAACACATATTATTATAGTAAATGCATAATATTATTCAGCATATGATAAATAAGAAGGCAGCATATGTGACATCCAGAATCTTTTCAAGGATAACTCATATGTATATAATACATTATTAATCTGTTTCTTGTAATTCATACAGGAAAGTACTAGGGGACAAGGAGAGAAGGGAGAAAAGGTAAATGACTTTGGGAGAGATGAAGGAAATATTTTGAGGCCTACATAAACAGCCATAGAGTAGAAGGTACATGTCTATGAAAAATAATGTTTATCAGAAATATAGATCAATGGAACAGGATAGAAAGCCCAGAGATAAACCCACACACATATGGTCGGTCACCTTATCTTTGATAAAGGAGGCAAGAATATACAAGGAGAAAAGACAGCCTCTTCAGTAAGTGGTGCTGGGAAAACTGGACAGCTACATGTATAAGAATGAAATTAGAACACTCCTTAACACCATACACAAAAATAAACTCAAAATGGATTAAAGACCTAAATGTAAGGCCAGACATTATATCAAACTCTTAGAGGAAAACATAGGCAGAACACTCTATGACATACATCACAGCAAGATCCTTTTTGACTCACCTCCTAGAGAAATGGAAATTAAAACAAAAATAAACAAATGGGACTTAATGAAACTTAAAAGCTTTTTGCACAGCAAAGGAAACCATAAACAAGACCAAAAGACAACCCTCAGAATGGGAGAAAATATTTGCAAATGAAGCAACTGACAAAGGATTAATCTCCAAAATATATAAGCAGCTCAACATCAAAACAACAAACAACCCAATCCAAAAATGGGCAGAAGACCTAAATAGACATTTCTCCAAAGAAGATATACAGACTGACAACAAACACATGAAAGGATGCTCAATATCACTAATCATTAGCGAAATGCAAATCAAAACTACAGTGAGGTATCACCTCACACCAGTCAGAATGGCCATCATCAAAAAGTCTACAAATAATAAATGCTGGAGAGGGTGGGGAGAAAAGGGAACCCTCTTGCACTGTTGGTGGGAATGTAAACTTATACAGCCACTATGGAGGTTCCTTAAAAAACTAAAAATAGAACTACCATATGACCCAGCAATCCCACTGCTGGGCATATACCTGGAGAAAACCATAATTCAAAGAGTCATGTACCATAATGTTCATTGCAGCTCTATTTACAATAGTCAGGGCATGGAAGCAAACTATGTGTCCATCGACAGATGAATGGATAAAAGAAGATGTGGCACATATATACAATGGAATATTACTCAGCCATAAAAAGAAACGAAATTGAGTTATTTGTAGTGAGGCGGATGGACTTAGAGTCTGTCATACAGAGGGAAGTAAGTCAGAAAGAGAAAAACAAATACCGTATGCTAACACATATATATGGAATCTAAAAATGAAAAAAAAAAAGGTTCTGAAGAACCTAGGGGCAGGACAGGAATAAAGACGCAGACATAGAGAATGGACTTGAGGACATGGGGAGGGGGAAGGGTAAGCTGGCATGAAGTGAGAGAGTGGCATGGACATATATACACTACCAAATGTAAAATTGACAGCTAGTGGGAAGCAGCCGTATAGCACAGGGAGATCAGCTCGCTGCTTTGTGACCACCTAGAGGGGTGGGTTAGGGAGGGTGGGAGGGAGACGCAAGAGGAAGGGGATATGGGGATACATGTATACGTATAGCTGATTTACTCTGTGATACAGCAGAAACTAACACACCATTGTGAAGCAATTATACTCCAATAAAGATGTTAAAAAAATAAATTAAATAAAGGAATAGCTGGATGGAAGGAGAAAAAGGTTTGAAACAGGAGAAGGGACAAGGAGGTGGACTTGTCCCTCTCTTTTAAACAGATACTTTTTACTCATTAATTCCTTCATATTTCTCAGGAATCTCTGAGTGCAGGAGCCAAAGATAGGGCCAGTGAAATAACAAAACGTGAAGACATGCATGCAGCAAGGAGAAGGTACACGTTCCACAGCACAAGAGAACAAGCGATTTACAAGCACTCCTTCAAGTCTCTATAATTGACACCCAATTCAAATTCCCACTGTTATTCGTTGTTCATAGGGTACAGCTTTATTTTGGAAGGTGCAGTGTTCTCATTGTGAAAATGGAGATGGGATTTAATAGGTAACATCTTCTCTGTATTAAATGTCCTTCTGGTATTCTGTATGTGTAAAGCTGTTCTTACCCCCAGCCAGGAGTCCTGACTCTAGGAAAAGCTGTTTTAACTTATCATTGGTTGCTTAGTGTGGCAGAGATCAGCCACCCAGGACTGGACTTGCTGGTTAGCCAACAGGCATCTAAAGGACTTTTGGTGTATCTTATTCATCTTAGGACGTGGAAAGTACACCTCAAAGAATTTTTAAAAGCGTAAATCATATACTATGATATATGTAAGCACTTGTTGTCTAGCATCAAGATTACTGACAGCTATATTAAAATTTTTTGAAAAATAATAATGTTTATGGAGTTCTAATCAAGATAGCACAGCATGGTCAACATTTAATATACCTCCTCCTCTCCAAACTTAGATCTATGATGGATAAAATATAAAAAAAAAACCCAAAGGACAGAGATAGCTTCAATACCAAAATAAATAGCTCTATGGACCAGAAAAAAAGCAGGAAGGCAGAGTAATGAGTGGGAGTTGAGCTCTTACAAGATAATCAAGATTGAAAGCACTTTCTCTGAGATGAGGCAATGAAGGCTGGCTCCCGGCTAGAAACAGGGGTGGTGTTAATACCTCCGTTTAAGGAAGGAGACTGAAGGAAACCACCACTTCCCTGTTCCAGGGTGGTGGTGGGCTGGCACACCCTGGTACAAGCACTCCAGAAAAAAAAAAAAAGGACCTGATTTGTAATGTTTACTCATTTCCATGGAGTTAACATTCTCATGATGGCCGATTTCAAATGACCAACGTGATGTCACTGAACCAGAGTGGTCAAGAGATGCCCAGGGGCTTCCCTGGTGGCGCAGTGGTTGAGAGTCTGCCTGCCAATGCAGGGGACACGGGTTCGTGCCCTGGTCCGGGAAGATCCCACATGTCGCGGAGCGGCTGGGCCCGTGAGCCATGGCCGCTGGGCCTGCGCGTCCGGAGTCTGTGCTCCGCAACGGGAGAGGCCACAACAGTGAGAGGCCCGCATACCGCAAAAAAAAAAAAGAGATGCCCAGGAGCACACCCACCACCACGGAGTGTTCCCAACACACATACGAGAGCTGTACGCAGCCAAAGAGCAGGGGTGAGAATAATACAGAGCAAGATAATTAGAAAATGGTTAAGTGTCGAGTATGAGTATTTATTACCTTTGCTTCTTAATATAATTTACTTAATGATGAGTTTGTATAATTAAATTCTAACAGTGGCTGTTTAACAACCAACTCACACAATTCTCTAACATTTAATCATTGGTTTTCATGTGTTGGTAGGAGCTGTCTCCAGCACAGCACTGGGTGAAGGCTTATAGCAACCCACGGGTCTAGGGAGGAAGGACAGACACAGGTTCAAGTCAAGGAAGCGAAACATGGTTTTGCAGGATGACTGGGGGGCCAGGACTCTTAAGCACTATCGTAAGGCCTGGTCCCCGATGGGGGCCGAAACCCCTGCACAGGGAGAAGTCGGTCAAGAGGAAAAGTGAGGGAAAAACCACCGCCTCCCCCGCTGCAAATACCTCTTACCCAAACTGAACCTGAAATTAAAAATTCCACCATCGGGGCTTCCCTGGTGGTGCAGTGGTTGAGAGTCCGCCTGCCAATGCAGGGGACACAGGTTCGTGCCCCGGTCTGGGAAGATCCCACGTGACGCGGAGCGGCTGGGCCTGTGAGCCATGGCCGCTGAGCCTGCGCATCTGGAGCCTGCGCTCCGCAACGGGAGAGGCCACAGCAGTGAGAAGCCCGCGTACCACAAAAAAAAAAAAAAAAAAAAAATTCCACCACCTGTGAAAATTTCACGCTAAGTAAGACAGTCTTCAAACTCTTCAATTGGGAATATGAATTCACTTCAGGGGAAATCAATGATACAAACTGTCTGAGAAATACTTAAAATAAATGTTTAGGATATCAAACGTACTCAGTAAAGGCCAAATATCCATTAAAAACAACAAGATGTTGTGAAACGAAACGGGCATGAATTGAATGAGAACGGTTGGTAATGGAAATTTAGAAATGGTGGACATAAAAGATATGAATTAAAATTTTAAAACAAAACCCTCAATAAATGGGATAAATTCTAGACTAGACATGAATCAGACAGGGAATTAGTGAATGAAAAGGTAGAAATGTGGAGCTGAATCAGAAAACAACACAGACACCCAGACATAAGCAATAAGAATGAGTTCAAAGAACCCAAAGGATGGGTTATTTGGAATTTTCCAGAAAGGAGGAACATATGGGTCTTCAAATGAAAGGTACTAAGTAGGATAAATAAAAATCAATTCATACTGACATATGCCATGGTAAAATTATGGAGCATCAGAAAGAAAAGCCTTAAAAAGATATCATGGTGGGACTTCCCTGGTGGTGCAGTGGTTAAGAATCCGCCTGCCAATGCAGGGGACACGGGTTCGAGCCCTGGTCCGGGAGGATCCCACATGCCACGGAGCAGCTGGGCCCGTGAGCCACAGCTGCTGAGCCTGCACTCCAGAGCCCACGAGCCACGGCTGCTGAGCACGTGTGCCACAACTGCTGAGGCCCGTGCGCCTAGAGCCCGTGCTCCGCAGCAGAAGCCACGGCAATGAGAAGCACGCGCACTGCAACAAAGACCCAACACAGCCAAAGATAAATTAAAAAAAAAAAGATATCATGGCAAAAATACTATAAAGGAATGACAATTAGACAGGTAGCAGGCATTTCAGCCATAAAACAATCAGGGAGTAATACCTTCAAAATGCTGAAGGCAAGTACTTGTGAACCTCAAATTTTGTACCTAGCTAAACCATCATTCAAGTTTAAGGGCAAAACAGATACATGTTTGGACATATAAAGACTAAGAGTTTACCACTTCTCAAAACATTATGCTGAGTTAAAGAAGTCAGATGCAGAAGGCCACATATTGTATGACTCCATTTATAAGAAATGTCCCGAATGGGCAAATCCATAGCGAAAGAAAGTATATTAGTGGTTGCTGGGTGAAGAGGGGAAAGAGGGAGTGGGAATGACTGCTAATGAGCACAGGGTTTCTTTGCAGAATGGTAAAAATGGTCTGGAATTAGACAGTGGCCATGGTTGCACAGTCTTATGAATATACTAAAGCCACTGAATTTTGGAGTAAATTGTATGGTATGTGAATTATACAGCTCAATAAAAAAATGTTTTTTTTTTAAACCCGTATGGGAAGGGGAGGAGGCTAGAATGATCCATGTGGTAATGGATTAGAGTTGGAGACATCAGTATGAACTTGTGTTTACCTTAACATGGAAACCCTGCTGACATCTGGAAATATATATAGATGTGTACGTACACAGGTTAGTAGAGAGACACACATTTCTTGCTCTGTCAGGTGCAAGTGCCTAGGAGCAAGGACACATACTAGCAGGGAGCACACCTAGCAGCCACATCTTGGTTTCTACTCCTATTCTCCAACAAAAGGAACTATGGATCCTTGGAGAAATGGGTGACTATAAGACTGGGGCAGGAAATGTATTTAAAAAGCCACGAGTCTATACTAATACAAATAACTGATTGAATAAATGTGGGGAAAAGAGACTAACATCCCATACAGAAGACTAACAGATAATTTATGTGGAAATTCCTCCTTTAAGGAGGTGGAGTATAACTCCCTACGCCTTAGGTATGGGCTGTGCACAGCAACTTCCTTCAAAGAGTAAAGTATAAAGAGAGGTTTAAAAAAAAAAAGTAACTTTACAGTGGAGAAACTGACGAACATCAACAGTGATGATACGTCAGGTTGATGGTATGTACCTTGATATGACCGGGATTAAAACAGTAATTGACCTGTGTGGTCTTCCTCCCTTAAACCCATAATTCTGGCATGAAAAAGACATCAGACAGATCCCAATAGACATTCTATAAAATACCTGACCAGTACTTCTCAAAACTGTAAAGGTCATCAAAAATAAGCAAAGTCTAAGAAATGGTCACAGTCAAGAGGCACCCACACCAATGGAATACTACTCAGCAATAAAAAGGAATCAACTATTGACACATGCCACGTCTTGAGTGGATATCAAGGAGATTAAGCTGATTTTAAAAAGCCAACTCAAAAGGTTCCATACAGTATGATTCCACTTACATAACATTCTTAAAGTGACAAAAATTATATAGCTGCTAAGAGTTAGGGACAGGGAGGAAGGGGGCTGGGAGTGGGTGCGGCTACAGGAGGGACCCTCGTGGTGAGAGAACTGTTCTGCATTTGACAATGATTCAAAAAATGTATGAAGGAAATACGATCAAATTGTTTAACGCTTCTTGTTAGTAGGGTTCTGAGAGACTTTGAACAGAGCTCTGGAGACTATAGCCGCTCTCCAGCAGCGAGAACTGAGACCCACCTGCGGGCAGGTGTGGGCCTGCCAGCCCTGGACCACGGCTAGGGATGGAAAGGAAGGTGACCCAGGTTTCCCTGCTTAAAACAACCAAGGGTGGAGAGAAACAGCTATTTCCATTGACTGTTATTAGGATGCAAACAGATACAACTCATTTCAGAGGGTAATTAGGTGCTATTAGGTTCTCACATTTTGCTGTGCATTCCTTGACCCAACATCACCATTTTCATATAAATTTATCCTTCAGAGATACCCAGAGAAGAGCCCACAGATGTAGGCGTGTTGTGTCTGTGGGGACAAATATACAGTGCTCACAGAGGCACTGTTTGTAATATTCGTTTACGGGAGACTGGATAAATTATAGTATGTGTATTTAAAAAAAAAAGAGAGGTTGATTTACATGTACCGGCACTGAAAGGCACCAAATATATTATTAAGTATGAACAGCAAGATGTAAAAAGAAGTGTTGTGTGATCCTGTTTTTGTAAAATAAAATATAAGAGGGTGTGTGCTTGTGTTTGTACCCCCAGCTGAATGGGGGAGAAACAGACACTAAATTCACACAGGTGATTTCACCACCAGGGTGGTGGGGTGGGATCAGCAAGGGTGGGCATCACTTTCTATGTTTTTATTACTATAATGTTTGTAGTGATCATGCATTGATTTGGTGATCACAAACAAACATCAAGGTGACGTGGACCGGGAAAGAATGACAGGAGGGACGGAGGTGCTGCCACACCAGGGCCGGAGCTGTGTGGCTCAAAGCTGCGGCTGGAACCGCTGGGTTGGGTGTATCGCCATAAGTGGGGGAAGTGAACAGCTCCTGATCACTCAGGGTGGAGGGCCGTGGAAATGACTGCTTCCTCCACTGCCTTCCTGGGGTTTCCGAGCCTTACGGTCTGTGCCGTCAGACACCCAAATGGGAGAGTGTACGATTAGACCCACCCCGGGGAGCTGCTAACGGCCAGTCGGAACGCACTTAGTATTATTATTTTGCTAAATTAGGTTTATGAAATTTGGCTCTTTAGGCCTAATTCATAGTTGCAAAATGTACTATTCTGGAAGGAATGTTTGGCAATTTTGAAAGTTGCTCGCATTAGCCGTAATTAGCTGTAAAAACTCATTTATGTTTAGATTTCATGCCATTATTTGTTGGCATTCGCAGAGACAGGAGTGTTAATGGGGACTGTGCAAGTGACCGGCAGACCTTTCAGAAGGGGTCTCGGTAGACAGTGGAGAGCTGGGCTTCTCTGCCATCAGCGTGTCCCATTCATTTCCTGACCCAGGTCCCTGGGGGCTCATCATTTACTGTTAATGTCCCAAGTCACAGAAATGTGACCAAATGAGGATTTTTAGATGAGCAAAGAAGCCTAAAGAGGACTAGAAATAAAGATGAAAGAGCCGTCAGCAAGCAGAGCTGTTGTGTTCAGAATCTTCTTGCTTCTGGTAAAAGAGATCCCCCCTCCCCCCTGCCCAGTACAACGAGGAACTTGACATTTTGGAGTCCTGAACAGGAAATCAGGCAATGACCATGTGATAAATTTACAAAGGGATGGGCAGGCAGGAGGCTAAAGTCTGTCTCAAAGTAGGGACATATGAATGACTCTCCACTCTCCTGGGTTCTTGTGCAGAGTTCAAGGCTCTGAGATATTCCCAGTTGGTCCAGGGAAAAGCAAAACACAGGGATGAGACTCAGGTGGAAAGTGAGGGAGCCTCTTCTTGGGTTGGAACCGGAACCAGGAGCCTGGTATTTGGTAGGGGGAGTTTCTACTTCCCACCTCCTGGGAAGTCCAGGAGTTCTGAACCCCAATCATGTCTCCTGATCCTGTCCCAAAGAAGGGCAAACACTGAGGCAGAGTGGGTCGAGGGTAGCAGCAGCAGGACCCTAAGGACTTTTTTTTTTTTTTTTTGCAATACACGGGCCTCTCACTGCTGTGGACTCTCCCATTGCGGAGCACAGGCTCCGGACGCGCAGGCTCAGCGGCCATGGCTCACGGGCCCAGCCACTCCGCGGCATGTGGGATCCTCCTGGACTGGGGCACGAACCCGTGTCCCCTCCATCGGCAGGTGGACTCTCAACCACTGCGCCACCAGGGAAGCCCCCTAAGGGCTTTTTATCCACCATCTCCTGAATCCTCCCAATGGACCTTTGTCCTAGGGACACAGGAGTCATCTCCATTTTACAGATGAGAAGACTAGGCACGGAGAAGTTAAGGAACCAAGTCAAAGTTACTCAGAAAACAGGGCAGCCAGGATCAGACCCATGGTACTCGGATGTAAGAGCTCAGGTTCTTGCAGACTCAGGTTCTGTCCTTTGGGACCTTGGGCAGGTTACAGACCTTTGTGAACCTCGACTCCCTCATTTGTAAGACAATAATAATACCTGTCTCATGGGTGGCAGAGAGGTTTGGATGACAGCTCGGATGCTGGCAACGTGTGCCCAGTAAACAGCAGGTGCTCATCATACCCCGAAGCTCCCCTGCTGGAGTGGGACGCAGACATGACCAGCTGGCCTTGCAACATTCAGGCCCTTGTCCGAGTTACAATCCTGCCACCAGGACTTGCAAGAAGTTTTACTTATGTTGGTTTTCTACTAGCTTTTTAAAAAATAATTAATTTTTCGCTGTGTTGGGTCTGCATTGCTGCACGCGGGTTTTCTCTAGTTGCGGCGAGCGGGGGCTACTTACTTCGTTGCGGGGTGTGGGCTTCTCATTGCGGTGGCTTCTCTTGTGGAGCACGGGCTCTAGGCACACGGGCTTCAGTAGTTGTGACATGTGGACTCAGTAGTTGTGGCTTGCGGACTCAGTAGTTGTGGCTTGCAGGCTCTAGAATGCAGGCTCAGTAGTTGTGGCACACAGGCTTAGTTGCTCTGCGGCATGTGGGATCTTCCCGGACCAGGGCTCAAACCCATGTCCCCTGTATTGGCAGGCGGATTCTTAACCACTGCGCCACAAGGGAAGTCCTCTACTAGCTTTTGATGGGGATGCATTGATTCACAACTCGATGGAGGTAAAGAATATATTAATAAATCATGGTTTTCCTGACAGGGGATTGATTTTAGTGGTGTTTTTAAGAGTTGTGCAGTATTTCCATTCGGACTGTTCATCAGTCATCTGTGGCCGACATGCCTCTATGGTGCCTTAATTGAGTTATCACGTATAGATTGTTTTTGAATTATGAACTGCTGTAAGGAGGTGACAAGCATCTCAAATTACCACCAAGAAAATCCGCAGCAGAGATAGCCCCTGCATCAAGAGGACGCCATCCGTGGCATTAGCTTCATATTTATTTCTCCATGGTATCAAGTCATAAAGATGCTATAAAAGCAATTTTTAAGCTGTCCTGATTCAAATTCATTTCAAATCAATCAGAGGATTGGGATACAATCTCCATATAATTTAATATTCTAATATCAGAAATGTGCCTCAAATCAACCAGGAAATCGGGATGCACCCGGTACAATTTTGGGATTAAAAACTGATGTCCTTAATGTCTTTAGTGTTACTTAGGCTTGGAAAGTGTGAACAGATTCTAATTGGGCAGTTTTTACTTTTATCCTGCCTGAGTATACACTTATGAAAATGCTTGGCATCTTTATATTGCTAGCTGTAACAGTGAAACTTGTGTCACAAATCATTAGTCACACTCAATTTATTCTGTCTCAGTGGTAAGGAAAAAAATGGGACTCATAAAAGAAACAAAGAAAAGGAAAATTTAAAAAAGGAAAAGGTTGGTGTGAACACACAGAAAGCAGGCATAAATAATCCCTCCTGCAGGTAAGGAATTTCCTCAGCAGGCAGCTAAGAGGCAGGCCTGGAGACGGTGATCCCCGCCGGCGGCCAGTGGCCTGGGATGGCTGTGAGGCAAAGGGGGAGAAGCAGATGTTTCTTAGGCAGGGCTGGAACATCAGCTGCTGATCCAATATCGGGGTTAAGGCCCACCTGACTCATTCAGTATGACATTCTTCATATTAAATTACGATTTTGAGTTGCCAATTTGGGAGTTCTAGATTCTAGTATAATCACGCTCAGAATTTTACTGGCAGGTATCCTTCCAGATGCCTAAGTGTCCATGGCCCATGGCTGCCAGGGACTGTGGAGAAAGGCAACAGCCTACTCCCCGTTCTTCGGCTGAGGCAGGATGCTGTTTCTTCAGCCAATTCGAGGCAATAAACATTTGCAGAGCTCCCTCTCGGTGCCAGGTGTTGGTGGAGCCTGGCGGGTCACCCAGATCAACCATTCCTAGCAATCAAGAGCTTAAAGTCTACAGCTGGGTAGTACTGTAAAGTACTTTCATAATAAAATGCAGAAAGTGAAAATAACACGGTTTAGCAGTGTTTTATTTACAGAATATCTGCTCTGAGCTGAGCACTTTGCATGTGCATCATCTCAGGCAAGCCTCATAAGGACCCCCACGAGGAAGATACTGTCCTCTTTTACAGATGATGGGATCAGGCACAGAGAGGTTAAGTAACTTGTCCAGCGTCACACAGCTAGGATTTGTTGCCTAGATCAGACTGACTCAGAAGTAGATGCTCTACCACCCTGGAGGTCCAAAGTGCCACGGATCACAGATGGTGCTGGGGCCCAGTAAGAAGGCTTCCTGGAGAGGGTGGCTTTGACCTAAACACACCCTCAGCTTCTTCCAGTTCTTTGTTTGTGCCTCACCTGGGACTTGAAGGAGGGTCATGATTAGGGTAGTACTAACAATAACAAGAAGCAGCAGCAGCAGCATTACTTATGGAGTGCGCACTATCTGTCAGACATTGTTCTGAGCTACTTTACATGTTTTTAACTCACTGAATCCTCACAGTTTGCCTAAGAAGAAAGCACAGTTATTATCCCAGTTTTGCAGATGGGAAAACTGAGATGTAGAGACATTCAGTAGTTTGCCTAACTCAGCCTGTACCCAGGAATCTGGCCCCAGTCGACGCTCCTCACCAAAACACCTGGGTAGTGGAGGTAAAAGAAAGGCCCGTCAGGGAAGGCGCAACCATGAGCACAGGACAGGAGTCAGGTGAGTGCAGGAAGCAGCAGCAGCTAAACAACAACAACAACAACGGCTCCTGCTGACTGGCCACCTGCAGGCATTTCCTCTACAGCCTTTGGACTCCTCCCCAGACATGGCAGAACTTATCCGTACTTCCCAGGGCAGTGGGTGGCAGCACCAGGGTTCCAAGTCAGATTCTGGCCCAGCTGGAGGGCCCGGGAGGCGTGGCCAGAGGCTAGACTCCGTCTGGCTGAAGTGGAAATGGACTTGAGACAAGTGCCAGCTGGGGTCGTGTCTTCCTCTTGTGGTGAGCAAAGCACTCCATCATGTTCAGTTCCAGCCTTTCGCTGATTCAAACCCTCCCATCCTCAAATTCCCATTAACTTGAGCGGGATCTTCAAGGCATTTTCATGGACCTCCTTTTGAGGATCACCTGTAACTTAATTGACCCGGGGTCTGCCAACCTTTTCCGTAAAGGGCCAGGTAGTAAATATTTTAGGCTATTCAGTCTCTATCGCAACTACTCAACTCTGCCTTCCTTTGTGACATGGAAGCAGCCGCAGAAAGTGTGTGAACACGTGTGTGATCCAATAAAACCTTATTTACAAAACTAGGAGGAGGGCCACCCCCAGTAATGGGGGAAAAGCATACCATCTTCAAAAATAAGTTTGGGTGATCAAAGGTCAGTCACGATCTCTTGATTCTTCAAAAATTGGAAGCTTCTGTGCTTCTCCCAGATAAAGTAAACAACAAAGGACAAAGTAATTTGTAGTTTAGTTTATGAAACTATGGATGCCATTCCAACCAGAAGAGACAAGCATCTTTGCCCAAAAGAGAACACTGCTTTAAAGAACACAAAACTGGTCAATTATTCTATAAACAGGAGCACCTGTCCTGATGGTCAGAGACTTCTGTATCTACCTTAAACTAAGAGTGTTCACATCCTTCCATCTAAAAAAGTAATCGAGACCTGAAATATGGAAAAAATTGTTTGCTGACAATTTTTGCTTGAAATTAAGTAGCTAATGGACTTACAGAGTAAACAAATGTACCAATAAGGGAAACTGTAAAATTTAACCAGCATACATTTTACACTCAATAAATATAAATATACGCTGTTGAATTAACCTCCTAGTTGTCTCTCACATATACAATATGATGTGGAAAGAGCTCTGAGGTGGCACTGGTCAAAAAGAAATGTAATGTGAGCCTCATGTGTAATTTTTGAATTTTCTAGCAGCTCCATTAAAAAAAGTAAAAAATAACAGGTGAAATTAATTTTAGTTATGTATTTTATTTAACCCAATGTATCTAAGATATTATCATTTCAGCATCTATTCAGTATATAAAATATTACTAATTTTACATCCTTACTTCCACACTAAGTTCTTGAAAATTCAGTGTGTATTTTACACTTAGAGCCCACCTCAAGTTCTTGAAAATTCACTGTGCATTTTACACTTAGAGCCTATATTGAACAGTGTGGGGCAGATGTGGAAGTCCAATTCCAGCACTGGTACTTTTTAACTGAATGGCCTTAGTTTCATCATCTATAAAATGGGGATAATAACAGCTACTCTGCAAAGCTGCTATTGTGAGAAACAGCTCTGCTGTGCCTGGCACATAGTAGGCACCAAATGAATGAAAGCCATTATTATATTAATTAATTAAAGCACTGAATATTTCTTTAATAGAAGTTCTTAATTATGAATATCATACAACAAGGCACAAATACAAGGCACTTTTGCAGAGCAAAAATGATAACTACACCACATATACAAGTAGACAAAAAAGGCTGGCTCCAGGGTCATTAGTTTCCAAAGTTTACAAGGAGGCTGAACTGCTGGGTCAAAACACACCTGCCCCCTTTTGGGTACAGCTTAAGCTATAACTGAAGAACCATAAACTGCATATTTGATCAGTTTTAACATATGTACACTCCTGGAAACCATCACCAAGATCAAGGTCATGAACGCATCCATCACTGCCAGTTTCCTGGTGCTCTTCTGGAGTCACTCCCTCCCTCCATCCCTGTCCCAGGCAACCACCAACTTGCTTTTTGTTCCTATAGATTAATTTGGATTTTATATAAATGTAATCACACAGTATGCACCTTTTGGAGGGGGTGGTTCTGGCGTCTTTCATCCAGCATACTTCTTAAAGATTTCATGAAAGAATCATGGAAGCATTAATTTTGAAAGATTCATCCATGTATCAATAGTTCATTTTTTCATTGCTGAGAACTATTCCATTGTACAGATATCCCATAATTTGTTTACCCATTCAACTGTTGATGGACACTGGAAGTTGTTTCCAGAACTGCCTCAGCACTTTTGATGAAAATCGATTAACCATATAAATTTGGGTCTATTTCTGAACTCTCTTTTCTGTTCCACTGATCCATTTATCTTTTAATACCAAATGCCTAACAGTCTTGATCACTGTAGGTTCATAGTTAATCTTGAAATCAGATAGGATAGGTCTTTCAACTTTGTTCTTCTTTTTCAAAACTGTTCTGCTATTATAGGTACTTAGCATTTCCATAGAAATTTTAGAATCAGCTTGTGGATTTCTACCCAAAATAAAACTGCAGGAATTTTGATTGTTATTATGTTGACTCTATAGATCAATTTGGGGAAAATGCCATATTAACAAGTCTTCTGATCCATGAACATGGTCTATCTTTTCATTTACTTAGGTCTTTAATTACTCTCTGTAATGTTCTATAATTTAGGGTAGAGAACTTAAGATATCTTTTGTTATTCCTAGGTATTTTATAGTTTTTGGTGCCATTGTAAATTGAATTATTTTTACAATTTCACTTGACAATTGTTTGCTGCTAGTATATATTGTACATAATTGTATTAAGAATACAACTGATTTTTGTCTATTAAGTTTATGTCTGGGGACCTTGTTAAATTCATTTTTTAGTTCTAGTGATTGTTTTGTAGATTCCTACGATTTTCTAAGTAAACAATCATATCATCTGCAAACAGGGACAGCTTTACTTCTTCTTTTGAACCTTATGCTTTTTCTTGCTTTTTGTAATGGCTGGAACCTCCAATAAGATGTAAAACAGGAGTCCTGATCTTAGGGGAATCATTTAGTCTTTCATATTCCCATAGTTTAGGCTTTTGAAATAACTGTCAAATGATCCTTCAGAAAATGAACCAATTAAAATTCCCATCAAGGATGTGAGAGTTTGGTCACTGAGATTCCACGCCCTGCTTGATCTTTCATGGAAGAGCCTTGAAGAGGTTAAAAAGGGACCCTGCCTAGGACAACATACAGTACGTTTCTGTTTATCCAGAACTTCTGAGTAACTGCTGCTGTTATTTTATTATGCTGGATAATCCCTTTCATTTCACTCTTAACGAAGCCCATTCACACGATTTACTCTGGGGGACTCTAATGGTGTCCCCACTAGGCTCCTTCACAGGCTGGTGTGTCCGTCCGCCAGCTGCTGGGCAGGTTGGCTGCTAATGGCTCACAGCTGCCCTTCTCTGGAGACCTGAACGACTGAACCAAAGCCACCGCACGCAAGTGGTGACCTCCCCTTGAGGGCTGGGGGTGGGGGAGGGGCACAGCCCATGACCGAACAACAGGAGTGTGCAAAAGGCCAGCCCCCAAACCATACATCGTATGACTCCATTTACACGACATGTCCAGAACAGGCACATCTACAGAGGCAGAAAGTAGATTTCTAGGCAGGGAGGGAGGAAGGGGTTGGGGAGGAGATGAGGCAGTGACAGCTAATGGGCTAGGATTTCTTTAGAGGGTCATGAAAATGTTTTAAGATTGACTCTGGTGATGGACGCACAACTCTGTGAATATACTAAAAACCACTGAACTGGACATCTTAAATAAGTGAAATTGTATGTTAATGGTATGGTATGTCAATAAAGCTGTCATGAAAAAAATAAAAGGAAAAAAGGGAATAATGACTATAATAGAAATAGCTATCATTTGCTGAAGATCTACTACAGGCCAAGCACCAGGAACAAGACCCATTATATGTATTAATTTGAACTCTTCGACATTCTCAAAGTACATTACTGTATATGGGGGATGGGGGAGTCCCCCCCCCACCACTCAAGGTGGGACCACCTCTGGTGAGATCCCTGCTCTGGTGCTCCCGCTGGATCAGGCTGAAGTCTGACTCCAGCTGAGCACATATCCTTCTTAGCTCTGTCGCCTGCCCTGTCCCATTGTTACTTCGCTGTTCCCTCACATGTCCTCCAATCCCAGTCTCAGGCTCTGCCTCCAGAGACCCTGACCTAAGAGAGTTACTTCATGTGGACCCCTTGCCATCACTATTGCTCTATTTGTGAGGCTCAAGGGCTCACCAGCCACCTGGCTTCTCCCATGGTCCCACCCACTTTATTTATTTATTTATTTATTTATTTATTTTTTTTTTTTGCGGTACGCGGGCCTCTCACTGTTGTGGCCTCTCCCGTTGTGCAGCACAGGCTTCGGACGCACAGGCCCAGTGGTCATGGCTCACGGGCCCAGCCACTCTGCGGCATGCGGGATCTTCCCGGACCGGGGCACGAACCCGTGTCCCCTGCATCGGCAGGCGGACTCTCAACCACTGCGCCACCAGGGAAGCCCCCACCCACTTTAAAAACAACAGACTTTCTATTAGAGCCTCAGCTTGCTCTCTTCAGTGGTTTTAAATTTGCCATTTCACTATTTATCTTTGCTTTTCTGCTTTCAAAAGTAATGCATGCCTGGGCTTCCCTGGTGGCGCAGTGGTTGAGAATCTGCCTGCTAATGCAGGGGACGTGGGTTCGAGCCCTGGTCTGGGAGGATCCCACATGCCGCGGAGCAACTAGGCCCGTGAGCCACAACTGCCGAGCCTGCGCGTCTGGAGCCTGTGCTCCGCAACAAGAGAGGTCGCGATAGTGAGAGGCCCGTGCACCGCGATGAAGAGTGGCCCCCGCTTGCAACAACTAGAGAAAGCCCTCGCACAGAAACGAAGACCCAACACAGCAAAAATAAATAAATTAATTAAAAGTAATGCATGCCTTAGGAGAGCAGTTGAATAAACTGTGGTACACTCACAGTTGTAAACAAACAAACAAACCGAGGAAGATCTCCATAAACTGATACTGAATGATTGCAAAGAAAAATGTGAATAATGTGCAGGAAAGCATATATAGGAGCCTACCTTTTGTGTAAGGAAGGGAAAATAAAACACATATTGATGCATGCAACGTACCCTCAAATAGATCAGAAAAATATACTTGCAGTATCTATTGCAAATAATAAAAAAATTAAGCAATTGGCGTAAAATGCCAGATAAATCCAGGTAAAGGGTATATAGGTGTTCTTTTTACTTGCAACTTTTCTGTAAGTTTGAAAATATTTCCAGACAAAAAGGTTTTTCTCAAAAAGCAATGCATGCTTGCTAAAAATAAAATCAAATATTATAAAAATACAAGGCACTTTAAAAAAGGAGGAGGAGGGAAATCTCTTGAAATCTCTCTTTCCATTTTAGGAGTTCCGCGTGTCTTGTCCAGATAATTTGAATGTCTGTACTAATAAAAAACAGATGTAAGATATAGGTCTATAGAAATACACACATACACAAATACATATAATTTCACAAAAATGGGATATGCTATCTGTGAATTTGATCCTTGCTTTTATTCACTCAACAATCTTTTAATTGTTCCCCTCAAGACATATGGCTCTATCTCAGAGCTGCCCTATAAAACCCTGAAAACTGTATCTGCAGTATGTACAATCTAGGCTGTCAGATGATCATTCTACACTTTAAATTGGGAGGTCGGGACATTCAGAGCCTTCCGGCCCTCCAGGGACTGTTCAGGTACTTGGGGACACTCAGTGCAGCTTCTCAGAGAGCCTCGGGGGCCCTGGGGCAGTGACCCTGCAGGGAGGAAGGTGTCCATTTGCCCAGCCCCAATGTCCAGCTCTCCAGGGAGGGGCCCATCAATTCCTGTTTGCTGCAGGATCAACAGCGCAAGAAAAGACTCTCTCAGGTTAAAAAGCACTCAAGCCAGGCAGCCCTGCCTCTGTACCACTCGACCTGGGTAGGGGTTTGGGGGGTTAGCTGCTACGGGAGTTGAACCCCAATCTTCTGAAGGGCATGAGCAGCCACAGAAGGCTGGAGATGACTTCACTGCCAGGGGATCAGGTGCTCCCGCGCTGGGCCTCCGCTGGAAACCTGGGTGGGGTTCATGCCACCCTTTCTTTTGTGGATGCTATGCAACACATAAACATCTGGCCACCTCAGGCATTTGCTAAGATGTCTGGTCCACATGCTGTGTGAAGCATCTGGTTTGTCTTGAGGATTCATAGCCTCCTCTTGGGATTTCTCCTCTCTCTCTCTCTTTTTGTTTTGCTTGGGTTGAAAGTAATGGCCCAGCTATTGAAATGACCCTTTACCGGAGGCCAAGAGATTTCTTTTCTCTATAGAGTAGGAGCTGGTGTTAGGTGAAGAGATTTCTTTTGTTTTAAATTTTCTCCCCAGTTTCCTCTCCTAAAAAACTAGCCATGTAAATTCCACTTTTACCTCCCCTAGATAATCATCAACAAAATGATACTCTTCCCTTCCCAAGGCTCCTACAAGAAGGTGGGAGGGTGGGGGGATGAAACCACGATTCTCGGTGGCAGAGAAGTGGCTCAGAGAACACCGAGGGGCTGTGCATTTCCAGCTCAGTCAGGAAGGGAGTGATTTTGCTGAAAAAGTTCCCAAGAAGAGCGGGTGGAGAGAGATCCACTGATCCGTCATCAGGCCCACACCGGCGGCGGTGGGGAGGGCCAGGCTCCGGTTTGTTGCACGCATCTCCACCTTCACCACCACACCCCCCCATGACTGTCAAGGCCTGCACTCCCGCCTTGGGAGAACGTGAGTTCCCAGACCCAGGCACAAAGCGGTGTTGCTGGGACATAATTCCGCTCAGGGGCTGGAGATGCCTGGCTGCCCTCATGCGTGCAAAGCCTCCAGAGCCTGCAGTGAAGCATATCGCTTCTCCACCTGGAGTTGAGGATTAATTATGCTCCTACCACCTTCAGACTCACTCCCCTTTATTCTTCTTCTACATGGGAGGTATGAACAACTTTTTAATTTTCCCCTTTCCTGATGACCTGGAAATTCAAAACCTGTGTGTAGTATGCAAGAGGAGAGGTGTATTTTCTTAATATTAATATTCAGTTGCTAGAAAAGCAGTGGCAGCTTGGGGCAGGGGCTCAGGAGACGAAGGCTTGAACCCCAGCCTGCCACTGCCAAGCTGTGAGCGTGGCATGTGCGTCCACCTCTCTGAGCCTCAGTTTCCCCCACTTGGAAGGTAGGGCTAATGTCAACCACCCCCAGGTTCAGAGCCGTGCCCAAGGTCACACGGCAGGAAGCTGCATGTGACATACTCAGGCGACGCTCAATAATTATACCTTCCTCTCATCCTTCTCTAAGATTCTGATCAGAAGATCTTTTTTTTTTCATTTGCACAAATTACAAATTACATCTTTTTCGCTATTCACAATTTCCTCTTTATTTTTAAAAGAAGATGGCAGGCTTGTGTGTGAGCTGGAGCGTGGGGCACACAGTAAGGTTTCAATCCAGAATGGACAATTTTCTAGATTTCCATTACCCAGTTTCCATGCCCTATCTTAAACACAGCTGTCAGGACAAGAGGCTCATTAAAAAAGATTGTTTTGACTGACGGCATGCTCATGTATCAAATTGGAAATCCGTCCAAAAATACTGGAGGGAGGTAGACAGAGGTGGCAGCAAGCCATGGAAGGGAGGTGTTGAGCAGCGTGCTGAAGATGAAATTTACTGGGGAAAAGGGGCTCTAGCTCGGACCAGGTAGGTCCACGAGGGGAGCTCTGCGCCATCGAAATATCAGGACCTTGGGAGAGTCAGCTTCTGTTTTAATAACCGGGGAAAGAAAGCTTCCAATCAGGCAGAGATGCCTTACAGAACACAGCATTTGCCTAATGAGCGTGCTTTTCCATGAGCCCTTTAGAGAGCAGCCTGCCCTGGGCTCTGCCCATGCCCTTCTCTGCTCGCTGGATGACCACAGCCTGTCGTCACCTCAGTCACCCCACCTGCTGACGACCCCCAATCACTTCCCGGCCCAGACTTAGTTCTCCCACTGCTCGGAGGACCTCTCTTCCTGATGTCCCTGCAAGAGCTGCAAACTCACTCTTTCCGCCCCATGCCTGCTCCTCCTCGTGGGCTTCCCTGGGCCAGCACACAGCCACCTGCTCCAGGGATGTGGGCTGTGCATCCCATTGGTTTTTCTGCCTGAACGTGCTCACAGCCCTTTCTGTTCTCCATCCTCAGGGAGGTCTTTGTGGCCACCTGCTCTTCCCTCCTTTCTGCCCCCAGGTGTGTCAGGATGACATTCAGCTGTCAGCGGCTTAAACAAGCAAAGGGTGTGCTTGTATTTACCTCTGATCTGTCCATCAGACAGGAGGTGGGCAGTCGGGGGGGTGCAGCTGCTCAACCATTTCACTAAGAATCCAGGCTCCTTCTGTCCTGCTCTGCCATCACCAGCTTGTGACTTTGTCCTCAAGACTGCAAGATGGCTGCAGGGCTTCCAGGCTAATGTCCAAGTTCCAAGCAGGAAGAAGAGGGAAGGGCCAATGAACGCTTTCCAGGAAGCCCCACTTGCTAAATTCCAGGACTGGGACATGTGGCCACACTAGGTGTAAGGGGGGCTGTAGGTGTGTCCAGCCTGTCATACGGTGCCCTGAACAAAACCAGGGAAAGAAGGAAGAAAAATGCATCCTGGACAGACCGGGCAAGGTTGTCTTTCTCAAATGCAAAACCCGATTGTGCCACTTCTCCACGTAAAACCTTTCCATGCTTCTCCATCACCTTGGGGCCGGATCCGGCTCCTGTTCCGTGTCATCCAACACCTGAGCCACACTCTGGTCACCAAGCAGCTCCAGTGCCAGGCCCAGTACATGCCCGGCTGTTCTGTGGCTCCGGCCTCAGCCCACACTCTGCCCTGTGTCTTTAGTGCCCACTTCCTGCCCACATCTGCCTGCTGAACTCTCACTCGTCCTTTACGACCCTGCCTGCTCCTCTCCGCGGGGAAAACATCCCTGGCCAAGCTGGACTGGGCTGATTTTCCTTCCTCCCGTGTTTTGCACATTCCTCTACTTTTGTCCTGAGGTTTCTTGCTCCCATCCTGGTGTCCCCTGCTGGCCTGTGAGGACAGAGACCAAGGCTATCTAACTAAATATCCATCCCTAGAATGAAGATAACAGGGCTGCTGCTCTATAAATGACTGTTGAAGGATGGATGGATGGATAGAGAACAAATATATCAAATTTGTGGCAACTCATAAGCTGCATTTTAGTAGGTGTCCTGGAGGAGAAACTCAAATCTCCCCTCTGCCAATATTATCTAAGGAAAAGCAGAGTACCAGTATTTACTGATATTAAAAAAGAATTGCCATGTTCCTTATAAACGTCCGCTTCCCCAATTTTAAAAAGGGGGTGTTAACAGATCCCTCACGGAGTTGCTGTGAGTTTCAGAGATGATGTGTTTGAGCCCCACCACAGGCTCACTCACGCGCCCTGCGGACACAACACTTTTCGGTCCTGTTTCTGAAATAAAGTGTAAATGTGGGTCCTTCCTTCCTTGCTGTGGGAAGCAGTGCTGGTTGCCTCCCGATATCCATGCCCTTCCTTTTCTTCTTTGCTAAGAGGATCCTGATTTTACTCTGGCAGGTCATGGGCTGCATCCACAGAACCAGGATGGAGGCAGTTCTCTTCCTATGACCACCCATGGGGCTAGGAAAGGGTCTGTGGCCAGGTCTCGGTATGGCGCTGTGGGAGGATACCTGCTGAGGGTCCATCCTGGGAAAGGTGTTGCTTCTTTTTTTTTTAAAGTCCCCTTTTCTGCCTCTTGGGGGTTGTCAGGTCTGAATGTTATGCCCAGAACTACAGCAGCCATCTGAGGAGGTCCAAACTAAAGAAAGGGCCACACTGGGTGTGTGTGTGCAAGGGGGGCGGTGGCGGGGACAGGACAGCAGAATCACAGTAAGATCCTGGTCCCTCAGTTAGACTTGTCTGAGAGCCTGAACCACATGAGATAATAAACTTCCTTATTCTCTGAGCTGGGCAGGCTGGAGTTTCCGATTACGTACAGCCAAAAGGAGCAAACACTATCCTATCCTTTTTAGAGCAGTAACTCGTCTTTTGGGGTGACCAGTAATCTGCTTTTAGACACAATGTAAGTTGGCCTTTGGAAGCTCTTACAAGATAATATAAAAAGTCCCAGGATGTTTCCTTCATAGGGTGGGGTTCAACAGGACTCCAGCAGAGTGTTGTTTTGTCAGGGATCTTCTTTTTTTTTTTTTTAAATAAATTTATTTATTTATTTATTTATTTTTGGCTGCATTGGGTCTTCGTTGCTACTTGCGGGCTTTCTCTGGTTGCGGTGAGCGGTGGCTACTCTTCCTTGCGGTGCGCAGGCTTCTCATTGTGGTGGCTTCTCTTGTTGCAGAGCACGGGCTCTAGGCACGCGGGCTTCGGTAGTTGTGGCACGTGGGCTGAGAAGTTGTGGCTCGCGGGCTCTAGAGCACAGGCTCAGTAGTTGTGGAACACGGGCTTAGTTGCTCCACGGCACGTGGGATCTTCCCGGACCAGGGCTTGAACACTTGTCCCCTGCATTAGCAGGCGGATTCTTAACCACTGCGCCACCAGGGAAGTCCCTGTCAGGGATCTGCTTGACATGCTTTCTAAGGCTTGAGAAATTGCTTTCTCAAGCATCAAGCATTCAACAGGACCCAAGGCACAGACCCAAGGCAGTGCCTGACACAGAGGAGGGGGCAGGGCACTGGGTAACCTTAGGACATGTCTATATGACAACTTGGAGACAATTTGGAAGTGAGAAACAGACAACACACCACAGAGGCAGAGTGCGCTATTATTAAAAGACCCAAAACATAGTCAGCTAGAAAGAAAATCTCCTCCTCCCTTAGATTTTAGTCTTTTACTTGTGGGTAGAAGATATGAAGTGTGGAAAATGCTAAGTGGCATAATCTTTTGAAAATAATTGATGGCTCTGTAACTATTATCCTTAAATACAAGTGTCAGTGGAGACTGATCTTAAGTTTCCAGACCAGAGGCTGGGAAACCACAGCTCATTGTCTATTAGCTTTTAAGGGGTGCAAACTAAGAACGCTTCCTATATTTTTAAATGGCTACATTTAGGTTTATATAAGCCCCTCTGTATTCTCTTCAGTTTTGCCTCTTGGCCCACAAGGCCTAAGATATTTACTATCTGGCCCTTTACAGAAACAGTCTGCCAACCGCTGACCCTGACTTCATTACAGGGATTCTTTTATTATTCTTTTTTCATTTTTTGAGAAACTTAGAAGATTCAGATGAGGAAAAAAAATAATATAACATTTACATTCTCACCACCCACAAACAATAAATATTAACATCTTGTAAGATCTCCTTTTACAGTTTTTAGGAAAAAAAATTATAATTATATAACTTGTATAAAATTATAACCCATGTCCCCTTTGACCAGCACCTGCTGTCCCAGAGGCACCTGGCTTCAACTCTAAGGAATGGGCACCTTTGGCCAGAGGGTCAGTAGCTTCAACAAGGTTGAGAACAGCTGTCCTATAACCTTGATCAGAAGATAGGAAACAGGGACACTAATCACAATGCTTCTGGGCCTTGATGTATCGATCACACAGAAAGGTTTCTTTTCCTTGAAAGCACTCTTTGCCATGATACGCGGGCTCAGCACAGAGTAGGCAAACTCCAATCTACTGAATTAACTGAATGAGTGCCCCCAAGGCAAACATTTCATGGAGCAATTTCATGAAGACACAGCCATGAAGTAAAGGTTGTTATGAATTAAAGTAAAGGAAGGAAGCGGGGGGGGGAGGCAATGAAGGAAGAAGGAAAAAGGAAATGCAATGCAATTCACACAATCTTAAGGGAAACCACGCCCCTACCAGATAGGTAGCAAGCAAAGTACATACATATCTTTAAATGTGACTTATGGAGAGAGGAATTTAAATATTCAAAACAAATCTCTAATGTGTCAGGAAGTACCCACTCTAAGGCTTCCACACTGGTTGTAATTCTCTGGTTCCCTCCCGACTTTGCCCCTAGGATTGAGCTTAAGCTTAAGCTAGGATTGATCTTCTTGAGGGTAAGACAAAGCTTACTCATCTTTGTTCCCCTAGTTTCCAAATGCAGAGAACACGTGCAATGTGTTCAAAATGCAAAGATGAATGTGACCATAAGCAGTACCCGACGCCAGTGTCAAGAGCCCCATAACTCTTCCAGTCAGAGTGTCAAACCTCTTCAGCAAACATGACTCCAGGTCATGCCTGGCCTTACCATGACCAATTTCAGGCATTCATTTCATAAATAAAAAACATGTAAGCGTACTTATTTTAAGATTTGGGCCTGTTTGTGCACAAAGAACTTCATAACAGTAGTATTTATCACAGAGAAAAATCAAACACAATTTAAGTGTCCAATAGTGGCAAAAGGGTTCAATGAACATGGTATAAAACATCTGTGGTCTGGAGAATATTTTTAATGACATGAGATAATGCTCTGTATGACATAATCTTATGCTTCTAAAATGCTATGATCTTAGCTGTATGAAAAGAGAACTTCTTAGTAACAAGAAAACATTAATGAATGGATTACTTATAAACCAAGCCCCTACTAAACCCCACCCCCCAACCTGTACAACCAGGCTGAGGAAGTTTTCTGTTAAACCACAAAGACACAGGATTTTATATAAAGCCAATGAAAAGTGACACCAGGGAACTGCCTGAATCACAGGGGAAGTCATTAACAAACAAGGCTCTGGCAGAATACATACACACACACTCATGCTCAAACACGTTCCAGAGAAGGGCAATAATTGGACTATTGATAGGTTCAGAAAAAGACCCTTGAGAAAACTGATGAAACCTGAAAATATTTTTTCGCTTATAAAAATGACCCTCAATTAAGCTGTTGCCAATGTCAAATGCAGGATGCTGTCAAACAATTATTTCAGACAATTTAGGCCAAGGAAACCAAATTGCCACTTGATTCATTCTTTGTTCATCCTAAGAGTTGGTGCATATTTGCAATAACAACCAACATTTTATCAAATACAAGTTGAAATAAACTGATTGCCATAATTTGTCTCTTTTCTCAAGATAGTATCTCAAACCAACCTTTATTTTTATTTTATCACTATTTTCTATGAGCTACAGCTGCCATTTTTAAAATAAGCTTTTTCCGGTGCCCATAATCCTCTGATAGGAGCCCACTTGCACTTGTATCCCAGGGGAGCCAGTCAGAGTCTGCGAGGGGTAGGAGTGGGGGTAGGGCGGGGTGTACAGATCCCTTCCTGTTTCAAGCAGCATCTTTGTCTGCAGAAGGCACAGTCCACCCATTCTAGATGAGAGGATGAGGTTAGGGGCTTACTCTGAAAAAAGACTACTGCTCTGAGGCCAGAGAGGAATTCCACACCCTGAGTGGACTCCCTGGACCCTCACCCAGCAGGACCCCTTCAGATGTGGTGATTCTAAGCCGCCATGGCTGGCTGGACCAGCTCCTTCCCCGGGGCAGCCCATGAAGGAGTGCAGGTAGAGAGAGGAAGTGGTTTGCAAGCAGGTGGGAATCGTCCCAACACAAGCTGGCCTGGCTCTTCTCACCTTGCCCAAAGTGCATTCTACTCATTACCCCGAAAGCATGATTAACAGGCCAAGGGTCAGAGCCAGAGCCCTGGGACTGGAGCCGAGCTGTGTGAAGCTGGGTAAGCTGAGGTGTCGCTCTGTGCCTCAGTTTCCTTATCTATAAAATCAGAGCAATAGTACCTGTAGCATAGTATTTAATAAGTGGGAAATATTATTAGTATGTGAATGTAATGTTAATTGTGTTTTAAATGGCTTATAAAGTAAAACTGATAGTCAAGGAAGTTGGTTACCCTGGGGTCTTTAGCACCCACAGGTGGCACATGGTGGGGATGACTCAGGGACGTGGGACCCTGGTGTGGTGGGCAGAGGAGTAGAAGGAACACAGTAAGAAAGACTTGGGTTCCAACTTTGGCAACACTCTAGCCACCAGCAGTGCATGAGAGGTGTGAACTTGTGCAAGGGAGAAAATAGGTTCCTTACACATCAATCTCTCTGATGTTAAGTCACCTAAAATATTTTTATGATAATAATGAAAATGATGATAGTAAGATGGACAATACTAAGAGCACCATCATCACTGAACACTTAACAGGAACCAGATACTGTGTCAAGGTATTGGATTATCTTATCTGATGCACATAAAAACCAGAGATATTCTATCCCTGCTTCCTAGCTTTGTGACCTGAAGAAGTGATTCAGCCTCCAGGACTTTGCTTCTCAGTAAAATGGCAAGAACGCCAACACCTTGAGGGGCGCTGTGTAGGCTGCGGTGACAATGTGAGCAGCCGCTGACAATAACGTGAGGAATAAAAAAACTGAATATTAGCCATGACTCTCAATAAGCTTGTTCATCTTCTGCCTTTTTCAGGAGAAAAAAACTGCTCTATTAGGTTCCTTCAGTGGCATCCCGGAGGAAGTGAGGTTAGGAAATGAGGTTACAGTCCCCCAAGGGAGAGGGACCACAAGGCCCCACCCAGCAGGTGGCCCAGCAGAAGGCTGGTGGCTGAGGCAGCATCACACCTGCCAGGACTCGGCCCCTTCCCCCTAGGCAGCAGTGCTGCAGGGACACCTCACCTGCACTTCCACCAGTGCGTAGAGGAGGGCCTTCCGTAAAGGAGACATATTAGAGAAGTTCTTTTCCTTCCTCGCGTGTGTCTGTAATTTAAATCTGAAACGGACTCACGTTTCTCACTGCTGTGTGCTCAGGTTCCTCACCTGGACTGCAGACACCTGTACACACAGGACCCTGGGTTGTGATGACAGGGCACATAGGAGGCTTTACCCAAATGGGTGCTGTTCTTTTACTTCCAAATGAGTCATCAATATGCAAACATTTCTGTTAAGTAAAATTGTAAAACAAAACTAAAGCAATTTCCAGCTTATTTTATGTAGCAATATTCTAAATTTTCATGTACAGTGTTAACCATAGTCGGGGCAAGTGCCTTTTAAGTGGCAGCAAGTCCAGTAAATAAAAAAAATACTTGAACTAGTATAGGAAGTAAGAGTGTTTAGCACCAGAGGGCAGACAACAGAAGAACTATAATCCTGCAGCCTGTGGAACAAAAACCACATTCACAGAAAGATAGACAAGATGAAAAGGCAGAGGGCTATACACCAGATGAAGGAACAAGATAAAATCCCAGAAAAACAACTAAATGAAGTGGAGACAGGTGACCTTCCAGAAAAAGAACTCAGAATAATGATAGTGAAGATGATCCAGGACCTCGGAAAAAGAATGAAGGCAAAGGTCAAGAAGATGCAAGAAATGTTTAACAAAGACCTAGAAGAATTAAAGAACAAACAAACAGAGATGAACAATACAATAAGTGAAATGAAAACTACACTAGAAGGAATCAATAGCAGAATAACGGAGGCAGAAGAACGGATAAGTGACCTGAAAGACAAAATGGTGGAACTCACTGCTGCAGAACAGACTAAAGCAAAAAGAATGAAAAGAAATGAAGACAGCCTAAGAGACCTCTTGGACAACATTAAACGCAACAACATTCGCATTATAGGGGTCCCAGAAGGAAAAGAGAGAGAGAAAGGACCAGAGAAAATATCTGAAGAGATTATAGTCGAAAACTTCCCTAACATGGGAAAGGAAATAGCCACCCAAGTCCAGAAAGCACAGAGAGTCCGATACAGGATAAACCCAAGGAGAAACATGCCGAGACACACAGTAATCAAACTGGCAAAAATTAAAGACAACGGAAAATTATTGAAAGCAGCAAGGGAAAAACGACAAATAACATACAAGGGAACTCCCATAAGGTTAACAGCTGATTTCTCAGCAGAAACTCTACAAGCCAGAAGGGAGTGGAATGATACACTTAAAGTGATGAAAGGGAAGAACCTACAACCAACATTACTCTACCCAGCAAAGATCTCATTCAGATTCAAAGGAGAAATCAAAAGCTTTACAGACAAGCAAAAGCTAAGAGAATTCAGCACCACCAAACCAGCTCTACAACAAATGCTAAAGGAACTTCTCTAAGTGGGAAACACAAGAGAAGTGAAGGACCTACAAAAACAAACCCAAAACAATTAAGAAAATGGTCATAAGAACATACATATCGATAATTACCTTACACATAAATGGATTAAATGCTCCAACCAAAAGACACAGGCTTGCTGAATGGATACAAAAACAAGACCCATCTATATGCTGTCTACAAGACACCCACTTCAGACCTAGGGACACATACAGACTGAAAGTGAGGGGATGGAAAAAGACATTGCATGCAAATGAAAATCAAAAGAAAGCTGGAGGGGGCTTCGCTGGTGGTGCAGTGGTTGAGAGTCCGCCTGTCGATGCAGGGGACACGGGTTCGTGCCCCGGTCCGGGAAGATCCCACATGCTGCGGAGCGGCTGGGCCCGTGAGCCATGGCCGCTGAGCCTGCGTGTCCGGAGCCTGTGCTCCACAATGGGAGAGGCCACAACAGTGAGAGGCCCGCGTACCGCAAAAAAAAAAAAAAAAAAAAAAAAGAAAGCTGGAGTAGCTATACCCATATCAGATAAAATAGACTTTAAAATAAAGAATGTTACAAGAGACAAGGAAGGACACTACATAATGATCAAGGGATCAATCCAAGAAGAAGATATAACAATTATAAATACATGTTCACCCAACACAGGAGCACCTCAATACATAAGGCAACTGCTAACGGCTATAAAAGAGGAAATCGACAGTAACACAATAATAGTGGGGGAAATTAACAAATCATTTACACCAATGGACAGATCATCCAAAATGAAAATAAAGAAACAGAAGCTTTAAATGACACAGTAGACAGATAGATTTAATTGATATTTACAGGACATTCCATCCAAAAACAGCAGATTACACTTCCTTCTCAAGTGCGCGCGGAACATCCTCCAGGGTAGATCACATCTTGGGTCAGAAATCAAGCCTCAGTAAATTTAAGAAAATTGAAATCATGTCAAGCTTCTGATCACAATGCTATGAGATTAGAAATGAATTACAGGGAAAAAAATGTAAAAAACACAAACACATGGAGGCTAAACAATACGTTACTAAATAACCAAGAGATCACTGAAGAAATCAAAGAGGAAATCAAAAAATACCTAGAGACAAATGACAATGAAAATACGACGATCCAAAACCTATGGGATGCAGCAAAAGCAGTTCTAAGAGGGAAGTTTATAGCTATACAAGCCTACCTCAAGAAACAAGAAAAATCTCAAGTAAACAATCGAACCTTACACCTAAAGGAACTAGAGAAAGAAGAACAAACAAAACCCAAAGTTAGTAGAAGGAAAGAAATCATAAAGATCAGAGCAGAAATAAATGAAATAGAAACAAAGAACACAATAGCAAAGATCAATAAAACTAAAAGCTGGTTCTTTGAGAAGTTAAACAAAGTTGATACACCATTAGCCAGACTCATCAAGAAAAAGAGGGGGAGAACTCAAATCAATAAAATTAGAAATTAGAAATTGATTAGAAATTAGAATTAGAAAAAGGAGAAGTTACAACAGACACCGCAGAAATACAACGCATCCTAAGAGACTACTACAAGCAACTCTATGCCAATAAAATGGACAACCTGGAAGAAATGGACAAATTCTTAGAAAGGTATAACCTTCCAAGGCTGAACCAGGAAGAAACAGAATATATGAACAGACCAATCAAAAGTAATGAAATTGGGGGCTTCCCTGGTGGCGCAGTGGTTGAGAGTCCGCCTGCCGATGCAGGGGATACGGGTTCATGCCCCGGTCCGGGAGGATCCCACATACCGCGGAGTGGCTGGGCCCGTGAGCCATGGCCGCTGAGCCTGCGCGTCCGGAGCCTGTGCTCCGCAACGGGAGAGGCCACAACAGTGAGAGGCCCGCGTACCGCAAAAAAAAAAAAAAAAAAAAAAAAAAAAAAAAAAAAGTAATGAAATTGAAACTGTGGTTAAAAATCTTCCAACAGGGCTTCCCTGGTGGCGCAGTGGTTGAGAGTCCGCCTGCCAATGCAGGGGACACGGGTTCGTGCCCCAGTCCGGGAAGATCCCACATGCTGCAGAGCAGCTGGGCCTGTGAGCCATGGCCGTTGAGCCTGCGCATCCGGAGCCTGTGCTCCGCAATGGGAGAGGCCACAACAGTGAGAGGCCCACATACAGCAAAAAAAAAAAAAAAAAAAAAATCTTCCAACAAACAAAAATCCAGGACCAGATGGCTTCACATGTGAATTCTATCAAACATTTAGAGAAGAGCTAACACCCATCAAGCTCTTCCAAAAAATTGCAGAGGAAGGAACACTCCCAAACTCATTCTACGAGGCCACCATCACCCTGATACCAAAACCAGACAAAGATACTACAAAAAAAGAAAATTACAGACCAATATCACTGATGAAAATAGATGCAATAATCCTCAACAAAATACTAGCAAACAGAATCCAACAGCACTTTAAAAGGATCATACACCATGATCAAGTGGGATTTATCCCAGGGATGCAAGGATTCTTCAATATATGCATATCAATCAATGTGATACACCATATTAACAAATTGAAGGATAAAAACGATATGATCATCTCAATAGATGCAGAAAAAGGTTTTGACAAAATTCAACACCCATTCATGATAAAAACTCTCCAGAAAGTGGGCATAGAGGGAACCTACCTCAACATAATAAAGGCCATATATGACAAACCCACAGCAAACATCATTCTCAATGGTGAAAAACTGAAAGCATTTCCTCTAAGATCAGGAACAAGACAAGGATGTCCACTCTCACCACTATTATTCAACATAGTTTTTGAAGTTTTAGCCACAGCAATCAGAGAAGAAAATGAAATAAAAGGAATACAAGTTGGAAAAGAAGAAGTAAAACTGTCACTGTTTGCAGATGACATGATACTCTACATAGAGCATCCTAAAAATGCCACCAGAAAACTCCTAGAGCTAATCAATGAATTTGGTAAAGTAGCAGGATACAAAATTAATGCATGGAAATCTCTTGCATTCCTATACACTAATGATGAAAAATCTGAAAGAGAAATTATGGAAACACTCCCATTTACCATTGCAACAAAAAGAATAAAATACCTAGGAATAAACCTACCTAGGGAAAGAAAAGACCTGTATGCAGAAAACTATAAGCCACTGATGAAAGAAATTAAAGATTACACCAACAGCTGGAGAGATATACCATGTTCTTGGATTGGAAGAATCAATATTGTGAAAATGACTATACTACCCAAAGCAATCTACAGATTCAATGTAATCCCTATCAAATTACCAATGGCATTTTTTACGGTACTAGAACAAATCATCTTAAAATTTGTATGGAGACACAAAAGACCCTGAATAGCCAAAGCAATCTTGAGGGAAAAAAACGGAGCTGTAGGAATCAGACTCCCTGACCTCAGACTATACTACAAAGCTACAGTAATCAAGACAATATGGTACTGGCACAAAAACAGAAATGTAGATCAATGGAACAAGATAGAAAGCCCAGAGATAAACCCACGCACCTATGGTCAATTAATCTACAACAAAGGAGGAAAAGATATACAATGGAGAAAAGACAGTCTCTTTGATAAGTGGTGCTGGGAAAACTGGACAGCTACATGTAAAAGAATGAAATTAGAACACTCCCTAACACCATACACAAAAGTAAACTCAAAATGGATTCGAGACCTAAATGTAAGACCAGACACTATAAAATTCTTAGAGGAAAACATAGGAAGAACACTCTTTGACATAAATCATAGCAAGATCCTTTTTGACCCACCTCCTAGAGAAATGGAAATAAGAACAAAAATAAACAAATGGGACCTAATGAAGCTTCAAAGCTTTTGCACAGCAAAGGAAGCCATAAACAAGACCAAAAGACAACCCTCAGAATGGGAGAAAATACTTGCAAATGAATCAACGGACAAAGGATTAATCTCCAAAATATATAAACAGCTCATTCAGCTCAATATTAAAGAAATAAACAACCCAATCCAAAAATGGGCAGAAGACTTAAACAGACATTTCTCCAAAGAAGACATACAGATGGCCAGGAAGCACATGAAAAGCTGCTCAACATCACTAATCATTAGAGAAATGCAAATCAAAACTACAATGAGGTATCACCTCACACCAGTTAGAATGGGCATCATCAGAAAATCTACAAACAACAAATGCTGGAGAGGGTGTGGAGAAAAGGGAACCCTCTTGCACTGTTAGTGGGAATGTAAATTGATACAGCCACTATGGAGAACAGTATGGAGGTTCCTTACAAAACTAAAAATAGAATTACCATATGATCCAGCAATCCCACTACTGGGCATATACCCAGAGAAACCCATAATTCAAAAAGACAAATGCACCTCAATGTTCATTGCAGCACTATTTACAATAGGCAGGTCATGGAAGCAACCTAAATGTCCATCGACAGATGAATGGATAAAGAAGTTGTGGTACATATATACAATGGAATATTACTCAGCCATAAAAAGGAACGAAATTGAGTCACTTGTTGAGACGTGGATGGATCTAGAGAGTGTCATACAGAGTGAAGTAAGTCAGAAAGAGAAAAACAAATATCGTATATTAATGCATGTATGTGGAACCTAGAAAAATGGTACAGATGGACCGGTTTGCAGGGCAGAAGTTGAGACACAGATGTAGAGAACAAATGTATGGACACCAAGGGGAGAAAACTGCGGTGGGGTGGGGATGGTGGTGTGATGAATTGGGCGATTGTGATTGACATGTATACACTGATGTGTATAAAACGGATGACTAATAAGAACCTGCAGTATTAAAAAAACAAAAAAAAAAGAAGAAAAAACAAACACACACAAAAAAAGAGTGTTTAGCTAAGCGAGGGATATTTCAATTTTACAAAGGAATCCCACCGCTCATTTGAAAATGACATTAATTGCTATTTTTAAAACGTGACCTAGAAAGAAAAGATATAATATTTTGACTTCATATGCTTAAACAGACATTGCTGTTTCCCATGTACTTGTGGCTCCTTTTTGAAATGCTGCAATGGGATTTTTCAACAAGATTTTGAGTTTTTAGTTTGAGGGTGACCTACAATACTCTGTTTTGTGCACTGCTGCCCTGGGTGCCCAGCACAGGGCCCAGGCTATTTGTTGAATGGATAAATGCTGACTTAACTTTGGGAACAGGCAGCACACACATACACATGCCAGATTCTCAATTTATAAATAGTTACTATCAGAACTTGATTTTAACTTTAATTAGCCCAACTGTTAAGGATACCTCCAAAGTGAGAAATGTAATCCATCACTTTGCACCAAATGTAGCTTCCGTAGTTGGTCTTTTATCTTGGTTTACAGTGAATGAAATACAGACATAAAATGACTAAAGCATGATGTTTTATGGTGAACTGATTGAAACATACAGCAGACCAAACCTAGAAGATGAATTCAAGACCAAATGTAAATTAAAGAGGGTAAAATTCCTCAAGCTGACATGTCCCCAGAAACTCTGAATTCTACAGATGCTCAAAAAAAGGACTGTTTGTTGAGTTCTCACTTGAAAGTCAGTTAAAAAAAGAACCAATGAGATAGATTTTTTAGTGCATTTTAAACAGAGGGCATTGGGACTTCCCTGGCGGTCCCTATGCGCTTCCACTGCAGGGGGCGCGGGTTCCATCCCTGGTCAGGGAACTAAGATTCCCACATTGCCGTGTGGCCAAAAACAAACAAACAAAGGGTGTTGTCTGATGACAGCCACTGCCATATGGACCCACTTGCTGCATTCAGAAAAATCTGACTATGAGATTACGCATTCCAAAGTGTGTTTATTAGCACATTAATTGGTGAGGTGTGTGCTTTAAAAAAAATAAATGCAGAGTCAAATCTTCTCACTAAGTTCCATAGGAATTTTCCATGTAGTTCAATGTTTCCCAACCTTTTAAACTAATACCCCTTTCGACAAAACTGAAAATAGTGTACATTCCTCATTCACCCTGAAAAACCTCAGACTCTTTGAGACACAGTCTATCTTCCTGCGTAGCCCAGAAGCCAAGAGGTTTCTTGTCTAGCTTCACTTCCTTAGTTTGTATTCTAAAAAGAATTGCTAATTCCTCTCCCTTTTTCAATATATAAAGTTATGTTAGCAAACTGCAGGCACGTCCCCAGACTTGACGTGCCTCTCCGTGCTTTGTGCCCCCTTACGTACACCCTCCCAAGAAGACGCGGCCTGCTCCGGGCAGCACCAGGAGTGAGAAGCGCTGCTCTCATGAAAGGAGGAAGCCAGACCCCAGGTAAAGCTAACTTGCCAGCTGTGGGCTTACACCACGGTCCAGGGCCAGATGACGACAAATCACCCTTCATCAAGCACATGCCACGTCCCAGGCATGAGGCTAAGTGCTCTTATACACGCCTCCCTTTACTTGATTCTCACACCAACACTATGAGGTTGGGACGAGTACCGTCCTTTAACAAGTGAGTAAACGAAGGCAGAAAGATGTTCAGCAGATTACGGGAAGCTGCTTCACTGGGGAGTAGCACCAAAGGATTTGAATCCAGGTCTGTCTGAAGCCAAGCCCGCCCGCTGACCTGTGACCTTCAACGGTCCTGTAGCCCACGCTCATGAGCATGCCACCCCTTGTACTGCCATCACAAGTTCGGCCTTACCCGCACACTATCCATGCTACCTGTCATTTATCATTTTTCTTTCACTTGATGAGCTAGTTATAGTTTTTTTCTAACACATTAAACACCCAAGTGTTTGATTTTCAGTGCCCCAGGAGCCCTCCCACCTTCACCACATCATGGGCCTCCAGCAGGATGAGCTGCACCCAGGCATGCTCTCCACTGAGGAACCCGGGGCCCCTTCTGGGCAGACCTCCGGTGAGTCGGCAGTTGTGACAGGGGGGATCATCAGAAGCAGCCTGGAATTAGACGTGTGCATGTTGTGGACAAGGTCTCAGGGGAGAGAAAGAGCCTCCCGCTGTATCAGGAACATCTCTCTAAGCCAAGGATGGGAAAACTATGGCCTGCAGGCCCACCACCTGTTAGCGTAAAGTTTTACCAGAACCCAGTCACACCCACTTGCTTATGTACCGTTTGTAGCTATTTTCATGCTACAGAGGCCAAGTTGAGCAGTCGCTACAGAGACCACAGCCCAAAACGTTCACTGTCTGACCCTTTGCAGGGAAAGTTTGCTGACCCCTGCTCTAGGTGATGCATTTCCCATCCAAAAGTCAGCTGGTAAATACCAATCCAGAGGTAACATGGACATTACCTGTGATTCTGCTGATTAGTAGATATGAATCAAGTTTAACTCAATTCTATATTTATTTATTGAGAGGCTACTATGTGATAGTCTAGGCTAAGGGCTGGGATTATAGAGGTGAACAAAGCTGGGACTCCATTTCCTGGAGGAATCAGGATGGAAACAAATAATTTCAATACAACTCAATATTAGATGTCAGAGTAGGATTTGATGTTTCATTCTTCCTGTTAAGTAGACCCTGGAAACCTGACCTTTTTGTTCTTTAAAACTTTGAAATTCTAAAATCATAACAGTACATGGGCTAAGATCTCTTTCTAGGTTTTTTTTTAAAAGCATAAATAGAGGTGAAACTATAATTCTGTGAAATTACTCATTAGCTTTTACAGGAAAGATCAACTTATTGGAATTTTTCATAATTGCCAAATTCGCTCTGGGCTTTCTACTACACAGTTCTAATCTCTATGTTGAGAATGGAAAAAAGAAAAGGTATCGAGACATCAAGGGAAACAGGGTCAGTTAAAGAGCTAGACTTTTGTTTTTTAAGATTGAGTTTTTAAATTGAAATCCGTATTAACTGGGTCACATATTAACCTTCTGCTGAAAAAGGCATGAGGGATACAGACAATGGCCAGGAGGTTCGACCGAGATTTCATTATCTACTATCTTTGCAACTCCAACTAGGTATCAGGTGAATTAAGGGGAAAACCGATTTCTACATCCTGTGGATGTGATGAAATTGATTATCCTCAGGCAGAGCAAAGAAGATGGAAAACAACTGTGCCGCTTCACATCTGTGCATCTGTCCTGCCCCGATAACTGTTTATTTGTACTGGCTATTGACAACATTTTTGCATCATACAGAGGTTTTTTTTTTATTGAGCTTCAAAAGGAGAAACAGAATGCATCTGTTTCTAGGGAAACCTGAGCTCGGAGGCTGGAGGCTTTGATTCAAAGAACGCATCCCTACACACATGGTGGCCCATTGTATAGTAACAGCCCTCCTCCTCATTTACCTTATCCCGTTTAGAAAATTAATGCCACGATGTGAGATGATTGTTGATGCTCATTATTAAATCATTTATTCATCCCACACAATGATTCAGAATTATTCATTAAGCTTGATGGAAGGAAGCTGGGTGTTACCTCCATGGTGGTTTGAGGAGGGATGTGCTCTTTAAAAGGATATTTTATAACAACACAATTATCATAATTAAAAGCTACCCTGATATTCTGATAAGCTTTTGACATATTTTTGAGTACTGGCATTTTAGCACAAGGAGATAAATGAGACTGAAATAGTATTAGGGAATAATATTGCTGTGGGGAAAAAAAGCTGGAGGCAGTATTAAACACCATCTGCCATCATCACCCCCAATTTGATCATGGTCTTTAAGTTATGAATTTCACAAAATGTCACCTGAACTTCTGGCTTTCCAAAATGAGTTCAAGAATTACATGGCTGTGACCTAAGCAATCTCCAGCATTACTGAGTCATGGGGGCCTGCATTCCCCATGAGAGCCCATCTACCTGTGCTCCCAAACCAAGCTGGCCCCTCAGGCTGCCACGGAGCTGTGACTGCATCTGATCCCAATATCTTCCCAATGCTGCTGATGCTTTGTTCTGAGTTTGAAAGGCCATTAAGCAAAGGGCCTGGTTTGGGAAGCCACTCAAACTGACAGGTGACTGCAGGAAGGGCACCCTTCTCTCTGCTTTTGCCTGGTCAAGCAGGTCTAAGGGAAGATCCTAAGGCCAGTGACCAAGAAGAGCACGCCTGCCCATAAGTGAAGGTGGTACCTGATGGGAACAGCAGGGGGCCACTTGGGAAGAGAGCAACTGACTGCTGGGTGAGCCTGGAAAGTCAGCATGTGGGTCGGAGCAGAGTCACACACATGGTCTGACCCAAGACCGAAGGACCAGGAGGCTGCATGATGTGTGCCCGACACTGGGAACACACCACGCAGAGGCTGCGCCCGGGAGTTCCACCGAGTGGGACCTGATCTGCTCTGTGCCAGGTGCACAGAGGGTGCTAAACAGAGAAATGAGCTGGACTGGTTGGCCACTGAGGGAAGGAGCCTGCATCAGAGGTTCATCTTTCACTCATTCCACAAACACTGATGAAGCATTTATTATAGGCTAAGACCTGAGCCAGGCCTCCCCTGCACTCAAGGAGTTGAGAGTCTAGGGGGGCTTCAGACAGGTTGACACTTACAAATGCACTGGGAGCAAGGGAAGCTGAGGAAGAACCTGGCAGGGCAGGGCTGGGGCACCTCATACAGAAAGTCAAGGCGGCGTTGGCCAGATGAAATGGAAGAGGCAGAGACAGTGACAAAGGGTGAGGACAGCCTTATCCTATGTATGAAGGGGCCTCAGAAGGGTAGATGCTGTTGGGCTACATACTCCTCTGGATGTAGTGGAGAATGGACCAGAATGGGGCAAGAGTGGGGCAGGGGGACCAAGTCAAAGCTGTTGCTACCACCCAGCTGAGAGGCAATGGTGGCCTAAAGGAGTGGACAGGCTGGAGAGCTATTAAAGAGGTAGAACTAAAGGCACATGAAGTATCTATCTTCCTGGGCAAGGAGGCCCTACTGGAGAAGAATCCATCAGAGTTCCAGAACCAGAGGCCGTTAAGAGCTAGTAAGATTATTTACAGTAGCCAAGACATGGAAGCTACTCAAGTGCCCATCAATAGACAACTGGATTAAGAAGATGTGATACACACACACACACAGACACACACACACACACAGGAATATTAGCCATAAAAAAGAAGGAATACTGCCATCTGCAGCAACATGGATGGACCTAAAGACTATTATGCCCAGTGACATAAGTCAGACAGAGAAAGACAAATACTATATGGTATCACTTATATGTGGAATCTAAAAAATAATACCAGTGAATGTATATGCAAAACAGAAACAGACTAACAGACATAGAAAACAAACTTGTGGTTATCAAAGGGGAGAGGGAAGGGAGAAGGGACAAATTAGGGGTATGGAATTAACAGATACCAACCACTATATATAAAATAGATAAGTAACAAGGATATACTGTACAACACAGGGAATTACACCCAATATCTTGTAATAATTTATAATGGAGTATAATCTGCAAAAATACGGAATCACTATGTTGTATACTTGAAACTAACACAATATTGTAAATCAATTATACTTCTGTTGAAAAATAAAGAGCAGATAAGAAAACTAGTCCCTCTGCTCTGTCTCATGCTCAGCAAGCAACCTCCTGATTATAACTCGGCCTCCCATGCTGTTTTGCCTATAGGAAGAGACTGCACTGTTAGGGTTAAGGGGAGGATTTCAGCCTTGCTCTAAATTAATAAAATGTAAAATAGATAGCTAATGGGAAGCAGCCGCATAGCAGAGGGAGATCAGCCTGGTGCTTGGTGACCACCTAGAGGGGTGGGATAGGGAGGGTGGGAGGGAGATGCGAGAGGGAGGAGATATGGGGATACACGTATATGCATAGCTGATTCACTTTGTTATAAAGCAGAAACTAACACACCAATGTAAAGCAATTATACTCCAATAAAGATGTTTAAAAAAATTTTTTTATAGGGAGGGTGGGAGGGAGGGAGACGCAAGAGGGAAGGGATGTGGGAACAGATGTATATGTATGACTGATTCACTTTGTTATAAAGCAGAAACTAATAAAAAAATTTTTTTTAAAATTTTTTTTAATTAATAAAATGCCATTCTGGTGGTAGATATCAGTCTCTGTGAGCTGTGGCAATTGGAGCCCACCTCCGAGACACAGACCAGCTCTGGGGGTGCCGACAAATCCTCCCTGAGCTTACAGGGCTGCAGGTCTGATGGGGGAGGTGGCTGGTGCATCCCAGATGCGATGTCACCCTCTGGGGTTCCTGGGGGTGGGCAGCAGGATTCCCCCGAGGATGCCCTGTTAGAGCTGGGGTCGCCCTCTTTATAAACGCCTCCAGGTCTCAGTATCTGGGGCTGATCCTGGGCTGCATGTGCTCCTTCCTACAGTGGGAAACCCAGAACCCCATGCCACTCAAGGATGTGGCTGACAACAAAGAGCAGCCAGGGGATGGCATTCGCATCATTTAACATTTGATATAAAAGGAATCATTTTGGTGGCACTAAGTGTTCTCTCTGGCATTATTCTCTGTTACAAAATAGTCTCCGCGGTGGTGCTGATGCCATCTTGACACTTCATTTCCTTGTCAACAAAAACAAAAAAGGTTGGTTTTCTGCACCAACTGAAGCATGGCATAAAATTTCAAAGGCTTTGATAAAAGTTTTCCAACTTCATCTCCATGGAACAGTTGGAAAACGTCTCCAATTATGCAGGCTTTTTGTAAAATGTCTCGAAAATACAGAAGGGCCTATTGTACTTTTCACAAGTAAATGTGAACACATTTAATGCTCAAAGGTGAAAAGAGTGCCAGGATTTTTTTTTTAATGAATGCTTGCTACTTATTGGGTCAGGCCCCCTCCCTCCCCCTCCCCCCTAACAAATAAAGGAATGTATTTATATTTTAGAGGCGTTTGATGAAGTACACTCTGGAAAGATCTGAAAGGAGGCATTAGGACCAAAACAAGAGACACAACAGCCGTCAAAATTGGAATCCTGCCAGGGCAGTGGTAACGCAGGGAAGTGGCTGAGAACGCGCCATTTCTCATGAGAGGAAAGCTGCAGGTGCTCCCAGGAGGAGAAATGAGGTGTGTGGGCTGGCGGTGCACACAGCGCCACCGGAACTGAGATCTCTAGAAATGGAATGTCCTCATTGTGTGTGTGTGTGTGTGCTCACGTAAGTGTCATATGTATGATTAGCTTAAAATTCACAGCAGGGTAAGATCTGACTAAACAGATTTCTCCTCTTACTTCTGGAGAAGAACTCAGTCCACCTCACTAAAGGGACACTGATGAGGCTCCAGGACCTGCCCTATAGCCACGTTCCAGGATTTCCCGGGTTACACCGAATACTGGTAGGGGTTGGCTCTTAAATATCATCTGCCCTTGGGCAAGTTCCTGCTTCCCAGAGAAATGAGAAAAGATACTCCTGGCGTCTTCCTTTGCCTGGGGCACATACAGCCACGCTCAGACCAGACCCACCTGGTCCCCCCGCCCCCCAATAACCCCCAACCTGCAGGGTCCCCATGCTCAGCTGTGAGCAGCTATGACTTCAGTACTCAGCTTGGGGCTGTTCTAATCCTGTCCAGGCCCCTTCTCACTGAATCCTCACAGCCACCCCATGAGAGAGCTACTTCTGCTACTCCTACTTTACAGACGAGGAAGCTGAGGCTCGGAGGGCAAGGCAGCTCATCTAAGGCCACACAGCCGTGAGTGCCAGAGCTGGGATTAGAATCCAGTCCTGCCCAAAGCCCCATCCTCTCTCCCCTCTGCCAGGCTGCAGAGGGGCATGAGAAGGACCTGGACACCTCCTCTCCAGATCACCCTTCCACCCAGACAGCTGGGGCCCCAGGCCTACCTGCTTGGGAGAACTTGTCTGCCATCTCCTTCCGCACCAACTTGGTGAGGTTGAAGTAGTCGTCATCCTCGTCGATGCTCCGCAGGAACAGCGGGATGTGCTGGAAGACGATGGCGTGCTGGCACTTCTGCTGCCCAGCGATGCTCAGCTGCCGGTCCAGCCACTGGTCCTGGGCCTGCTTCAAGGTAGGGCACATGGAGGCATCGTATAAGAACTGGGAGTTGAGGATGAGGAACAGGACGCCCCCAACCCAGAAGCTGAAATAGTCATCTCCCCAAGTCCGCTGGAACTCCGCGATGGTCTCGGGGGTGGGGACATTGCCCACGTCATGGTTGCCGCTGACAAGGACCAGTGGGATCTCGCTGTCCACGGTCCTGAGCACCCGCTGCAGGTCCTCCGTCTGCTCCTTCCGCCAGGGCGTCCCTGGAAGAGTGAGGGTCATGTCCTGAAACGGCTGAGGCTGTTTGTGTCTTTATAATATCAAATTAGAGAATAATCTAGAAATCCACCCAACTGGACACATGGAAACTGCAAAAAGCAGTCATATGTTAAAAACAAATCAACAAATGAGGTGGGAACTTCTGTCCTCCTTCCCCTGGAAATTCAGTGTCTAACTGGCCATCGGACCCCAAATTGCTGATTGAGTGATGGTGTAGAGTCATTCTAATTGTAAATATTAGTGAAGCTGAATTTCTATCTTTTATTTAGAAAATAAATATAAATAGTTGTGACTTTTCTGCCCTGTTTCAAGGGGTCATCAAATGCACCCCTGAGGTGTATGGACCCAGCTCTGAACGCTAACCTCAAACGACAGCTATTTAAGTTTTTCTTACCATACACACGACCGTGCAGACTGTGTGACCACCTTTATGGGAAAAATTCTTAGAATCCAAATGGCTACATCAACTGGCATGTGTATCTTGCCAAACCTTCCCCATACAGGGGAAGAGGCATTTTATATTCTACTAGCAGTGTGTTAGAGGGCAGGGGCTCAATGCCTTAATATGAAGCACATTCCCCCTGGCACTCAGGAGTCAGTATGGAGATGATTATTTGCACAAAGAGTGGGTTCCCTCCGCCCTCAGATTCCCGGCTTCCACGCTTCCTGTAATAATGTATTAAAACCTTAATAAATGGGCTTTGAGATGACCAATTTAATTCCAGATCTGTTTTTTTTTTGGTGCTAATTTATTCAACAAATGTTTATCGAGTATTGACTATGTATAAGGTACTGATTTAGCTACCAGGGTGAGCTGTGAGTCAAGGAGACACAAACCCTTCCTTTCAAACTAGTGAGTCAGACAACCTGTCAAGTAAATTACAGAAGCACACCCATCTGTATCAGATGTTATTAAGCATGATTGAGAAAAGCAAAGCGGGGAAAGGACATGATTCCTGAGAGTCCTGAGGAATAAGCTCAGCATCCTGCAAAGACAGCATATGAAAAATGATGAAAGAGAGAAGCCCACCTTCACGAGGGATGATAAAAATTCACCTGAAAAATGCTGCCATGAGCAGATGAAAATTATACCCCACATTTCATTTCCATCATGAATTAAAAAGAAAGCAGCAAAGTCTTTACAAAGCAATTACAGCTAAGAAAGAAGAACATAAAGCAGAAATAAAGCAATTCAGTTTAGATGGTCAGAAAACAGGCAGATGTGAAATAGGAACTGGTAGAACTAACTCAGGAAAGAAAGAGAGGGAAATGACAAAGCCACTTCAGAAATTACAACCACAAGATTAGCAGTGAGGTCTCCTTTCCAGCAAGTATATGCCTGCTTTTCTAAATACCCCATGAGAGTGTGTACAGAATGTGCGCGCTCTAACTGTTGAATACAGAGTCCCTCATATTTCCACTCCATCAAACTTGTTAATGGGGTGATTCAAACCTCCTATGTCATTATTCTTTGCTTTTGGCCTATTGATCTGTATCAGTTTCTGAAAGGCCTGGTTAGGTCGTCACTCTAATTATGGATCGATCGATTTCTCTTGGTAATTCTGCCAAGTCTGGTGTTCATTTACTTTTAGCTATGTTGTCAGACACTTAAGAGTTCAGAACACCCATATCTCACTGAAATATTTTTATATTTAATCCTAATAAAATAAATAAATGAAGAGAAAATAAAGAGGTAGATCTGTATGGATGTTCTGGAAAGATCTGTAATATATATTAAATATATATTAAATATATATTTAATATATATTAAATTAAAAAGGTAAGACATGGAGTAGAAAAAAATCACACATAAATTTTAAAAAGGCTTACACATATTCATATATTATGGATAGAACTTCTCCAAAGATGCAAAGGAAACTATCAACTCTGGTTAAATCTGGGAAACAGAAGCGGGGAGTGAAGGAGACTTTCACATTTGATTTAAAACCTTTTATACTACATTTTTAAAGTTCCTTCCTTTCTTCCTCACTTTTTCCAAGCTTATCTATCAGTTTCATTTTAAAAAAGAATTAAATTTTAAAAAGCTTATGTATTATTTTCATTTTTAAAAAAAGAATTAAAAAAAAATCCTTAGCCTCAGGATCCTAAGGGTTAAAGAAAATTTAGGGGAGGCCAGTCAGGCGGCTACATTACCAGTAGACCCCAATCTCGGGGGTGAGTGGAATTTACTGGGGAAAGGCTGGCTGATCCCCACAGAAAGAGCTCAGGCGAGGGGAGAAGCAGGTCCTGCCTAGCACTGGGGACCAGGAAGCCTATCCCTCGGTGGTGCTGGGGATTTGCCTACAGACAGCATCTGCTTCCTCACTGGTCTGGGCTGGCCCTGGGGCTCCTGGTTTGAAGAGGCCACTGACTGATGTTGTTTCCTTAGCTGAACTTGGATTGTGGGTATCTGTGTTGACTCTAAACCCCTCTAAGACCCCACTGGTCTGTTCTTTTCCCATGTGAACAGACTGCTAGTTAGAGAGGATGAATCCTTTATGGCCTTGAACATGATAAACCATCTCAAAGGGACTCCATGAACCAACAGTAATTTATCACTACTTTTTGCAACCAGTTTTCTAAAAGACCCCAAAACTACCACAATTGTCTCCTTCTTTCCACTGACTTAGGGATTTTCTGACACTCAATACTAGCCAATATTTACCGAGCACTTACTCCAGGACAGGCACTGTTCTAAGAACTGTACGTGTATTAACTCAGTTGACAACCAGTGGAGAACTTGAACTTGGTGCTCCGGCTCAGAGTGCTGCCTCTCGTTACAGTGCCCTGGTCACAGTGTATTATGAAGTCCTGATCCACAGGACAAGGACTTTATAATACACTGGGGTGCAGAGTGTCTCTCATTCTTGATTTTCAAAAGACATTTCATCACAATGCTTCATACACTGACTGAGGCAGACACAAAGAATGTTCAAGTAGCTAATGACCATACACAGAAAAGTTTAAAATGCGCACCTCAGAAGACAGACTTAGGGGCTTCCCTGGTGGCGCAGTGGTTGAGAGTCTGCCTGCAGATGCAGGGGACGCGGGTTCGTGCCCCGGTCCGGGAAGATCCCACATGCCACGGAGCGGCTGGGCCCGTGAGCCATGGCCGCTGAGCCTGCGCGTCTGGAGCCTGTGCTCCGCAACGGGAGAGGCCACAACAGTGAGAGGCCCACATACCGCAAAAATAAATAAATAAATAAATAAACAAACACATATAACTAACTGCATGTATGTTAATTACACATGCATCACACTGCATGTACGCACACACACACATTTATGTTTCTAATCAGAAAGTCATTAGAACTGAACAAAACTGGATGACTTTACATAGATGCTGGACAAGCCCAGACGTCTTTGCAAGGCTCATCATCTTCAGGGTATGTGCAGTAGGTGTGGTGAGTACCTGGCAACATTTTTCTCCCCAAGGGATGGCACCCCAGAGAGACTGATCAGAGCAGTGTGGGACCAGGCTTTTCTCATCTGTGGCTTTTTCCACTGTGGAGAAGGAAGCCTTTGCCCTTAAAAAACAAATATTGGATTCTCTTCCGTATTCTTCTTAACTGTCCCTGATATCAGACACCTATGTGTGGCTTGGCTTCAGTTGCTAGCAAGCCTTTCTCAAAGAGGTGTTCAGGGTCTGTGTTCTCAGCGTTCTCTCCCAGGGATTTGTGTTGCAGCTAAAGAACCTTCTTCTTCTCGGAACTTCTGACATTAACTTGGGTTTTTGATTTTATACAGGTCTATCAAAGCTTAGTTTACAGCTCAAGATGATTAAACAAAATTATATGTTATTACTAGGATAAAACTCCCATGCCCGGTTCATTTATTCCACAATTAAACTCTTGTGGGCATGGCACATTAAAAGTAAACATCAGAATGTACCTGGGATGGCTATTCATGGAATATTGCCATAATATTTCAGAAGCAATGGTAAAACCCTTGGAAGGATGAGATGAACTCTTGGCCATGTAGCTTTCCTTAGGATTGTAACACACTGCAATTTATTGTTTATTGAGAACCCAAGTGGTTACTTCATTTCCAAGAACAGAGGTGTCCATGTTATTGCCATTTTCCACCCCCAGACTAGGGCTCCAACTCCTGAAGGGAAAATAACCACCATGCGTCACTTAAAGTATATCTTAACCAGAAGTGCAGGCAGCTACTGCAGAAATTTTTGTGCGCACCTGCCAAGCACAAAACACCATGATAATACACATTTGTTTCCCCCTTTGGGGGTAAAGGAAAACAGAAGATGCTGCAAAGTACTGGAGAATATAGCCTGGTTACAGAAAAGATAGAACAAGAAACAAGCATTGAACTCACGTGCTTCCATTTCCCTTGAACCACCCACCCCAGCCAGCAACACGTAGTGATGCAAAATCCCACCAGCAGATTACTTATAAGAACCATCCACCTCTGAGACCTTCACAGCATTTTCTCTCCTCTGTGGAGGTCGTCTAAAGAAGAGATACTGTGAAATGATTTCAACAGGGTTATGAATCTGTTCACTGTTTTAGTAAGAAGTTTTTCTTCCTTTTTTATTTTATTTTATTTATTTATTATTATTATTTTTTTGCGGTACGTGGGCCTCTCACTGTTGTGGCCTCTTCCATTGCTGAGCACAGGCTCCGGATGCGCAGCCTCAGCAGCCATGGCTCACGGGCCCAGCCACTCCGCAGCATGTGGGATCCTCCCGGACCGGGGCACGAACCCGTGTCCCCTGCATCGGCAGGCGGACTCTCAACCACTGCGCCACCAGGGAAGCCCTCTTCCTTTTTAAAATACAAACAAGGAAACCAACGTTCTCTGCAGCAAAGCGACAGGAAAGGATGTTGCTTAGTTAATGAAAATAAGACCTCTACATTCCCCAGTCCCTGAAGGCACAAGAACTCAAACGAGAACTGATGATAATACACTCAACCACTGGCAGGAAAAGTTAAATGAAATAGTGGAAGAGTAGAGAAACAGTCAGGTGAGGTAATGGGCCACTCATCCAGGGGGATCTAGGGTGGACTTCCCAGTTCAATACCAGCAGCAGCGGAAAGAACAACAAAATCAATGCAGCCCTCGAGGAAGCCCATGCTGAGCACTTACTTGCAAACCAAACGACTTCTCCAGCTGAGGCCGGCGCAGGGGAGGCAGGTGACTCAGCCTGTGATGGGGAAGGATTTCCTGGCAGAGAGACCGCTGCTGCTGCACTTTGTCCAATCCTTTCACACCCACAGAGCCTCCTGCCTGCTCCAGCTCTTAGGTGTATCCTCCCACCTGGGACCTCGCACAGACCCTGGCTTCCCCACGGCACCCCCAGGCTGGGCTGTTAAGTGATGGGTGGTCTCTAGCAGCATTTTCTTGGCACAGTGAAGATGCCTGGTAGATATGTGTATGGATTTGGTCTAATTTGACTGAGTACAGAAATTAATAGGAGGGGCTTCCCTAGAGGTCCGGTGGTTAAGACGTAGCCTTCCAGGGGCTTCCCTGGTGGCGCAGTGGTTGAGAGTCTGCCTGCCGATGCAGGGGACACGGGTTCGTGCCCCGGTCCGGGAGGATACCACATGCCACGGAGCAGCTGGGCCCGTGAGCCATGGCCGCTGAGCCTGTGCGTCCGGGGCCTGTGCTCCGCAACGGGAGAGGCCACAACGGTGAGAGGCCCGTGTACCGCAAAAAACAACAACAACAACAAAAAAGACGTAGCCTTCCAACGCAGGGGGTGCGGCTTCGATCCCTGGTGGGGGAGCTAAGATCCCACATGCCTCAGGGCCAAAGAATCAAAACATAAAACAGAAGGAATATTGTAACAAATTCAGTAAAGACTTAAAAAAGAAATGGTGTACATCAAAAAATCTTAAAAAAAAAAAGAAATTAATAGGAAGATACTGGGATATGCATGGAACACCCATTTCTCGTCCCTCCTCTTCCTAATTTCAGCAGCAGGTTATCGGCGGGGCAGCCTTAGAACCCTTGCTCCTCAGTCCAGGCCTTCTGACAAGAACAGAAGTCCAGCAGCTTCTCCACCCAGTTCCAAACCAACTTCTACACACACACACTGTTCCTCTGGTCTTCTAAAGTCTCTTTTCCTAACAGAGTTGTGGGCAATTTTTATGCAATTGAAGGCATGACGTATGGCTTCTTGCAATCTGTGAAGCTGTAAACAGGTAGCAGCATCTGCCTCTTATGGACTGAATTGCTCCCACACCCCCAAAATTCATACACTGAAATCCTAACCCCTGTCCAGGAAAGCTAACCCTTTCTCCTCTACTTAAATTCCTCTCTACCCATCCTTCCCGCATCCTAGAACCGGCAAGACCATGTTTCCTCTCCCCTAGTTATAGCTCACTGCCCAGAGGACCGCAATACCCTCCTGACCGGCCCATCTGCCACGAGCACCCCTGGACGAGCTGTTCTCACACAGCCATCGGCATGAGTTATTTTTCAGCCAGGCCACCAGCGTGTTGAATCATTCACCTCTCCCGATCACAAACTATTCAAAGTTTCATAAATTTAATCTCATCTTCTTATACTTTATCCCATCTGATCCTCACATTGTCCCTTTGGTGGCCCAATGGATGGCCTTGTGGCACCTTACGCAAGAGACATCTTCTGAAAACCCTGCCCAATTCACAACGTGCATATTTCCAGATGATGTGTGAAACAGAATGGTACTTCTTACCAGCTGAAGTGTCCCTGCCACTTTGCAAAAGCAACCAAGAGTTTTGCATTTACAGTAAGTCCCCTACATAGGAACCTTCAAGTTGTGAACTTTCAAACATGCTAACATGTGTTCGCATGTCCAATCACATAAGTTAGCTCACGTGTCTGGCGCACACTGTCACGAGCGTGCATCCTCTACAAGTGGTTGTGCTTTTGTGTACTTTACTGTATAGCAGTGTATAGAGTACAGTAGTACAGTATCTTTATTTCAAGCCCAAGATGTCCAGAAGCAAGCATGAAAGCAGTGGTGATGTAGCTGGTACTGCTAAGAAGTGCCAAGCAATAATGATGGAAACAAAAGTGAAAATAATTGAGGGAGTGGAGTGACAGGAGGACAGAGAAGTAACTGAAGCACTGAAGAGATTCACGATGCAGGAAATGCAAGGGGACTTTCTTTATTTGAGGAGGCACTGTTAGTTTTTGAGGCACAGGACCCGAACACAGAACGGTACATGAAGGTGGCAGCAGCCATTCAGAATGCAATCCAGTGCTACCGTGTCATCTGTGACAAGAAAAAAAGAGCTACGACCCAGACATGACTGGATCGTTTCTTCAAGAGAGTAGATAGAACTGAATCCAGCAGGGAACCAGACCTGTGCCATCAGCATCAGGCGTGGGTGACATTGCAGCTCGCCCTCCATCTCCTGTTGCTGACGATCCTTCAGCTCTACCATCTCCCACCTCCTCTCCCTCCTCCAGTATCAGTAACTCTTCTTGCCTGTTCACTCGATGACAGCCCCTGGGTGCCAGCTGTACTACTGTACTTTTCAAGGTGCTATACTATAAAATTAAAAATGTCTTTATTTTTTGTTTGATTTTCATGTATTATTTGTGTGAAAAGTATTAATAACTTATTACAGTACAGCACTATATAGCCAATTGTGTTAGGCTAACTTTGTTGGACTCACGAACAAACTGGACTTAACAGACATGCTTTTGGAATGGAACTCGTTCGTATGCAGGGGACTTACTGTACTCATCAATGGCTTCACCAGCTCTAAAATGGCACGGTTCTTGACAAAGGTTTGATTTGAAGGGATTTGTATTACTTCAAAGCTAAAGCATAAAGAGAGGCTTTTTTTTTTTTTTGGGTATCACACTATTTGGGGTTCACATAGCATCCATTCCATTGTTCTGTTACCACTGTTTACAGGCAAGCAAACCAAGGCTTACTGTAGTCACAGGGGGAGGGGATGGGGCGTGAGGACTCAGAGCTGAGCTACATGGAGCCCAGGGCTCAGCCATGGAGGACTGGCCTGGGAATGGGACCATCAGTGGGGCTCACTGCTGGGGACTCAGGGAGTGGGGAGACTCGGCGCTCTAAATCTCACTCTGTGACCAACTGGCTGTGCTCTTTTGGCAACAATCAATCATAAACATGGCCCTTGCTATCATCAGTGAGGGTTTCTATCTGCCAGGGCACCAAGGAAAGCACTTCACACATAATATTTCATCGTGACAACAGTCCTGTCACCATGACACCACTTCTTACTTAACTGTGTGCTGCCCTCATTTCTCCAGGTATAAAGTAGCAATAGGAAACTTGCTGTATCTACTTTCAACGAATGGAAAAAAACAAAGAACAACGACATGGCAATCCAGTGGTCTCACTTCCACTGCAAGGGGCATGGGTGCGCTCCCTGGTCGGGGAACAAGATCCTGTATGACAAGCAGTGTGGCCAAAAACCGCACACAAAAAAACCAATGACATAACATGTACACAGCTAGGTGTCCTGGATAGTGTGAGGAATGAGGTGGACACAGTCCCTTTCCTCATGAAACTCAGTGTGTGTACACAAGGCTATGCTGGAGCCATCAGGAGGAGGACACTTCTTCCACTTGGTGCTGAGGCCCATGCTCGTAGCACCGATCAGGGAACCATCGATTCAGTAACAATAAAGAACAAATAGCCCTCAGGCTTTCGACCATAAACAACTTGACCCCTGGGTTTATGAGGTACGGTTAGTACATCCAAAGGTGTGCCAAATATAGGGGGATTCTAGACATTCTTGAAATATATCCATTTAGTCCATTTAATCATTCAGACAGGCACTGCAGGTCGTGGTAATAGGGAATATAGAGCAGCAAATCCTTTGACCAAAGCATCAAATCTGCCAAAGGGAGGTCGCTGGAATTGTAGGGGAGATTCTGGGTATCAAAGCCCATTTTTTTAAGCACTCCATTCTGATGGAGTAATGTCATTTCTCCAAATAAAGATGAGGCTCTACAGTTTCTGAATTCGTCATAATTCTTCACTTATGAACATTATAGTATGGATTTACTAACTTGCAAAGTTTATAAATTATCCCCTTTGTAGCATCCAACAGTATTAAAAGAAAAGGGGAAGACACTAGAATTATAAAACTTTTTTTAACCTCTTAGAGTGGTCCTCATTTTAAAAATGTACTGTGGGGGGGACTTCCCTGGTGGCACAGTTGTTAAGACTCTGCACTCCCAATGCAGGGGGCCCAGGTTTGTTCCCCAGTCAGGGAACTAGATCCTACATGCACGCCGCAACTAAGAGTTTGCATGCCACAACTAAAGAGCCCACATGCCGCAACTAAGGAGCCTGCCTGCCACAACTAAGACCCAGCACAACCAAAGAAATTAAATAAATAAATAAATAAATAAATATTTTTAAAATGTACTTTGGGGACTTCCCTGGTGGCGCAGTGGTTAAGACTCCGCAGTCCCAATGCAGGGGCCCGGGTTCAATCCCTGGTCTGGGAACTAGATCCCACAGGCATGCCACAACTAAGAGTTCGCATGCCACAACTAAGGAGCCCGCCAGCCACAACTAAGACTGGGAGCAACCAAATAAATAAATTAAATAAACAAAATAAATATTAAAGAAAAATGTATTGTGTGCAGAAGTTCGTTCATAAACTGGCTGTCTGGAATGTAACTAGGGTTTGTCACAGAAATAACACTGTAATTGGTGATTAGATCTCAGGCCAAATCACAAAAACCCAGTTTTTTTCATCACAACACAGATGAATGTACTAATTCAACTACATAAGAGTTATGATCAAGCTTTTCTCCCTAGCCACTCTGTTTACTTTCTAGTAAAACATTTGAGATTTCTGTTTTTGTTGCCAGATTCTGTGTCTTTTCTTCCCTTCATAATTCTCTTACCAGCTAGCATAGGAAACTAACCACTATTTATACCCATAGGTAACAACGACCATAAGGGAATTTAATATACTAGAGGAGAGAAATGTATTATGTTTTTGTTTTGGTTTTTGGTTTTTTTTGCGGTATGCGGGCCTCTCCCGTTGCGGAGCACAGGCTCCAGACGCGCAGGCTCAGCAGCCATGGCTCACGGGCCCAGCCGCTCCGCGGCATGTGGGATCTTCCCGGACCGGGGCACGAACCCGTGTCCCCTGCATCGGCAGGCGTACTGTCAACCACTGCGCCACCAGGGAAGCCCGAGAAATGTATTATGTAAAGTAGTAAGTATATTAAATGCATCTGATTAGAGGTTCGATAAAGGTATAATCGTGGTTATTTATACTTCGAAATATTATTTGTTACATTAGTAGAAGTAAGCTGTATGAAATTAGTGGTTTTGGGATAACATATCTCTGATATATGATGAAGCAGGGAAGATAAAGATAAAGGGTCTGCAGGCTGATTATATTCTTGAGACTCCAAAGAAAGAGTCAGGTAAGCCAAGGTCACTATTTGAGTTTGACCAAGTGAAGCATATAACTCTCCTGGTTACTCAAAAGCTCACTCTATAAAAAGAAATAACAAACATAATATCAGCTCTCATTCATGGAATTCTTACCACGCGCTAATTAGCACCTGCATGACTGCACCCTGACAAGCCTGTTACTTTACTACAACACGAGACACATCTGGTTGATCAGCGGACTGGGGCCCCTCCTCATGCTAATACTATTCTAATGAGTAAAACCATATCAGATGAAGTGAACTGTAACCAGGGGATAAGAAACATAGTCGTGCCAGTTCTGTGATGCAGGAGGGATGGATAAAGAGGAATTTAAGCACAGGACAAAGGGTTAGCTCTCCTGAGGAAGAGCCTGAGTGGTAAATGGACAGGGACATCCAGAGTCTGGGAGCTTGGGAGCATCTCAGGCACTGAGGGTGCCTGTCACCTTGTCTGCCTCATGGTCACCACCACTGTCAGCAAAGATGTCTGGGACTCCTTGCTGCCATACTGCCCTGCCAGTTGCCATCTCTGCATAGGAAGGAGGTCCCACAGGGGGCCCAGAGGGTCAGTGGGGGTCAACATACACCACTGGTTCTTTGGGGAAACATGATCTGACTCCCAATTCACAGCTCTAGGAGTTCCACTGTGCCTCCTGGCCCTGGTGTACAAACCAAAATGGTGAAGAAGTTTCAAGGGCAATGGGAACACCTGGGACACACGCTTGGGATATTACAAGATTAAATGTTGCGATGCTGCAAGGTTAAATGCTGGGATACTACAAGGTTAATGTTTGGATACCACAAAGTTAAATGTTGAGATATTACAAGGTTAAATGTTGGGATGCTGCAAGGTTAAATACTGGGATACTGCAAGGTTAAATGTTAGGATGCTACAAGGTTAAATTCTGGGATGCTACAAGGTTAAATGTTGGGATATTATGAGATTAAATATTGGGGTATTACAAGGTTGAATGTTATAGTATTTGGATTTACCTAGACTTGGACATTATTTGATCAGCTTAAAAATCCTAAATACAAGAGTATACTCAGAGTTTTACAACCTGAAGAAAAAAATTTAAGGGAAAGAATCCTAACAGACTATACCTTCAGTTTGTGTTCGTTATTAATCACTATATATGATAAAGACATGGAATCATAATGATCTTATTATTGTGTTCACAATGCAGACAGCAGAAAACAATGTCTACAGTAGCTGTGAAAGGCTGAGAGTCACAAAACCACGTTTTTATAAAACCATTAAGCAGAAATGACTTAGAAGAAACACAGGGATAATTATGTTTGGTGAGACTGAGAGAGCTAAAAGCCATCTTAAAATCATAACAGAGGGGCTTCCCTCGTGGCACAGTGATTAAGAATCTGCCTGCCAATGCAGGGCACACGGGTTTGATCCCTGGTCCGGGAAGATCCCACACTGAGGAGCAGATAAGTCCATGCACCACAACTACTGTGCCTGAGCTCTACCGAGGAACAGATAAGTCCGTGCACCACAACTACTGAGCCTGAGCTCTAGAGCCCGCGAGCCACAACTACTGAAGCCCACGCGCCTAGAGCCCGTGCTCCGCAACAAGAGAAGCCACCGCAATGAGAAGCCCGCACACTGCAAGGAAGAGTAACCCCTGCTCGCTGCAACTAGACAAAGCCTGCACGCAGTAACGAAGACCCAACGCAGCCAAAAATAAATTAAATTAATAAATTAAAAAAAAAAATCACAACAGAGGCTTCCAGTTAAAGATGGTGGATTGAAAACACACACTTAGCTCTGTTCCTTCCACAAACCCTACTGCAAAGACAGTAAAGTTCCCAGGAAAGAGATAACAGGGGAAGAGAAAACAGCCACAGATATTTGGAAACCAGAAAGCAGATGGACAAGTGGTAATGGGCTAAGCCTATTCATAAAGTTAAATATTCATCTGGCAGTGGGAAAAGTCAAGAAGCAAATGGCTTGGTACAACCACTTTGGAAAACTCTTTGGTGGCATTTACCAAAGCTAAACCTACATCTTCCTGATGGCCCAGCAATTCCACTCCCAGGAATACACTCAAAGAAAATGAGTGCACAGGTCTATTAAAAGACATGAACAAGAATGTTTATGGCAGCTTTATTCATAGGAGTCCCAAAAGAGAAATGACCCAGATAACCATCAACAGTGGAATGAGTAAATAAGCTATGATATAATAACTAGATGAATACTATATAGCAATAACAAAGAACTAATTGCTGCTACATGCAATAACATGGATGAATCTTCAACATTATGTACAGTAGAAGCCAGAAGAGTACATACTGTATGGTTCTGTTTTTATTAAGTTCAAGAACAGGCAAAACCAACTGATAGTGACAGAAAGGTTACTGATAGAGAAGAGACACGAGGGAGGATTCTGGCGTGTGGCAAACGTTCTCCATCTCTGAGTTGTGGCTAAGGGTGGACTCACATTTTCAAGCTCTTCACTTCGCATTAATTGCATTTCACTTTATTTATACTAAATCTCAGTTTTTAAAAAAAAGTAAAGAAAATGAATGAAAAGAAAAAAATTTGCTTTGGGATGTCCCTGGTGGCACAGTGGTTAAGAATCCACCTGACAATGCAGGGGACACGGGTTCGAACCCTGGTCCGGGAAGATCCCACATGCCGCCGAGCAACTGAGCCCGTGCGCCACAACTACTGAGCCTGAGTTCTAGAGCCTGCAAGCCACAACTACTGAAGCCCGTGCGCTCTAGAGCCCGCACGCCTCAACTACTGAGCCTACACACCACAACTACTGAAGCCCACACGCTCTAGGGCCTGCGAGCCACAACTACTGAGCCTGCGTGCTGCAAGTACTGAAGCCCACACGGCTAGAGCCCATGCTCCAGAACAAGAGAAGCCACTGCAATGAGAAGCCCGCGCACCGCAACGAAGAGTAGCCCCCGACTTGCTGCAACTAGAAAAAGCCTGCATGCAGCAATGAAGACCCAATGCAGCCAAAAACATAATAAATTAAAAGAAAAAAAGGCAATAAAGTTAATCAGCCCCTAATACCTTGGTGCACTGATGAGGACACAAGGTAATTATAAAAATAAAACAAAGAAAAACAAACAAAAGAACTCTGCTTTACATTACAGAAACCTCACAGGCCCAGGAATTTGTGGTGACAGGTATCCTTGGAAATGGGAGTAAAAGAGCCAAAAAAGAAAGACCTACAGACACCGATACTGGGGACAGGGGGAGCCTTCACTATGGTGAAGGTCATGGAATACAAGCCCTCCTACAAAAAGGGTCCAATCAGCTTTCTAGTGCTGCACTGGTTTTGTGTGTGTGCTACAGCCTTAAACTAGCAGGCAGCCAGGTCAACAAGACACCTAAGGAAAGTGTACAACAAACAACCAAAATGGGAGGAAACAGACTATTTGGAGAAAAAATAAAACTATCATTAATATTCTCAGAGAGGGAAAAGAAGATATTGCCTCCACTAAACAATGGTAGGATGCTATTTTTAAAAGGCATTTAATGACCAAAAAAGCTCTTGGAAATAAAAACTATGGTAGCAGAAATGAAAATCTCAGCAGAAAGCTTAAAAGATAAAGTTGAGGGAATATCTCAGAAAGTACAATAAGCAAGGAAATGGAAAAACAGGAAATAATATTTGAGGACAAGTATAGGAAGTGCAGCATCCGAAGTATTCAAGTACCAGAGACTATAGAAAAAAAATCACAGAGGGAAAATCATCAATGAAATAATTCAAAAAGATTTCAGAACCAAAGGCATGACTTTAAACAGATTAAGCAGATTCACACAATTCTGAGAGAACAATGACTCCTTACCTAACATTCTATACCCAGCCTAACTACCAAACTACCAATTTAACGTGAGGGTAGATTGAAGATATTTTCAGATATAATTTCTTCTCCAGAAGCTGCAAGAGGATATAATCCATCTACAAAGGAAAGAAAAGAGGATCCAACATGAGAGAGAGGTAGTTAGTCCCTCGAACAGGAATGGAAATCCTAAGATGACAGCTGTTAGAGAATAACCGGTCAGGAAACAGAGGGCTTTAGGAGAAATTTCTTCAAGAAGCTGAAACTGGGCTTCCCTGGTGGCACAGTGGTTGAGAGTCTGCCTGCCAATGCAGGGGACACGGGTTCGAGCCCTGGTCTGGGAAGATCCCACATGCCGCGGAGCAGCTGGGCCCGTGAGCCACAACTACTGAGCCTGCGCGTCTGGAGCCTGTGTTCCGCAACGAGAGGCCGCGACAGTGAGAGGCCCGCGCAGCGCGATGACGAGTGGCCCCCGCTTGCCACAACTAGAGAAAGCCCTCGCACAGAAATGAAGACCCAACACAGCCTACAATAAATAAATAAATAAATAAATTTATAAAAAAAAAAAAAAAAAAAAAAAAAGAAGCTGAAACTGATAGAATGCCTAATATTTTTTTAATGTATTGACATATCTTCCAAAGGTATGTGCACTTAAACCTTTCGAAGGAGAGACTGAGGTTGATCCAGTACATTTAAAAAACTAAGAAATTTTATTTTTAAAATGCAAATAAAATTTGCAGGAGAAATAATCATGGCTTATTAAATGGCTCAGCTGTGAGTAGTGTTTAAAATACTGTATATATAGATGAACTATTAGAAACACTAAATACCAATATAACCAAAATTAGGATTTAGCAAAGATGCAAATTCAATAAACAATAAGCAGATCCAGAAACAGCAGCATAAACATGTTATTTAGAATTATGTATGTGATTGTAAACAAAATTAGCTAAAATTATTGATAGTGATGGCCTCTGGGAAGTGACCAATGGGCAGGTGAGAAGTCGTAAGCTATGCTTCTCACAACATCCTGTGTATGATTTGACTCATTAATCTGTGTGCATATATAACACTGACAAAGATGAAAAACTAAATCAATGAAAGCAAAACTTTCTATTATAACTCTAGTTTGGTTTTTTTTTTGGTGTACGCGGGCCTCTCACTGCTGTGGCCTCTCCCATTGCGGAGCACAGGCTCCAGAAGCGCAGGCTCAGCGGCCAAGGCTCATGGGCCCAGCACTTCGGCAGCATGTGGGATCTTCCCGGACCAGGGTACGAACCCGTGTCCCCTGCATCGGCAGGCGGACTTTCAACTACTGTGCCACAAGGAAAGCCCCTATAACTTTATTTTTGTTTTCTATAAAATAGCAAGTCTATAACCTATATAAACCACTACACAATAATTTTTATAATTTAAAAAAATCACTTTCCTGTCCCTGAAGGCATTTAAATGTCTGGCTCCAGAAGGTAGTTCAACTCCCCGAAGTGTCTGTAGGGTCCCCATGACCCCTCCTCAGAGCAGATGAGGAAAGTGGCGGAAGCTGAACACAGAGGGTCACAAATCACAGTGGGCACCCCATGAAGACTACAAAGCAAGTGAGCCTCTGGGCAAACAGATCAGCCAGGGCCTGAGATGAAAGGGCTCCTCTGTCTTACCTGTGCTCAACCATTCTCCCACACCCAGCACCAGACTTCAGAGACCAGTCAAGGCAGAGAAATGCAGGAAATGGGGTGAGCCCTGCCAACAGGCAGAGAAGAAGTGGGGTCTTCTGACTGTCTGAAGGGTCAGCTGGGAAGACTAGAGTCACTGCCATCACAAGTATACAGATGTCCGGGAGACCCTGGGTGCAACTCCTTTTCATGGGCCTGAAAATCTGCCTCTCTGACGCACTCCATGGAACGATGATTATTTTTCCCTTTTCATCTCTTGGGAAAAGAGAGGGGATGAGCAGCCTATGACCATAAAGCAATTTGCACCGAGATCCAGGTGCCCCTTCCCCAAAGATAAATTACACGCAGTGTAGCAGTGTGTCTAATTATACTGCCTGCTTTATAGGATTGTTATGAAGACGAAGGGAGTTCATCCTTGCAAAGCACTTAGAACAATGCCTGGCACCTAGCAAGCTGTATAAATGTTAGTTATATAAATAAAATAAAATGAGGGAAGAGAATATGGCGTGTTTGCAAAGGTGTTATGAGAAGTCTCCACCCCCAGGCTGATGAAGTGTTTCTATAAGAGATTAAACAGGGCCTGGCCCCTCAGGGTCCCAGTGAGGAGAGAAAGTTATATTTGGATTAAACCAAATGGTGGAAGAGAGGTAGGCCTGGCTGGATAACATTATGGGCCATCGTTTCAGCCCCAGGGGGAGGTATAAGTACAGCAGACCACCTCCCAGCTTCGAAACAAGAGCCCCTGGGCCCTTGGAGCCTGACTGAGCTTGCTGCCCAGACTTCTGTGTTCTGACTTTGTTGCACTGAGGTAGGCATGGGAGAGTGGGGGGTGGGAGTGGGCCCCTACGTCCAGGGTGGCTTTGACCTTCAGAGAACCATCTTCCCAATCAGTGGGCTACATATCCCAGTATTGTTTAGCACTGTCCACAGATGAGGGGAAGCCTTAAATACCTTTGGATTCTGGCTCTTGTGGTCTAGAAACTTCCAGTGTTTAAAAGAATCAAAGTAAATACCCAGAGAGAAGACTACATACAAAGAAAATGGAGGAGTGACTTAGATTTAATACTCCCCCTATCAGCCTAAGAAAAATTTACTAAACAACTACTCTGGACCCAGCACTATTCTAGGCCCAAAAACAGAGATGAAAACAGAACAAAGAAAAATTCTTGCCCTCTTGGAACTTACACAATAGTGGAGAGAGAGAGACTATCAGTACAGTGAATAGGGACTTCCCTGGTGGCACAGTGGTTAAGGATCCGCCTGCCAATGCAGGGGTCCGGGAAGGTCCCACATGCCGTGGAGCAACTAAGCCCGTGCGCCTGCACTCTAGAGCCTGCGTGCCACAACTACTGAAGCCCGTGCTTCGCAACAAGAGAAGCCACTGCAACGAGAAGCCCGCGCACCGCAACAAAGAGTAGCCCCCGGCCCCACTCGCTGCAACCAGAAAGCCCACGTGCAGCAATAAAGACCCAATGCAACCAAAAAAAAATTAATTAATTAATCTTTTAAAAAGTATGCTTAATAAGTAAAAAAATGTAGGATGTTAGATGGTACTAACTGTTATGGAAAAAAATCAGGCAGGGTAGGTGTTAAGGAGAGCCGGTGGGGATGGGAAGAATTATAATTTTAAAATCAGAGACAATCTCAATGAAGAGGTGACATGAGAATAAAGACTTGAGGGTAAGACGACAAATAAGCGGAGGATCAGCAGGAGTTCAGGTACCGGAAGAAGGGAAAGGAGGAAGATGGAACAGTTTTCAGGAAGAGGGAACAGTATGTGTGAGAACAGAATGTCAAAGGAACGCGGCCCAGTGAGGAAGCAAAAAGCAGTTGGTATGGCTGGAGGCCAGAGTGCTCAGGGGAGAGGGACAGGAGATGCAGCAGGCAGGGCCACATCAGGCAGAGCCTTGTGGCCCACCTTAGGGACCTGGCTGGATTCCAAGAGCAATGGGCAGCCCCTGAAGGGTTTTAAGCAGGGATGGGCATGTTCAGGACTGAGGTTTCAAATAAAAAAGAACTAAATATTGCCATCTGTAGCAACAGGGATGGACCTAGACATTATCATACTAAGTGAACTAAGTCAGACAGAGAAAGACAAATACGTGGTATCATGCATATGTGGAATCTAATTTTAAAAATGATACAAATGAACTTATTTACAAAACAGACTCACAGATTTTTTTTTTTTTTTTTTTTTTTTGCGGTACGCAGGCCTCTCACTGCTGTGGCCTCTCCCGTTGAGGAGCACAGGCTCCGGATGCGCAGGCTCAGCAGCCATGGCTCACGGGCCCAGCCGCTCCGCGGAATGTGGGATCTTCCCGGACCGGGGCACGAACCCGTGTCCCCTGCAACGGCAGGCGGACTCTCAACCACTGCACCACCAGGGAAGCCCCAGACTCACAGACTTTGAAAACAAACTTATGGTTACCAAAGGAGAAAGGGTAGGGGAGGGATAAATTAGGAGCTTGGGATTAACATACACATACTACTACATATAAAATAGATAATCAACAAGGACCTACTGTAGAGCACAGGGAACTCTACTCAATATTCTGTAACAACCTATATGGGTAAAAATCTGAAAAAGAATGAATATATGTACATGTATAACCGATTCACTTTGCTGTACACCTGAAACTAACACAACATTGTACATCAACTCTACTCCAATAAAATTAAAAACAAACAAAACTCTCTGGCTGCAATGCTCTTACTGCCCACAACTTTTCTGAAGAATGAAAAGTTAACAGAGGGTCTAAGTTTACCCTTGCCTTACCAAAGGATTCTATTAACCATGTGAGGCTGCAGGGACCAGAGGGGCCGGCTAAGCCACAAGAAGAAAAGGGACACTGGAGATGGGTGGCAATGGAGCTCGAAGCCAACAGATGGAGACCAGATAGGAAACAGCGGAAGGGAACAGCTGGAGGAAACATGTGAGGAATTTTCTGACTTCTTGGTATTCATCCTCTCGGTGTCAGGGGACACCTGCCTGCAAGACTGAAGGATCTGGCTGGTTTTTTTAATATAAAACTTACCAAGGAAAAGTCATCATGACAATAAGAATGACTGATGCTCATCTGTGATAAATTGTTAACATGGTATTTGATGCAGTAGAGGACCTGTTAGCAGACGTGTCAGGATGTGGGTTATTCTTCCTTTAGAAAACGTTAGCAATTCAAGGCTCACATCACAACATCCATGAGATAATCCAAACATGTATCAATAAAGGAGGGTATGTTTGGGGAGTGGAGGGTGAAGAGGGGTTCCTTAAGCTATGGATATGGAATGGCACCCTTCCATTATAAATAATTTTCTATAAAGAGCCAGATGCGGTGCCAAAGGCAGGAATAAAGGAATGCACAACTCAAAGGCTGTGCTCACTTTCGGTAAAGACAGCCTCAGACCACTCTATGCTCACCATCAAGCCACCCTCTGTAGCACCCGAGCCTGCAAATCTACAACCTCATCCCCACGATGAGAGAGGAAAGCATGGCTGGTTTGTAGTCACACTATTCTCTAAGGGACCAGCCGCCTGGAAAAGCCCAGGCATGCCCACACGACAGAGCAAAACAGGGAAGGATCCTGAAGTTCTTGTCAATGCTTGGTTAGTAACAGGCCCGGGAACTGGACTCCCATGTACAAAGCCGCTGGAAGACTGGCAGGCTTTCTGTTAACGAACATGTGAGTTATCTGCAGAGAAATCATCAGACTCATGTCTCTATAAGGCAGCAATTATTTCTGTGCTGGAAACAACCACTTGCAAACTCCAGAAGCACTTTAGGCTATTTGATAATAGTGATGCAGTCATATGAAGGTTGAGAAAGAAAATGAAAGGTCACAGGCAAGAGCTCGGAACTGGAAGAAAAACACAAGGTACCAGTTCTTAATTCTTCTTCATAACACAGGGCTGGGATACACCCTGCAGATCTGTTGCTAAAAAAAATCACTCCTCAAATTACACATTCCTTGTAGGAGGAAATGATGTCTTTTGAAGGAAATAGATGACATTTTTTTCTAAAAATTAAAAAAATCTCTCATCTGATGGGTTCTCATAGTTGTAGCACCCATCATATCACAGAGTAGAATAAATTATTTGCCAGGCCTTGAACTGCAAAACCAAAACAAACATAACCAAAAATATTTTCTCCATACTAACTTCACCATCAGCCCCGGCCGCGGAAATTACAGTATCCCTCCCCAAACACGCGCTGCACTTACTCAGAATTCTAGTAGCTGTCAGTTTGGTACTCTGCAGCTCTGAGGGCCCTGGTCCAGGTGTTTGTGAGTCACTCTATTTGGAGGTAATTGGAACAGAAATGTTGGGAAGAGGAAAGGAGAAATGAGGATGGCCAAGCAGAGGGCGCATATTCCCACTGCTGTCTTGGTAAATTTGGACTTGAGGTCAGCACCCTAGTGCCTGCTGGGCAGGAGGAAATCAAGACATATAAAACGGGCCAGGAAGATAGGAAGCAATCACAGTGAACCATAAAATGAAGAAGACACCGAACATTCAGAAAGAGAACAAACATTGCTGGAGTAAAGGGGACACTGGCAAAGAGAGGACGATACCTACCTTAGTATGAACCACCACAGAACACATTTTTACCAAACCTTCTTAAAATGAAAAGGCAGATCCTGAAGCATATCTATCAAGAAAATGTTTCTATCTTGAAGTATAAAACATAATATTGAAAATATTTTTACTTAAGGGGATCTACCATTGTTAGTGAGCATTTAAATAAAAATTATGAAGGATGGTGTGTTCTTAATGAAGAAACATTATGCAGCCATTCACAATGATGCTTATAATAACACGGAGGTTTGTTCATGTTCCATGAAAAATCGCAGCACGTAAAACTGCAAATAATGTATGAACTCAGCTGTGCCAAAAAAATTTAAGAAAATATTAGGAAGGGCGTATGCCAAAAATGTTAATAGTTACTGTCTCTGGGTAGTATAGAATTATGAGTGATTTTTCTCATTATTCTTCTTCCCAAATTTCTTTCAACTGAGCATCTATTACTTTTATAATCACAAAACCCACACACATTAAAAAACATGTTGCAGGGATGAAATGTCTCTACATATTTTAGTTCACAAATGCATAACTGTAAGCTGTGAACATGAATATAGATGATCCTTGTTTCATTTATCCTGAAATAAGAATGCTGGGGTTTTCCAGAATAATAAAGGGCAGAAGCTCCTGGCAAAGTGCCTTACCTACTTAACAGGAAAAGATTATGCAAATTATTTAGTCTTAAAAGAGTATGGACTAACCATGGGGTAACTAGCCTACCATACAAGGTCCTGTACTAAAAATTATAACCCTGCTCATAGAATGAATGTCACCTCATTAGACCTCAAATATAAAATCACCCCAAATTACAGCTGCAATATTATTAGTGACCTGTTTTTGCCAAAACATGTTTAATGTAGAAGCTAAACTCTGTCAGGCTAACAATCATTGCGCCCTGGTAGAAAAAAAATCAAATGCAGGAGGCTTCATGGGATCAGCTGTAATCATCCCAGAGGCAGTGTAGCATCGTGGAAGGTGAGACCCGGAGGGATGGATGGAGGGAGGGAGGGAGGGAGGGAGGGAGGGAGGGAGGTTCGGGTTTGAGCCTTGGTTCTGTCACTTACAGAGCTTCATAACCTTAGGCCAGTCATTTATTCTTCCTGAGATTCCATTTCTAATTGCAAAATAAGTATAATAATGTCTACCTTGCCAGAACTGCCATGAGAATAAGAAAAATGTATCTGAGAGTGGCTAACAGCTGGCTCACACTCAACAGTGGATGAGTGAACAAAAGAACAAATAACCAAAGCAGGTGGGTTTTTCCTACTCATCCACTAACACCAAAGTACTTGTTCTGGTAAATACTGGGGCGATCAGGGTGGGGCAGACCACTCCTTGTGGGCTAGCCTAACTCCCATTTCTTCCCTTTTTCTCCCTGTTCACTTCCAGTAGAGAGGCTGGAAAAGCTACACACATGGTTTCCAGACTCCTTTCTAGCTAGAAGTGGCCAAGTAACAAAGTGACATAAACAGAGAGTAGCTGTCTCCCTACTTTCTTTCTTCTCTTAAACATGGAGGAGATGGCTGGGCTACAGCAGCCATCTTGCAACCATGAAGAAAGTAACAAGAACATGGCAGAGACCCCATCATGACAGTGCTAAGTAACTTAATCAATGCCAGGAGCTGCCAACCTTCAGGCTTGTTATTATGTAAGAAAAATAAGCCCTACCTTATTTAAGCTACTTAAAAAAAGAAAGAAAAAAAACCAACCCTGCAACCAAAGCATTCTTAAATATAGAAATCATGAGTATAATGGTGCTTGCTCTCATGGAGCTCATTGTCTACTGAGGATAAGGACAATAAAAAGGGCTCACAAATAAATATAAAATTAGAATGTACAGTCAGCCCTCCAAATCCACAGGTTCTAATGTATGGATTCAATCAACTGCAGATGGAAAATATTTGGGAAAAAAATTCTAGAATGTTCCAAAAAGGAAAACTTGAATTTGCTGTGTTGGCAACTATTTACATAGCATTTACATTGTATTTACAACTATTTTGAGAGCATTTACATCATATTAGGTATTATAAGTAATCTAGAGATGACTGAAAGTATACTGGAGGACGTTTGCAGGTTATATGCAAATACTACATCATTTTACATAAGGAAATTGAGAATCCACAGATTTGAGCATCTGAAGTGGGGAGGGGTCCTGGACCAAATCCCCCGTGGATAACGAGGGATGACTATATTATTAGTGTTTGAAGAAGGGGGTGCTTGAAACTCTCTCCTTCATATATGAGGGCATTTGAACCCGCTGAGGTGGTCAGGGGCAACTTCCTTGACTGGGTCAAGATGATGTTGAGGAAGGAGGGGGTGAAGGACAGGATTCTCAGCAGAGTGAAGAGCAGGTGCAAGGCCCTGTGGCAGGAAGGAGAGTACAAAGTATGAGGATCTTACAAAAGGACTGTGGGCTGGTGCACAGAGAGCATGGAGAAGTACAGTACAAGATCAGACCGTGGAGGTGGGCAGGCTCAGACCTCTTTGGACCTTGTATTTAAGTATTTAGTGTTTTGGGTTTTTTTTCTGTATTTTGCTATTCCCTAAAAGCAAGGGAAGCTATGTGAGTCTCGCAGAGGGGTGACGTGTTCAGATTTGATTCTAGTGGTTGTATGATATCTATCTGCGGGTGTGGTGTGGTGTATGAGAGAAAGAGAGAGGTTGAGAATACACATCTGTGGCCAACACTAACACCTGTGTACCCAGTAGCCATCCTCCGCCCTCCCTTGCCAACAGAAACCCAGTTTTGTTGAGGGCAACCATGTGCTGGGCCCAGCTAAAGAGCAATGATGGGTCCACACCAATAGGCACATTCCTCTTTCCAGCTTTCCAAGACTCCCTGGGGTCCATGAATGGCCACGTGACCCAGATCTGCCTGGTGGGACCTCAGCAGAAGTCTGCCAAGCACTGGGGGTGGGGTGAGGGTAGAGGTGCATGCAAAGGGCATAGTTCTAGGGAAGCTATAAAAGGGGATCCATATGTGGCCAATACAGCCAACTTGAGACAGGGTAAGAAGCAGGAATTTGAAAGCCAGCATGCTAAGGAGGATGGCGCTTAAAGTTAGAAATACTCTGGGTCCCTGAGGGCACTGCTTGGGCTGCTGAACTGCAGACCCCTATTTGTTTAGGCTGCCAATACTTGGGTGGTCTATTAATTGTAGCCAAACACTTTCCTAAGTGATATACCAGCTTTCCTCACCTAACTGAAGGAGAAAAGGCTAAGTGTCCACACTTATTCAACATGCTTGAAAGTAATAGCTCTAAGGAGCCAGCACTGCACTAGGTAACATTCCCATTTTTAAACCAGGAAAACTGCCTGACACAGCAATATAACAAGACCCAATTGGGACAAAATACAATAACTTCAGGTCAACTAGCTGGATGATAATTATAATATAGTGGGCAGAACAGAAGAGTAAGTCATCAGAAAGAACTATCCTGCCTCATAAATGGCACCAGAGATGCTCAGAATGGTTTTATATCAGACTTTTCAAAAATGGGCAGAAAAAATAAATCCTCCTTTGGATGTTTTTCTGTAGGATAAGTGAATTGAGACAGACCTGTTTCTAGAAAGCTGCAGAGAATCACATGTGATCAGAGAGACATGGCAGTCGTTCAGAGTGATAAAGAGACTCCGTTCGCTGTTGGTGTGATTTAAGGCATTAAGCTCAATTCAGAGCAGTTTCTGAAATGGGCATGATTATTTGCTTCCCCTCATTAGGGGAAGAAATCAGTTGGGCACTAGTGATCTCTTCATACAAGCCACCAGGGAGAATCACTATCAAAAAGCAGGTTGGGCGTGTGAATTCCTATGAGACAAAATACACTGAATGGACAAATAAGACATCTCTTGGAATTTTATAAGAGGGTTCACAGTTAACCATGCTGCAACTTACAATTTCTAGTATATAATGCCAATCACTGTACATGTGTTTACCTCACATCTATGGTCAAACAAAGTCAACAGTATTTAAAACATGACAGAATAGAGATGTTCTTATAAACACACGAAGAGAAACATGTAGAGATGACCATAATACTTGTAGAAAACATACTTTAAATAACTGTAGACATGTCTCTCAAAACATGTTAATGAAATCGCTTAACTAATAATGAACTACTACCTACAGAAACATTACATGAATAAAAGCAGCTGGTTGGATGAACAGCTGGCTTGCTATGTTAGAAATATAGAGACAAGTCTTAGCTCAGCTGCTATAACAAAGTGCCACAGACTGGGTGGCTCATAAACAACAGAAATTTATTTCTCACAGTTCTGGAAGCTGGAAGTCTAAGATCAGGATGCCAGCCTGGCCAGGTTCTGGTGAGAAACCTCTTGCAGGTTGCTAGCTTCTGGCAATGTCCTCACATGGCGGAAAGAGGAGTAAGAGAGCTCTCTGGGGTCTCTTTTCTAAGAACGCTGCGCCCAGTTATGAGGGCTCCATGCTCATGACCCACCTCCTAATATTATCACATTGGGGGTTAGGAATTCAACCTGTGAATTTGGGGGACACACACGCATTCAGTCCATAGCAGTACACAAAGGCAGCAATGTGAAGCATGTTGAATAATAGGATTTTAAATTCTCAGACAAGGTTAAGAAGATAGAAAATTCCTAACTTGGGATATTACAAGAACTATAAATGTTCCAAGATGATAAAAAAAAAATTATGATTGCTAACCTTAAATAGATATGGGAAAATTTATTTCACTAATTGCAAAAACATAAAACATGCCCATCTGAAAGATTTACAGCTGAATATTTAATCTTTCTCAAACTACCACAGCACTTTACCTATTCCTTTCTTACGGTTATTAATGATCATTTATTGAGTGATACAGAGTATGTGCCAGGCATCAGCTAAAACACCTGAAAGCGAAGGGGGGCTTAGATGTTTAGATAAAGAAACGAATGTTTAACAGTAGTTAAGAACACTGCCCAATATCTGCTTCTCAGGATTATTTTAACATCAGCAGGGAAAGGACAGTGTGTTGGGGGTCCCCAGGACCACCCCCGGGTTTGATGACTCGGGAGGAGGACTTATAGGGCTCAGCACCTATCACACCTGGGTGTGATTCATCCCAGCAAAAGCATACAGAGCAAGATCAGCAAAGGGATCAGGTGCGTGGGGTGAAGTGTGCAGGAAATCAGGTGCCAGCTCCCGAGACTCCTCTCCCAATGGACTCACAGAGGATGTGCTCACCTCCTCCAGCAATGAGCTGTGACAGCACATATGACATGTTTGTATCAAGGAAGCTCATTAGAGACCCTGCGCCCAGGCTTCTCACTGGGGGCTGGTCACGTAGGAGCCTCTGCCTGGCACAGACCAACATTCCAGACTCGCAGAAGGAAAGCGGGCGTTCAGCATAAACCACATTGTTCGTGCAATCCAGGCACAGTGAGGCCCTCTTATCAGGTCTGGGAACGGTGGGAACCCCCCAGATTCCAGGTTCCCAGATGCCAGACAAGGGCCTAACTTGTAAACAGGCCTTTCATATGGGAAGTCTCAGGCCTGCCGGGCTAAGTCTTTTCTGCACAGATAGACTATTCATTAAACACTGATGGAGCAACTGGTAATCCCAACTGGAAAAAAATAGAATAAATAGGGTCTCTATCCCTATCACACACAAAAATCAGTTCCAAATGAATTAAAGACGTAAATACACAAAAACTTTCAAGCTTCTAGAAGAAGATATTAGTAGAATATCTGAATAACTTCAGGGTTAAGCATTTCTTAACTAAAATAAAACAAAATGCACTGACCTTATTAAAGGAAACTGACAAACTGGACTATATTAAAACTTTAAACTTCTGTTCATCAAAAAACAATATAATTTTAAAAATGAAAAGATAATTAAATCTAAGAAAAGTTAGCAACAACCAATTTAAGCTGACAAAAGATTAATCTGTAAAATATATAAAGAACTATTCCAAGTTACTAGAAAAAGACATATATATCTCAATGGAATAAAACAGGCTGAGATGAACATGTGGTCGGAAAACATGTGAAAAGATGCTTAATCTCTCCAGTAATTACAAAAAGAAAATTAAAACCACAATGAGGACTCACTCTGCTTCCAGCCAAGGAGGAGGAACAGACACTAGGTTTACCTTTCTGCCTGGAACAATTAAAACACTGGACAAACTATACGACCTGATGGCACTCAAGACAGTGAACTGGGCCATGGCCCTCAGGGACCATAAGAGACGGGAAGCAAGTGAGGTGAGCCCTACAACTGCCCAGATACTGCATGGACAGTTTCCAAGCCATGCTGCAGGGAAGGGAGACCCAAGTAGACCCAGTCTCCCTGAGTTAAGAAAACGGAGCTGGGAGTCCAGGCGTCAAGAGTTTCAGGGCAGAGAACAAGCAAGGAGAGTCTCATTGACAAAGAACCCCAGATATCTGCTGAGTGTCCCCCCTTGAGCCTTCGGTGGGAACTGATCAAGGCAGGTGAGGAAACTATCCCAGGCCAAGGAAAGAAACACTTGAAAGGACTAGTGGGAACAATCCCCAGTGCTCACACAGGGCCAGAAACAATTCCCATTCCCACCCGTCAGAGGGGAAAACCTCATAATTCATGGGCAATCAGGTAGAAGACCTGAAGAGGTTTGCTTTAGTAGTGGGGGCAAAATTAGTCCCAAACCAAACTCTGCACTGGTCCTGCATAACAAACTTAAAAGCAAGACTGAAAGGATTAGCTGTTTCCAAATAACTTAACTGTGTCCTAGAACTCCTCAAAAATATTTATAGGGACTTCCCTGGTGGTGCAGTGGTTAAGAATCTGCCTGCCAATGCAGGGGACACAGGTTCGAGCCCTGGTCCGGAAAGATCCCACATGCCACGGAGCCACTAAGCCTGTGCACCACAACTACTGAGCCTGCGCTCTACAGCCCATGAGCCACACTACTGAGCCCGTGTGCCACAACTACTGAAGCCTGTGTGCTAAGAGCCCGTGCTCTGCAACAAGAGAAGCCACCGCAATGAGAAGCCTGCACACCTTAACGAAGAGTAGTCCCCGCTCACCGCAACTAGAGAAAGCCCGCACGCAGCAACGAAGACCCAACACAGCCAAAATAAATAAATAAATAAATAAATAAATTTATTTTTAAAAATTTATAGGAAGATAAAAATATCTAGCATCCAACCAGGTAAAATTCACTATGTCTGGAATCCAACTAAAAATTACCAGAATTGCAAAGAAGTATGAAAACAACACCCATAACAAGGAGACAAATCAATCAACTAATTGATTAATAGAATAGAAGAGAATAAATATAGTAGCAAAAAGCTGAAAACATCTTACATGTCCAACAACAACATAACGGATAATGGTAAATTATGGTACAGTCATATACTGGAATACTCTACAGCAGTAAAAAATAAATGAACCAGAATGATCAGGTGAATGTGGATGACTTTAACATACAGCTGAATGAGGGAAAAAAGCAAGTTGTGGAAGAACATATACAGGATGCAATACCGTTTACATGAAGTTTAAAAACATGTAAAATAAGCCTATATATTTCTGAGGGATACATACACATACAGCAAAAATATAAAGAGACAATTTTTTAAAAACCTCTTAATTTAGTATAGTGTTTACCTCTCAAGGAGAAGCTGCCAGCTGCCTACCTAATAACCCTTCTTTTCTTACCAGCAGAACCTACATTTTGATGGCAGTGAAAATGATCTCTGCTGATAACTACTATTTCCAGTACAATTCTGGGCTCTGGGATGAAAGTCATTGGATGGGCCTTCCTGAAAAGCCCTTTTGCCATCAGTGTTTCCTCCTTCATGGAACTCGAAGGTGATGGCTGCAGCTCCAGCAGCCCTTCTATAAAGCATGGAAACAAGGGCCACAGCCTAAAGATGAAGGAGCACAGAGCTAGAACAGCCTGGGTCCCAGGAATGCCTGCCCCAAAACTTCTTATTACCCGAGAGGAAAATATATATTTGCCACTTTTATTTGGATTTTCTGTCACATGCCCTTTATCTCTAACTGAAACTGGCACACAGGGGGCTTCAACAGTGTTGTTAATGTTTTATTTTGTAAGCTGGCTGGTAGATACATGCGTATGCATTATATTAATCTCTAGGCTATTTTTGGTGTTCTTTATGCTTTTTAGCTTTTCAGTCTTTCTAAAATGCTCAAATTTTTTAATGTTCATTTAAAACTCTTAGCCCAATACTTAATCCTCAGTAAGATTTTGAAGACTCGATGATAAAATATATGAGAAATGCCTACAGTAGGAAACTCAATGAATAAACTGAATCGGAAATAAACAGAAAGCTTCCTAGAGTCACCAAGCTAGTAGACAGTGGTGCCAGAATTCAAACCCAGTTTTATCTGACCTCCAGTTCCAAGCAATTCTCAATACACCCTAATTTAATGAGTAGATAAACACAACTTTGCCTTGAAGATATAAGTGTCTCATAATAAACTAGTCCTGGTTTATAAAAATCAACAGGAATAGAGCAGAGGTTAAAGTGCTATTTTAAAATGAAAAGGCTCATTCTTCCTTTAAGAAAATCTATTCAAAGAACATCACGGGCTGTAACTGGATTTTGGCAAAAAAACACTCTTTGGATCTTAAAAAGCCTACTTGATGTTAGTTTATAACATAAACATGGCACCTGAATTGCTGTTTGGATTTTAATGAGCTGGCATACAGGATAAGAAACTCTCATGTTGTGTATTACTCAACCACACAAATAGGGAAGCTGTGTTTTGTTTTGTTTTTGCGGTATGCGGGCCTCTCACTGTTGTGGCCTCTCTCGTTGTGGAGCACAGGCTCCGGACGCACAGGCTCAGCGGCCATGGCTCACGGGCCCAGCCGCTCCGCGGCATGTGGGATCTTCCCGGACCGGGTCATGAACCCGTGTCCCCTGCATCAGCAGGCGGACTCTCAACCGCTGCACCACCAGAGAAGCCTGGGAAGCTTTGTTTAATCTTGACAGCTCCCACTTAATTCTCCCTAACTGCCTTCTGTTCAACCACCGTTGTCTTCTGATTGGTGGGAATAAATCAATTTGCGTCAGCTTGAGTAGATCAAATTTATCAAACTCTGAAAACCTGTTACTTGAGAGCTACCCTGGCAGGTAAACAAATGAATAAACAGAGAATGCTTGGAATGGTATGAAAAATTATCTATATATTTTATTCTGCCTGGGTGGCAATACCAACTTCAAACTCTCTTGCCTTTCAGATTTACAAGCTGTAGACAGCAAAATGAAGCTTTCCAAGCAAATCTGACCTGTCTGAACTATCATAAATTCAGTACAGTGTGAGTTTATCTTTAATCTTTTTTTCTTGTTTTCCTATTACTTTATCAAACACCAAAAATATTTCTCTGAAATATTACTGGATTTCTTAGCATGTTGTTATGGACTGAATGTTTATGCCCCCCGCCAAATTCCTATGTTGAAATTCTAACCCCCAATGCGATGGAATTAGGAGACTGGGGGTGGGGGGGCTTTGGGAGATAATTAGATCATAAGGGTAGAGGTCTCATGAATGGGATTAGTGCCCTGATAAGAACTGACCCAAGAGAGTGTGCTTCCTCTCTGCTCTCCACATGTGGGGATTTAACGAGAAGGCTCTGTGCTCTCCACATGTGGGGATTTAACGAGAAGGCGGCTGTCTGCAAACCAGGAGAAGGGCCCTCACCAGACCCCAGATCAGAACAATGCATAAGCAGAGGCACCTGGACAGCAGTGCTGTGGAGAGAGCTTCCATTAAGCTCTGCTTCCCAGCTCCCCAGAGCTGGTCAGTTCCTTCTGCTTTCCAGATGCCTATTTTTCAGCTTTTCCTTCAATCTTGTGAACCACCTCTTATTCTTTCCATTTATTGCTTTTATTTTTTTCTTCTTAAATTGGCCACTGGGTTTCTGGTGCTTTGCAGCCAAAGAACCATGAGCAACAAACTGAAATGCCCTCCCCTCCCTCCTCTAGGCAGATTCCTGGGATACCTTCTGGTAGATGACACCAGCCCATTCCCGCCTTCCCGCCTCCACCTGCACACATTTATGGGGACAAGTGCCTGTCGCCCATGTCTATACAGCATGAACTTAGCACCTGGCAGTGGCTGGGTGGTGTCAGGAGACATCTGACCCCAGCTAAGCCAATCACAGGTTCTCTTCTGGGAGTCTGAAATTGGACCTTTTGATATCGATGCATCTCAATGAAGAGGTGAGATGTGAAATAACGTGAAGGCAGACAGGGGATCATCCTGTACGTGCACCCAAGCCGAGAAAGCTGTCTTCCACAAAGCAGAGGCCAGGTAGACCCAGGGAGGGCACAAGTCACTGACGGATGCCCTTCCTGTCTCTGTCCCCACACTTCCTCGCCTTCCAGGGTCTCAATGCACTCCTGCCCTTGGATTCCATGAAATCCTCCTGAGACCCAACCCCCTGCCACCCCTACCCTCAGTGCTTATTTTTTTCTCAAGCTAGTCTGAGTGGGCTCCTCTTTCTTATAATAGAATCACCTTTCTTCCACATCCTCATAAACCCCCTCTTTCTCCAAAATCCCCCACGCCCACCCCACCATCCTGTCCCCACTACATAGGCTGATTTGAACATAGGCCCTATTTTCTACATGGAGCCTGTGCTTGCTTTGCCTGGATCACACGTCCTGTGGGAGCCTCTCACCCCCATATGGTTAGAGTCTAGCCTTTGGGAAATCAAACCCTATTTAGTGACTGATCCAGGAAAAGAGGAAATGCGGCTGCTCCTCCAAGTGTGGATCATGGAGAACCTGGAAAAGAATGAACCAAAACAGCCAAGAACGAGGCTCTGCGTCACTGGAAAGTTAATTGTGGTCATTTCTTTTATAATGCATACAACCTCCCTGGGGTTCTTGACCCCTTTCCTCTCTGGCTGTAGGTTCTTTAAGGCTCTGATTCTTTCTTTCTTTGTGTGGCACGCTTTGTCAGATAGAAGAAAACAGAGAGATATTTGGTCCTCAAATTGCATCTCAATAACGGAGAGCCGCTCCCAGGTACACTGTGCCCTTTGAATTCACTCATTCGAGGTTTCATAGTCTCAGTGTGACGACAAGTGAAATAGTAAATATAGGTCTGAAAACCTGCTCTGTCTCTAGATCATTTTGACAGGATGCTTTCAAGCCAAACCAAAACCAGATGAAGCCCTCTTAGTTCAAGGCAGCTTTCACGAGCAACTGCTTGCTGGTTTCGGGGGGAGGGGGATGGGTTCCTCCTCCTATGAGAAGCCTCCCCCGACACCGACCAACAGCAGTCATATTCAATACAGTGTTGGGGGGAGCACAACTTCTGAATCTGATTAAACAAACTGAGGGGATGGGTGCACAGGACAAGTGCATTCTTGGCCTTACAAAAGGATGAAGTGCAGAGACCCTCTGAGATCCTCTGTTGCATTCTATTTATATTATAAATAGAATTTTCACAGGCACTTCTCTACTGCCTGTGAGAAAGAGGCCAAGAGGGAGAATACCAGCTTTTCTTTGACCTTACAGTAGATCAAATTAAAGAAAGTATTAAAGTACAGCAGGAAAAGGTGGGGTCAGACTCGCTGTAAAACTTCTGCACGCTGGAAGTGGTGGGGCAGGAGCCATATTCCAGACTAAAATGAATAGTTTTCTCTCTCTTTCTCTCTCTCTCTCTCTCAGGCATGAGGCAGCAAAAACGGGGTCAAACGGTCTCCAGTGGGTGTCTTTTGGCATTGAAGTTGCATCATTTTTTAATTATTATTATTATTTTTTTTTGCGGTACACGGGCCTCTCACTGTTGTGGCCTCTCCCATTGTGGAGCACAGGCTCCGGACGCACAGGCTCAGCGGTCATGGCTCACGGGCCCAGCCGCTCCGCAGCATGTGGGATCTTCCCGGACCAGGGCACGAACCCGTGTCCCCTGCATCAGCAGGCAGACTCTCAACCACTGTGCCACCAGGGAAGCCCGAAGTTGCATCATTTTTATGACCACTATCACAGTGACCCTCATGGATTAATTAACCTCTGAAATTCTCTCAGGGTGACCCTCTTACGAGTACTTCAATACACATCTTTATATATCTACCAGCTATGCAGTTAGATCACTTTGGCAATGGGTATAAATACTTTTGAGAAGGTTCATATCCATACAGTAAAATTAATTCCCTCTCTGTTGCTTTATCATATGAAAATGGCTAGACACATTCAGCAAATTTGGAAGATATGTTTCAGACAGTATGACGTAATACCCAGGTTAAGTGGCATATTTGAAATTTGCACTAGGGGCTCTGCCAGGTGCCTCGAAGAAGCGGAAGTGGGTTCAGATGCAGACCCTCTGAAGTAGGTACAATGATACGTCTGTAGGACAGGCGATTGGGAAGGCATGCTGTCCATACTGAGTAGCTGTGGACACAGGCAGCTGTGGTTTTAATAAATAAGAGCCCCAAACGGAAAGTCACAAGGGCAAAGGCGGCAAGTGAGAGGATTGATTTGCAACAGAGCTGCGTCTGTGCAAACTGCTCCGGGTGAAGCAGCAGCAGAGACGTATTTATTTAACAACAGCTAGTGATTCTCCCGAGAAATGCCAGGAAAGCCAGCCATCGACAAAATAGATCAGACAAAAGTAAGCAATTAAAGGGTATTATGGGAAGCTTAGGGTACAACTTTAACCCTTGAGATGGAAGTTATAGACCTCAACTATGCTGCTCTCCCAAAATACGTCCTTGATTGGTTCTTTTCCCTATAGAGTGGTGAACATTTATATTAAATGCATGGATCAACCATTTTCCAGGTCTCACTTCTGAAGTTTTTAGTTACAATGCCCTGAAAAATGTTTTTCTTCACAAACTTCCATCTAGGTCTGGGAAAACCCTACTGTAACACATCGAGGATGACCACCCATCTCAGTTTGCCCAGAACTGAGGGGTTTCTCAGGATGGGAGACTTTTCGGTACTATTACTGGGATAGTCCCCATCAAACCAGGCTGGCTGGCTGGCTGGCTGCCTAAATGGGAGCAATACAGAACTCTAAAGTACAACTACAAACATCACCACGGATGCTAGAAGAGCATCATATTTTGCAGTCTGTCTATAGAGTTTGCCTACCTGAATGGTACAGAAGGACCTTAACATGCTTGAAAATAAAAACTCATAAATAAGTCTCGGGAATGTAATGTACAGCATGGTAATTATAGTTAATAATGCTATATTGCATATTTGAAAGTTGTTAAAAGAGTAGATCTTAAAAGTTCTCACCAGGGCTTCCCTGGTGGTGCAGTGGTTGAGAGTCCGCCTGCCGATGCAGGGGACACGGGTTCGTGCCCCGGTCCGGGAAGATCCCACATGCCGCGGAGCGGCTGGGTCCATGAGCCATGGCCGCTGAGCCTGTGCGTCCGGAGCCTGTGCTCCGCAATGGGAGAGGCCACAACAGTGAGAGGCCCGCGTACCGCAAGGGAAAAAAAAAAAAGAAAGTTCTCACCACAAGAAAAAAAATGGTGTGACTATGTGTGGGGACAGATGTTAGCTAGACTTACTGTGGGGATCACTTCACAATGCACACAAATATCAACTCATTATGTTGTACGCCTAAAACGAATATAGCATTACATGCAAGTATGCCTCAATTTAAAAAAAATATTCAAGTTCAAAAATGAAAACAAAAAAGAAAATAAAGGCCCACATGACTTAATGCCTTGGGTTATCTTATAGATAGAGCCTCAGACCCCAGGCACTGATATTCCACATGGGGGTCTTAGCAGCAGAGATGTCGTGAAGGAATAACAGTTTACGCTGGTGATGAGCTTCATTCCATCCAGATCAAACCAGTCCTAATGATCAACCAAACCAGTCCTAATGATCAACCAAACCAGTCCTAATGGCAACCTTTTAAAAAGTCCTCCTAGCATGCTGTCAGATGATGCCAGATGAAAACACTGTGTCATCATTTACAGGAGACGGTGGTGTGGCAGAGCATTTGGCTGAAAAGACCATGTTTCCAAATAAATTTGGTAGCTTGCTAGGGCTGCTTCAAAGCACAGCAAAATATATGGCAAGGAAAGGCAGAAGAGGAACTAGTCATTTGGGCGAATCATGTAATCAAATACCCAGTTTTCGTCACAGGGCTCTCTTGGCTGTTGTTTTTCCATGTGAGCTTTCAGAATATTCTGAATAAGAGCTGGAAGGTCAAAGAAAGAAAAAACAAAGGCCCTTTCTATTTCTCACATTTCCACTTCCTGCAGGAAAAAGGACGGGGTACTACTGCAGGGTCCAGCATGGCATCAAGTGAGGATAAAGGAAGACAAGTGCGGACATCACTCTCTTACTGCTGCCACCAACGTCTGTCACAGACCCTGTAATTAACAATCTTGTTTGATCCTCCAAACAACCCAGAAACATAGATACCATCTCCTCTGGCTTCCAGATAAGGAAGCAGCCGCTCAGTGAAGTCTACGACCTTGCCCACAGCCAAATAGCTCTTAAAGGACACTTAGTCTTTTTTTTTTTAATTGGAGTATAATTGCTTTACAATGTTGTGTTAGTTTCTGCTGTACAATGAAGTGAATCAGCTATATGTATACCTATATCCCCTCCCTCTTGGACCTCCCTCCCAACCCCCCCATCCCATCCATCTAGGTCGTCACAAAGCACCAAGCTGAGGTTCCTGTGCTTTACAGCAGGTTTCCACTAGCTATCTATTTTATGCATGGTAGTGTACATATGTCAATCCTAATCTCCCAGTTCATCCCAGCCTACCCTTCCCCTGCCCCCCATCATGTCCACATGTCCGTCCTCTACATAAATGACACTTAGTTTTAAACCCAGGTCTCCTTCCTTCCAAAAAGCTTATATGCTTTGAGCACCTGCCATGTGTCAGATACTGTGGTAGGTTCTGGGATACAAATGGATAAATGGCAGAGAACCTGTCTTCAAGAGGTTCACAAGCTGGGAGAAAATACAAGAAGAAGCATCATAACCGTCATTACAATGATGGAGTGCTTATAAGGTGCCAGGTACTGAGCGAAATGTTTCCCAGTCAGTATTTCAGTTAATCCTCCTGCCTGTTCGTGGATACAGCTATCACTTTTCATGTTTTACAGAGTCTGAGGCTTAGACAGTTGAGTAACTAACCCAAAGTCACAGGGTGAATTAGTCACATCTTCTGACTCCAATACCCAGACTCTTCACGGGACAGCACATCAGACAAATGCAGAGGATGGTCTGAGCTTAAAACCACATCAGTGAAGCAGACCACCGAGTTTAAGGCAGAAAGAATCACTAAAAAACTGGTACTTCTGAAGAAGTTTTCAAGAAGAAGACAGGAAGTGGAGCTGAATCTCAAAAGAAGGTGTGATGATGAGGACAGCAATGACGGCAGCATAATGAAGACTGAGGGTGATGGTGGGGGGGGGTTCAGCCACTGTTTATTCAATGCCTGTGTTGTGCCAGCCCTTCTATCAATACGTCCATCATCTCGCCTCATCTCCACAACTAGCCTCTAAAGTGGGTACCACTGTCAGCCTCATTTAACAGAGGAGGAGGCCCAAGGTCACATGGCCTGTGCTCTTGACCAGCACCTCTGCAGACACAAGGCGAAAGGAACAAGGGAAACACACTCCACCTCCGGACGGGAGAGCTGCGAAGGCATGCTGCAGGGTGGGGTGCAGGACTGAGGCCATTTTGTGATAAGAACACTACAAGGGTGATGAGGCTGAGTATGTGATACAGAGGAGGTGGAACAGGTGGGCAATGAATGGTACCGTTTGATGAGGGGCCACACTGTAGAGAGCGCACAAGCAGGCAGCTGCACGAGTCCTGGCATGAGTGTCTGGGGCTGACAGGACAGAGGGGGAGCAGGGTTATCGGGGGACTGGGCAGGACTGGGCAGGAGTTGGGTGCGGAGGGAAAGATGGCTCAAGATGGCTCAAGGGACTTCCCTGGTGGTCCAGTGGTTAAGACTCCGCACTCCTAATGCAGGGGGCTCAGGTTCGATCCCTGGTCAGAGAACTAGATCCCACACGCCATAACTAAAAGAGCCCACATGCCACAACTAAAGATCCCACATGCCGCAACGAAGACCAGGAACAGCCAAGTAAGTAAGTAAATAAATAAATATTCTTTTTAAAAAAAGAATGAATTCTTCACATCCTTATGACTGAGGGAACAATGAGAAGGAAGCTCTAAGAAGAGAGTAGGTTCGGTTTTCACATGATGAAACTGAGGTGGAGTGGAACACCTGGGGAGAAGCACAGAGCAGAATCTGCCCCAGGGTGGTAACTGGGCAGCACTAGAAGGCGGCGGCGTGGAAGCTTCCATCAGTCAGGTTCTTTGTTGCACACAACTGACCCTGGCTAGTCTGAATAGAGAAGCAATTTATAAAGGCTATCAGGTAGCTGGGAGTCTTACAGAGAGCTGGAAAACCAGGTCTCGAGGCTAAGAAGGCAGCACCTCCAATCACATTCAAAAATGCTTCCAGGGAGAAGCGCTGGCCTGGGTACAGATGCTCCCAGGCTGCCCGCTGACACAGCTGATGGTGATGCTGGATGCGAATAATGCTGGCACCCCGCCCACTGCTGCCCCCTGAAGGTAGACGCAGCTGCCAACCCCTTCACTGGGACAGATCCTGCCCCCTCTGTGTCAACAGCTGAAGATTTAAAATCTTCTTCAGGGGGGTCTGGGTGGTTGGGACGGGGTCACAAGCCTGAGTCCTAGCTGCACGGGAGACTGGAAAGAGCATCAGGGCACCTGACTTCAGTCACAGCAGGTGGCTTCCGCCTCCCTCCAAGACACACACCAGAGGGAAAGTGCAGTTCAAAGTAGTGGAAGGTCAAGACGAAGGACAAATGTCCCTTGCAAGCGCCTTGTTCTGTCTTTTCTAAATAATTGATGGTTAAATTTGCCTTTCACAGGTAGAAACATTTTCTATGTTTCGGAATGAACAAAGAGTTTAAGATGGCAATGCTAAGATTTTGGACCTGATGGCAACTTTCATCTTCAGAGGAGTCTGGGGGCTGCTGTAATGATATGGTCTGTTTTGCTGCTTTCGGGGGCCCAGTGGCCCCGGGGCAGCAGGCCTGGTCACTAAGAATAACAAAACTGTCTTCTGCTCAGAAGTGTTGTGAAGCTCCCACAGCATGTGCCAGTGTTTGGAGATCCCTGGATTAGGGACTCTGGGGACTACTTTTAATTTACCGACAAGTAGAATTTTAAAATGTGACATCTTTGAGTACCGCTGCCCTGGTCTATTAAACAAAGAGGAGCAATTCTCATGCCAGTATCATCCTATTAACCTAAAGCTGATAATGCTGAGGTGGCCCAGGGCTGGCAGGATGGCCTCGACTGTGACTAAACAGCACTTGTTTCCACTCTCAGAAACATGGCTTCACCCTTACTATAGAGCTGCATCTGGAATATGGAGACAGACCATCTTAGATTTTGTAGTTTTAGCTCCAAAAGCACAGCTAGGGCTGTCATCAGATTCCCCCAAGGAGGGAACACTTGTCCTCCCCCTCCAGCACCTCTCTCCCTAGTTTCATGCAGCCTTGGCCTGTTAGTGGTCAGCAGATAAAGAATTCACCCTAGGACGGCTCTAACTCCTTGAGGGTCCAGTAAAGGGAGTCCAGGCTCTGAGTTACTGAATGGACCTCAGCGCCAGCATCACCTCCCCAGCAGGTGGAGCTGGGCAAGCTGTCCGACCTGACAGTTTGCTCATCTGGAAAAAGGGATAAAAGCACTATTCTTTCATCATAATACAGCTACCTTAGTGGCTCTGCACTACCACGAGCCCTACTCTTTAGAGTAACAAGCTCTTCCCAATTTCTGGTGGCCACTTAGTTGACCTAATGATAAGGAAGAAAGACTGTTTTTTGAAGTGATTACATAAGAAATAATAGGCGGCTACAGATACTCAACTAAACTTAGTAAACTTGCTCTTTATTTCCCAAACGTTTGGGTTTTATTTTCGGACAAAAATATTCTTAATAAAAACTGTGAAAAAATGAAGAGTTAAGAATCTTATAAAAAAAAAACGGGCTCTCAGCTATTTGAGATGGCAAACTGGGGTTTGCCTGAAGGTAGGGAGATGGCCCACTCCCCATCCTCTCCCTTTTACCTAGTGACCAGGGACTTTAACTCCCACATTAAAAACACCCTCTCGTTTATTTATACTTTTTGGGGGGGGGGAGTAATACAAAGAATATAGTAAATTTGATCTCTTGGGCCACTAGGGATATTATTTAGTAACGGAATAAAAATATTAAAATATAGGGACTTCCCTGGTGGTCCAGTAACATCCCACAAGCTGTGCGGCACAGCCAAAAAATAAATATTAAAAATTAAAATATATTAGTTGAGGACTTCCCTGGAGGTGCAGCGGTTAAGAATTGCCTGCCAATGCAGGGGACACAGGTTCGAGCCCTGGTCCGGGAAGATCCCACATGCCGCGGAGCAACTAAGCCCGTGCACCGCAACTACTGAGCCTGAGCTCTAGAGCCCGTGAGCCACAACTACTGAGCCCACGTGCCACAACTACTAAAGCCCACACACCTAGAGCCCGTGCTCCACAACAAGAAAAGCCGCCGCAATGAGAAGCCCACGCACCAAAACGAAGAGTAGCCCCCGCTCACCTCAGCTAGAGAAAGCTCACGCGCAGCAACGAAGACCCAATGCAGCCAAAAATAAATAAATAAATAAAATATATTAGTTGACCATATGTTAGGACAAAGGCCTAATTTCCACTTTCCTTAATATTAACATTTGGTTCAACAGTCTATTTCTAAGAATTCATCTCACAGAATAACAACAAAAAGTAAAAGTAGGTAAATGAAATGCAGTCTCTCCCTACAATTATTCAGACATAAGAGGAATGAAGTAGTGACACCTGCTACAATACAGATGAACCCTGAAAACATCATGCTCAATGAAAGAAGCCAGTCACAAAGGATCACATATTATATGATTCCACTTACACAAAATGTCTAGAACAGGCAAATCCATAAACACACAACGTAGATTAGTGGTTGCCTAGGGCTGCGGATGAGGATGGGGTGGAGGGATATGGAGAGGAGTGGTTAATAGTATGAAACAGGCTTCTTTTTGGGTTGATGAAAATGTTCTAAAATTGATGGTGGTCTTGTCTGCACAATGCTGTGAATAAACAAAAAGCCACTGAATTACACACCTTAAATGGGTGAATTACATGATATGGGAATTAGATCTCAATAAAGCTTTTATTAAAAACAAAAACAAAAACAAAACCTAACTAGTGGAAGTAACTGTAGTTACTGGATGGTATTAAACGCCAGTGTTCTGAGCACTTTAAGTTCTATGAGAAGCCTACCAAGTAGTATCATCAGTATCTGCATTTTACAGATAAGGAAACTCAGCTACTGAGAGATAAGGTAAATTGCCCAAGGTTACCCAGTTAGTAAACAAGGGGCCCAGGATGTGAATCTGAGCAAGCTGACTTCAGAGCCACATCCTTAACAGCTGCTCGTGCACACAGAGGTGCACTGGTCACCGCAGAACACAGGGCACAACATAAATGCCCCCCAAGTCGGGGGCAGTTCAAACACATGCTGGTATCTTGTCCACTGAAAAGAGTGATGCATAGTACCTCCTGCTACAGAAAGACAACAGAAATGACATAAACAGATGCTGTGTCTTTTTTTCTTCCATTTGTACTTTTTACAAAACACTCTACATGCCAAGTGTACATAAGCTTGATAATTTTCTGCCATTTTTCATGAAAAATTAATAACCACGGGTTTCCTCTAAGAAGTAGGTCAGTGGTGGCTGGAACGCTGACTTCTATTTTCCTGAATACCTTTTAGTACTGTTTGATTGGATTTGATTTTTTGAATGATGAGCAGGGCAGAGGCTACCTAATATTACTCCGGTTTCAAGGCAGCCTTTGCTAACCACCGATCAGGGCTGCATCCTGCATCTGCTCACAGCACCAGGCACCACGCACCACACCTGGAATCACTCACTAAGGCTACTGTTTTATTTCATTTATAGAGCTTTTTGCTTCCCTCCTCTCTCCCTAACTGGAAGCTTCCTGAGGACAGGCACTGGGCTTGTTTCTTGCTAAGCAGTGCCAGGCACATAAGCAGCTCTCCACATTTATTTGCTATTATTGATCAGACAAACAAATGAGTAAGTGAATTAGGGTCGAATTACCTAACTCCAACTGCCAATAGTCAAGGGCACAAGCAGTGATGATGGAACAGGTGGACATCTGGCTGGAAAACACTAGGGCTAGGGACACAGTGGCACAAGCAGCCTTGAGTGGAACTTAAGAAAATGATTTACTCCTTCAATTAAAAACATTCACTTTCATCTAGTCCCAGAGAATTTATGGAGCCATACTCCTTTCCATCTCAAATCCTTTCCATTATCTTTTCCTAATTAATTGAGGTATGTAAATTCATTTGATCTAAATCTTTGCAAGCATAAATGTTACTCAGTGGTGATTCGGCAGCACATAGCTAGCAGATAAAGTTTAATCTGGTTCTACTGGTTTTTAAATTATACATGATATTAAACAAGATTCATTTAACTTTGCATCTAACAGCTACAACTTATTACACTGGCTGCTCCCAGACATTTATAGCAAATCACTGTTGAATCTGTACTGTGAACCAACTTAGGATACAATTAATAAAATAAACTGTTTGACATTATAGGAGCTTTTGGTATGATATAAAATTTACTTTAATATTTTTTGGGAAAAAAAAAAGATTAAGGAAAGTATATTATCCAGGTGAAATTTCTAAAGCTGCCACCTTACAGATCAATACAAAATCTCTTCACAAGAATATTTATGGATTATGACAGCAGTATTTCACCCAAATAATACATAAAGAAAGGAATAGTACATTTTTTATACAACCCAAATAACATATATTGAAAAGAATCTACCATGGTTTTCCAATAAACTATTTAGGAACTGTCAGTACATTTAAAACTATTAGGCATTCTACCAGTTTCAGCGTCTTGAAGAAATTTCTTCTAGAGCCCTCTGTCTCCTGGCTCATTATTCTCTGAGCCTAACAGCTGTCATATTGGCATTTCCATCGCTGTTCTAGGGACTGACTACCTCTCTCAGGTTGGAGTGATACAGAATTCCAAACATGCAGGTGAGTGTCTGAATTATGGAAGTTACAAAATAGGCATCCTCAGCAGTTTTGGCCTGAAATGTGCTCCCTTTTCTAACCTCTCATTATTTTCTTCATTTCACATTCTGATCACTTGACCAATTAACTGGTAATTGAACTCCTTTGGGATCGTGCTTCTTTTTACTATTTCATTTAGTTGCAGATAATAGGCCCATTAAGGAAGTGAAATGTCCCAATTCCAGAAAATTAGTATTTAGAGCAAAAACAACGAAAGGAAAGATGTAACTATTCCAATCAGCTAAGCACAAGCTAGAAAGACGTTGGTTTTGTCTACACTGTATTGGTTTGCCAGGGACTCTGCAAGCTTCTGTAGCATCCCTCTGCCGCCTCCAGGAAACCCCCCAGGATGTGGGGGATGGTGGAAGTGAGCTCCCTAGCTGTTCTGCTCAGTGGCCTGCGCCACTCAGAGGGCTGGCCGGGTCGCGGAGCAGACTGCCACAGGTTCTTTGCCTAATGGCCTCTACAATCATGGTCTGCTACAAAGCGAAGAAACGGGGATCCAACCTGAGAGAGGTAGTCAGTCCCTAGAACAGGGATGGAAATGCCAATATGACAGCTGTTAGGCTTAGAAAATAATGAGCCAGGAAACAGAGGGCTCTAGAAGAAATTTCTTCCAGACGCTGAAACTGATAGAATGCCTAATAGTTTTAAATGTACTGACAGGAGGGACTTCCCTGGTGGCGCAGTGGTTAACAATCTGCCTACCAATGCAGGGGACAGGTGTTCGAGCCCTGGCCTGGGAAGATCCCACATGCCGCGGAGCAACTAAGCCCGTGGGCCACAACTACTGAGCCTACACTCTAGAGCCCATGAGCCACAACTACTGAGCCCATGTGCCACAAATACTGAAGCCCATGCACCTAGAGCCTGTGCTCCCCAACAACAGAAGCCACCACAATGAGAAGCCCGCGCACCACAATGAAGAGTAGCCCCCGCTCGCCACTAGAGAAAGCCTGCGCACAGCAACGAAGACCCAACACAGCCAAAAATAAATAAAGTAAATAAATCTACAAAAGACAATTGTTAACTAGCTCCTGTTACTCAGCTCATTTCTTTTCAGGGAATAATCAGAGGTCACATTTTCCTAGCTACAGTTAAGAAGCATTTTAGCCTTTAATTCAAGGTAGAGTTTCTGCCCTTGAGTTTATACTGTGGGCAATTATAATATCCACACATTGACTATGAAGAGAAAGCTCTGACTAGTCAAACAAGAGTATATCCACATGTGCAGATGGATAAGGGCTCTTAACCTGGAGTCCACGGGGATCTGTGAACCTAGATGGGGAAAAAGCCTACATTTTCACTGACCTCTAACTGACATCTAGCATTTCCTTCTACTATGAAGTTAGGCAGAAAGCCACAGAGGTATTCACGCTCCTGTGATCCTGTCCACCAACAGAAATCACGAGGATTTTTCATATTCCATTACAGTTGTTGCAATACCTCACAACGTTGCTTAAGCTCAAGCACCACTTTGAAAATACAGTAGTTATTAGCCTTGCTGTTAGACTGTATTATATAACAATAGATCAACAAAGAGGCATGCATTTTACTCTATCAAATAAATTTTAAAATATTTTGATAACTGTATTTCAATATAATTGGTTTCTGAGAAACCTCATGCATTTTATTTTATGCATTTAGAAACATTATTATGAGAGGTGGTCCAGAGGCTTCAGCAAGCTGCCAAAGGGGTCTGGGCACAGAACAAGCTGAGATGCCCAGCAGCGGGCACAGGGCCTCTGCCATGAGGCCACGTGGCAGATGCTGGCGGGGGCGTGAGGGCGATCACCGCTCCCAGCAGTGCTGCTTCAGACCACACACATCATCAGAAACAGTGGCATGGACATCTATACACTACCAAATGTAAGACAGCTAGTGGGAAGCAGCCACATAGCACAGGGAGATCAGCTTGGTGCTTTGTAACTGCCTAGAGGGGTGGGATAGGGAGGGTGGGAGGGAGGGAGACGCAAGAGGGAAGAGATATGGTGATATATGTATATGTATAACTGATTCACTTTGTTATAAAGCAGAAACTAACACACCATTGTAAAGCAATTATACTCTAATAAAAATGTTAAAAAAAAAGTCACAAGAAAAATTTGTAACTATGTATTGTGACAGATGGTAACTAGACTTACTGTGATCCTTTCACAGTATATACAAATATTGAATCACTATGTTATACACCTGAAACTAATATAATGTTGTATGTCAACTGTATCTCAATAAAAAATCCTCTCTCCATGAACAACAGCAACAAAAAAGAAACAACTCTGCAAGTAATGCTCAGAGTTCCCTAATTAGTAATATCAGGTAAATTAGTTCAAACCACTTTCAATCAGCCCCAGCAGAAGGGAGGCATTGTTCCTGTTCGCCTGGATGCTTCAACAGCGCTTATAATGGATGTGAAGGAGCCCGGGAGCCTGGGGCTGGCTGATTACTCCGGGTCACCACGGCTCAACATTCGGCCTGCACACAACCTGCTGGAAGAGCTGAAGACAGCAGCCCGGCCCAGTCCAGGGCCTGGTGATATTTCAACCAAGGCGGGTCACTTTCTTGCACCCACAGAACCCCCCTTTAATGTTTCTGTATGTTAAGCTGTGTGGTAAATTGTCTTTAAATCATGACATTTCTTGGAGCCTGGAATATGCACTTAAAAATAACAATGCGAGGCTAATTATACAGCCAAGGAATTGAACATGAGTTAACTGAGCTTCTTTTAAAAACAACAACAACAACAGGAACAAATCCTGTTAATAGGGACAAAAGGGTTTCCATTCAGTGGAAACTTTCTGAGAACCTGGGGTGTGGTGGGCAGTGCAGGCAGAGATGCTGCTGCACAGAAGAGATGGTACAGAAGGAAAGTGCGGCCAGTCCCTGAGAGGCGTCCTCCTGGGAACTGCAGAGCGAACTGCCTGGTGTTCACTCCCTCCAAGTGCTAGAGCACGTCCCGAACCAGCCAGCCCATTTTGACTTCAAGCCTAAAGAAAAGCTGACCTGAGTACACAAGAAGAACCTCTGCTAGCAGCACTGTTTAGATGATCACTCCTAGTGATGGTGAGGAGAGAGAACTAATCAATCAGGAGATTCCAACCCACGGAACTCACCACAGTTATTAAAAGCCTGACATAAACCTCTGTGTATCAGCGTAAAAGGGTTTTCCAGATGGATGCAAGGGGAAAAAGCGAGGCACAGAGCAGTGTGCACAGAATGATGACATTTATGGAAGACCAGGGTGCTCACCAACACACATACTTTTAACTATGGTGACCCCAAGGGATGGACCTGGTTCGGGGTTACAGTTTATTCTAGATACAGATTTTAAATCTTTACAAAGAGAATGTATTCACATATTACTCGTATAATTTAAAAATCTAATAAAATAACAAAACAGATCCATAGCTACACGAGTTTGAATCCTACAAAAGATAAGAATGACAAAAAATAATACTTTCATGTTTCCATGCGTCCCTATTCCTTGTTTCTAGGTCAAGCACAGGTTTTGATCTGTTTCATTCACTTATGTAGCACAGGCATCTGGAACAGTGCCTGGCTCAGAGTAGGCACTCAACAGAGATTTGTTAAATAAATGAATTGATTACTCATCTAATCCAGAAGTTTGTACTGGGGGCCTACCATGTGCCAGTTACTTGCTAAGGACCCTGGGAAACATACAGTGATTCACTTGGCCTGCATTCATTCACACCGTTCACATGCCCACAGTGTTGGGCGCTTGATGTAAATACACACCAACACAGATACACACACTCGCTGCCCGTTAGGAACTTAGAACTCAGCTTGGGGGAAGGTGAATCGTAGAGGCTGGAGGGCCGACATAAGGCCTTTTCCTGGCCACAGCCTTAATCCTGGCTTTGGTTTTCAAAAGTGTGCCTCTGAGGCTTTGCTTATCATAGTCTGTCTTGTACCAGAATTACATTCACATGTTTGTGCCTGCCCAGCTGGGAAAAAATAAACACCAACCTTCCTGGACTGTGTGAACACAGAAGGACAAATGGCTTATTTTCTGCCTGAAGCCCAGCGTACCAAGGCATTCCATCTTGCTTTATTTCTCAATTCTACCCATTCATCATAGAATTAGAAATCTAAGTGGGGAAGGAGTCTTGATGGCCATTTAGCCAGGGCTACTCTTATCTGGACCTTGGCCTAGCCCTTCACATCTAATTTAAGGTGAGGGGCTACCAAACTAGATGAAATAGAACCTTTCAGGTCTCGCTTGGATCTTGCAGGAAAACCACAATTCAGCAGTTCTGCTTTACATTCCCAGAGTGTCTCCCATCCTAAACACCATGCCACTAATCCCCTTAATCTCCAGCCTTTTGCAGCCATATCTGCAGAAGCTCAGTCCTTCTCTACCCTGAAGTGAAGATTTTTCCACCTAAGTGGATTAGTCTGCACTTATCTGTAGCAAACATTACCTTTGTGTACGTACCCCCTCTTTCAATTTGTCAGAATGATTTCTGAACGCAACTCCATTTTCATATTCAGTCACTTCGGTCCCAACAGGAATGGTCCCCAAAATTCAAATATAAGATGCCTGGGAACATTTTTAACTTTGAAACTAAAATGTGGCCACTGTGCAATGGGTGTACACAAGTGAACTTGGGGGTGTGACATTAAATGGGAAGGAAGGAAGAGCCTTCTGCTTCTAGAGATGAAAGGTTTCTTCATCTATAAATTCCAAATGATCAACACTGCAGATTCATGTGTTCTTATCCAAAATGCTTTGGGCCAGATCTGGTTTGAAATCTGGAGGTTTTCAAACTTAAAAATAGCAATACCAGGCAGAGGGCACATATTAAATAATGCCTCCAGCTGGGTCTCAGGCACCACCCCGTCATGGAACACGGTAATATTTCACTAGCAAAATACATGAATGTTTTAAGTAGGATAAATAGAGACTGTAAATAGCTTCACGTAGTTCAGGTCAGTTTTGCTGCCAACTGAGTTAGTTCAAACTAAAGCAAAAAACGCTTAGTGTTCAGAGCTTTGTGAACTTTGGAATGGCAGATAAGGGATCATGCACACAGACAGGACCCGAAAAACCAGTGCTAGCCCTCCTGACCTTTCTGCATAAAGATACTTTTAAAGCATATAGGTGTGGCTGCTTTCCTGAATATTTCTGTCAGGTTCTGTTTGGGAAGCCCTGCAGAGCAGAGGTCATTCGGCTTTAGTTATTCAAACTGTTGTTTAAAAAACAAAATAAAAAGCTACAAACTTAAAGCATTTCCCTTTGAAGCTGAGCACGGTAAGTCTAAAGCAAAGGTAGCTCTCTTGCTAAACACCATTATCTTTAAGAGCTAAAGTGAATTTTCACAAACCACTTGCATACACACAAAATGGTACATAATACACAGAGAAGCCAAACACCCAGTGCACTGTGCATATCAGTCTATTAAGTGCTTCTCAGACTTAATTGTCCGTAAGATTCACCTGTGGATCTTGTTGAGCTGCTGATTATGTCTCATTAGGTCTGGGTGGGGCAGAAATCCTACATTTCAAACAAGCTCCTGGTTACAGCTCTGAGGACCAGCCTTTGAGTAGCAAGGCTGCAGCAGAAGTGCATTAAATTTGGAAACAGACGGACCTGAGTAAGATCCTGGCTCCACCACTTACAAGCTAAGTGACCCTGGGAAAATGGAAGTAACAATGACACTTTTTCAAGCCCATAATGAGTGAGCTAGCAGCACAGTTCCTGGCACATAACAGACCCTGAATTCATCCTTTGCCAATCTGTGGTTGGCTGAATAATGGTCCCCCAAAGATGTCCACATCCCAGTCCCCCAAATCTATGAATATGTTACCTTACAAGGCAAAAGGGAATTTGCAGATGCGATAAAGTTAAGGATTTTGAGATGAAGAGATTATCCTGGGCTATCTGAACAGGCCAACATGATCACAAGGGTGTTGATAAGAGGGAAGCAGGAGGATAGGAGTAAGAGAATATGAGAGGGTGAATCAAAGGTCAGTGAGGAGAGAAGATGCTGTCTTGCTGGCTTTGAAGACGGAGGAAGGGGCCTTGACCCAGGACATGTGCGCAGCCTCTAGAGGCTGGAACCTCCCAGAAAGGATGCGGCCCTGCACACCCATTTTATACTCTGTCCTCCAGAACTATAAGAGAATAAATGTGTTGTTTTAGACCACTAAGTCTATAGTAATTGTTTACAGCAGCCATAGGAAACTAATACACCACCTACTGAAATAATGCTAACGCAGGCTTGCCTCAGTTTACGTAACAGAGGACTTCCTGGGGCTGAATCAACTGAAACATCATGTAACAGCTGCCCCAGTGGAGGTCAGTAAACAAAGAACTCTTCAAGGAGACTTTGTATCAAGGGAAGAATTCCTCCCGCTTTATCTGTTTTGTTTGGTTATAGCCCTTGCTACCAAACAGGGACAGACACACCAACCCGTTCCAAAGGCCAAAGGGACTCTCCTGTACCCTAATTGTATCATCACATTCCAGCTTCTCATGTAATTGTCGAAACCTAATAAGGCTCCTGGGGACAGCATCAGTGGGTTGATGCCTCAACATCAGAAGGACTGAAGAAAGTCATCCTGGGCTCAAGAGTGAAGGATTGAAAATCAATGGTCTCAATATTTGTACAAGTCTTCATTTGCTACTTATAATGTGGTTTATCCCACAGAGAAGCTTTATAAAATAAGAAAATACCAAGATAACCCAAAAGACGCCTGCAGGATGAAAACTGCATATGTTTCAAAACAAAATGGGCCTTGTCCTGCATTTCTTAGGCTTTTTCCTGCAGGCCTTGGCACCAATGGCACCCCTTAACCATCCTGGGTTTTACACTTCCCTTACCAGACTCTAAGCTCCGTGGAAGGGCTGGTCTCTCATTTCTAACTATCATATCCACAGCATCTGTAACTGACACTTAGTTTGCACACCATAAATGTTTGTAGATGAATGACTATTATGATGGGTATTTATAACAGAAAAGCATATTCGGACTTTCATTAGCAAAAGTATTACTTGTAAAGTTCTTTTTCTCCAATTTGAACTTAAAACTACTTGGCCCAAGATGGTGGAATTAAAAGTATGCTCTCTGATTTTATCTGCCTATTAATATATGTATTTGATAATTAACAATGTGCTAAGCAATCAAAGCAAATAATTACTTTTCTAAAGTCTGCCCCTGAATATGAGCTAAATGAAGGGGAAGCCACTAATTGCATATTAAAAAAATGCAAAAAAAATGGTAACTAGATTCAAAACGTTCTGTTTAAACCTCAGACCACAATATTCAAAACAGTTACAATCCTTTCACTGGGTCAGTTACAATCCCACAAAACAATCCAAATCTTCAGAATTCTGTTCGGGTCACAATGAATATAAAACAATTTCTCAAAAGTTGGCTAGTTCACATTTTTGAGGTCTTCTGACCAACTGGTAGGGTTGATCATAAAAACTCTATCTTTTAATTTACTTATGTTCAGTACACTTTATTTAAGAAGCAGTGTAATCACACGGAATGCTTTTATTTTAAACCTTATTTTGAAATATGACTGAATACATTAACATAATTCAGAACAAGTCAGTAAACATCTACAAGAACATGTTATATAATTCTAGTGAGTCTCATAATATTCTATTTTCAAAGGAAAAAAAAAAAACACTGGACAGAAAAGCAGTAAATTTGGAATCTGTTTCAACTGTCCAATGGAAGTCTGTTCACTGTGTCGTCCAGAGGGAGAGCTCTAGCTGATGCTACAGTGAATATCGGGCCAAATGATTCCAAAGAAACCAGCGACCTGCAAATCAAACCATTTGGAAGTAGCATAAATCTGTTAGATCAACTCACACACTACCTTGGCTTACCTTGTAAACCAAGACTCCAAGTCCTGCTACAATTTCTAACTCCTTTAGAAACTGGGGTACTCTGTGGTCACTTTAGCACTGTATAATCTCAGCACTGGAGAACCCTCAGCCAAGAGTCACCAAGGGTGGCCAAGTTCATAGGCAGCTAAGATTTTACCTCTCTAAAAAAAGAAACTCAGCAACTTCCTGAGAATACATTTCTGTACCAAGCTGCTGAGATATTCACCACCTGCATGGAGGTATAGAGTCGTCTGCCCTGCGCTGTGTAGCCCCAGACTATTGAGGCTACACATGCATCAATGGGCTCTTGGTTCAGAAACTGAGGCTCTAAGAAGGTAAGAGGTCTGGCCAAGTGTACCCAGTGCATCAGTGGTAGATGTGGTAGATGTGGAGCTGGCATCCCGGCCACATGAGCCCTAGTTCAGGTCTTTGTCCACTGCCTTGTTTTCCCTCTTCCCCATCCTGCCGCCTCTGTATAGGCCCAATAGCAGGACAGGCTGCTTCTCCAGGGATGGCATCACTGGGCTCCTCCAGGGGGAGGGGGAGTTAATGACGTGGACTGTGGGCATGTTCACAATCTTGACTTTGTGTAAAATGTGAGTAAACAGAGAATGAGGGAAGGTCTGAGGGTTCTCCCTGCTGGCCATACTCCCTAGACTTCAAGGAGAGCCATTCTGGGCAGCCCCTTCTCCATCCTCACACGTTCACACTGGGGTTGTTCTAGATAGGTAGGTTACCAGACAAGTGAGTCCTGGAGGGGAGGAATTAGTGTACCCAGGCTTCCTGCAGAGTGCCTTGGCTTCTAAAGACATTAGAAATCATAGAAGGACTCAAGAGTCTTGGTTTACAAGGTAACGTTAGCCAAAAACAAACACCCATAGCAACTACAGCGTTTTCTGCAGTGGTCTTTGGGTCACCTCTGTCCACTAAGCAGAGACCAGGACACAGACAAGAGTGGTCTTGGGTGCCTGCTCTGCCTCCCAGATGGGGAGGGGCGGTTTCCACTTTCTTATACTTGCTCACTGGGCTTTATCTTTGCCTGGGAGAGAAGGATATCAAAGGAAAGGGGAATAAATAAAGGAAGCGAGTTCTAAAAAGGACCTGTTATGTTCACATTCCTACTATCTCACTTTTCTTCAGGGGAACCATCCTGTTCTTCTGACCACTTGGCTGCAGGGGAGCTGATCCCACACCCCGGCTTCATGGGGCTATGTGAGCTGGATGGGTGTTGTTCTGTAACTCTGATTGGACCACTAAGAATAAGGCACTTTCAGGGGCTTCGCTGGTGGCACAGTAGTTAAGAATCCGCCTGGCAATGCAGGAGACACGGGTTCGAGCCCTGGTCCGGGAAGATCCCACATGCCGCAGAGCAACTAAGCCCGTGGGCCACAGCTATTGAACCTACACTCTAGAGCCCACGAGCCAACACTACTGAGCCCATGTGCCACAACTACTGAAGCCCACGCGCCTAGAGCCCATGTTCCGCAACAAGAGAAGCCACCACAATGAGAAGCCTGCACACCGCAATGAAGAGTAGCCCCCACTCGCCACAACTAGAGAAAGCCCGTGCACAGCAACAAAGACCCAATGCAGCCAAAAATTAATTAATTAATTATTTTTTAAAAAAGAATAAGGCACTTTCTTTCTGTTGTGGTTTCAGTAAGAAGGACATAAACCTAAAGCTCCCAGGAGCCACTACCTGGAAAGAGCCTGCATGAGAATAAATTCAACCCAGAGGAAAGCAAGGCTGAGCGAGGAAGAGGCCAAGCCCTGATAGCAACCTCTGAGCCCCTGGATTCGGCCATACCTGAAGCCTAAATCTGCCCTTGGACTTTACAGTCCCATAGGGTAACACAAACTTTTAAAAAAATTAATCTAGTTCAAGTTAGATTGTCATTTGAAACTGAAAAAGCACTAACAAATACAGGAGAAATAAAAGCACAAGGAGAAGGGAAATGAAAGGAGAAGATTACGTTTATGGATATGGGATCTGAAAGCAGTTCAAGTTTGTCCCCTGGAAATGAAGAAAGGTGACACATAGGAAACTGTTCCATTTTTCATAGTAAGCTCAGACCATAAGAACTGTAGCTCTGCCTAATTACTGTGATTAATCTTGCCAAATTCTTAAAACAAAATGAGCGTGTATTTTCTGATGTTTGACGATACTGCAACCGTTGTGAAGAGAAAGAACGAGCCGTTACTGAATAGAGTCGTCTTTTAAGACAAATCATTTTTTTCTGGATGGGAGAAGAAGACAAGGTCACAACGGTGACCCCAGTCTTACCGGGCATGGCATGGACGAGGTCCCCGCACAGAACAAAGAACTTGGGCTTGGGGCTCAGCTTGTTGATAGCCCGGACGGCTTGCTCAGTCAGACGGATCTCCTGCTTCCACTCGTCGCCACCGCTGTCACAGTCCCCAGTGGACCAGGCCTTCATCAGTCCGAACTGTGGGTCTGCACCTTGGATGAAGTAGAACGGGCCTTTCCATTCCCTTTCCTTTTCTTTAATTAAAAAAAAAAAAAGAAAGAAAGAAAGAATGAAAGGAAGGAAGGGAGGGAGGAAGGAAGAAAAGAGAGGGAAGAAATATTATAAAATCTGTCAGGGAAAGCACCCAGGTTACCCTGCGAGTGGATACAATATTTTTCTTAAATTAAGTAGGTCATTTTAATAAGCTGCTGTTCAAACACACCATTTTCCTGTCATCAGCTAGAGGATTTTGATTTATACTAATTATGCCTGGACCTGGTGATTCCCAAAGGCCAGGGGAAAACCACATGAGCCATTAACAGCTATGCAACCAAGCTGTCTGTTTAAAAGCCAGACGGCCAAAATGGAGCACAGAGGCACCACGGCACGCTATATAGAGGATATTAATGTTCAATAGTTTTTTAATTAGAATTAAAAATACCCCAAATTGAAAGCTGCCAGAAGTATTATGTTTAAACGACGAGGTGAAGTGCTTTCAAATCTTTTACGCCAGGCTTAATGGCACAATTTGCACTGTTTCAGGGGATGTGACAAAAACTTGGAGCTCAGAAGCTCCGGCTATCTGGTGGGAAAGGCAGGGCCAGAAACGAAATCTTAGTTAATGTGGAAAACAAAAAATGATGCTAACATTTCCAAGGCAGCATGATGTGGGCATAGGTGAGGTGTGAGGCTGCAGGGCAGGGCTGGGGGGACGAGATTCTTTAATTCTTTATGTCCTTGGAAAGCACTTAGGTCACCTGAAGGTAAACTATCAGGCTGCTCTTCCTATTGGTTCTGCCAAAGCTTCAAGGGCCACGGGTCTCCACCCTGATCTGCCCAAAAAACTGCCAGCAGTGTCTGCATTTACAGAGCTGGAATGCCCATCAGTGGGTGCGTGGGTTTCAAACTTTTCTTTGGCCACAGAATCCTTTCTTCAAACAAAACCACAGGTGGCTGACCAGTGTTGAAAACACGTAGCCTCCTCTGCCTGAGTGGGTTCTGGGGACAGAGCAGTCTGAACACACCCACTGATCAGCCCAGATTTTATCCTCAGCCCAGAGAGGTGACATGACTTGCCTCATGGACACCAGCCATCAGCTGCAGGGACAAAACTACCCCACAACCTTGAGACTGTTTTCTTCTTTTTAACAAATGAACATATTTTGCAGGTCAGCTGAATAAATGGCATTTCCTTTGGAAGTCATGAAGATACTAGAATTTCCCAAAAGCTCCTTGAAGTCATTTTACATCTTTGTGTTCATTTCACTCATTTATTCAGTATTTACCGAGAGCCTACTGTTTGCCAGGCCCCGTGCGAGGTGTTGATGACACACAAGTGGACCAAGAAAGGTGAGGTCTCGGCTCTCGTGGGCTTAGTTCTCACGGGGGGTGGGGGGGTGCGGGGAGAGACAGCAAACAAGGAAATTCGCAGAGAATAGAGCCGGAGGGTGCTAAGGGCTCTGCGAGGATTAAGGTGAAAGCAATGGTTAATTTAAATTGGGTGCACAGGGAAGGCCTCTCTGAGGTGGGGTCATTTAAGCTGAGATCTAGATGTAGCACATAAGCTTTTTTTTTTTTTTTTTGCGTTACGCGGGCCTCTCACTGTTGTGGCCTCTCCCGTTGCGGAGCACAGGCTCCGGACGCACAGGCTCAGCGGCCATGGCTCACGGGCCCAGCTACTCCGCGGCATGTGGGATCCTCCCGGAGCGGGGCACAAACCCGTGTCCCCTGCATCGGCAGGCGGACTCCCAACCACTGCGCCACCAGGGAAGCCCAGCACATAAGCTTTTAAAATTCCACACCCACCCTCCCACCGACCACCCTCCCACCCACCGTGCCTAGCTTACTAGCATCTTAGAATGGATCTCAGGCTTTAGTCCTCCTTTCCTTAATTCCTCTTCTAGAACTTAAGAAGACAAGCAGGTAAACAAACAAAATCACCTATCCATACTTTCCAGAACAAATTATGTATGTGTGTTAACCTGCCAGTTCTTGAACTACAGCTTAAAATGCTAGCTGTTCAGTCAAATCACAACCTACCTAAACTCACCCTGAACAAGGACTGCAATGAAACCCTGTTGTGTGCATCTCACTGCCAAGGACAGCGATCCAGCACTACAACGGATCTGACTCATACTCATTGAGCCCTTACGACATGTGGCAGAAAGACTCCAAAATGCCCCCGGAAGACCCCTGAGTCCTGATACTCACATCCTGTGTGATCCCCTCCCCTTGAGTGTGGGCTGGACTGCTTCTAATAGGCAGAATACAGTTATAGGATGTGCCTTCAGAGACTGGCTAGACCAAGATATGGAAACAACCTAAATGTTCCTCAGTGGATGAATGGATAAAGAAAAAGTGGTATACACATACAACAGAATATCATTCAGTCTTAAAAAAAGGAAATCCTGCCATTTGGGACAAAATGGATGAACCTGGAGACATTAAGCTACCTGCAATAAGCCAGTCGCAGAAAGACAAATACTGCATGAGCCTCAACTTGTATGTAGAATCCAAAATAGTCAAACTCATAGAAGCAGAGAGCAGAACGATGTTTTCCAGGGGCTGGGGAGTAGGGAGGGGAAATGGGGAGGGGAGGATCAAAGGGCACAAAGTTTCAATTATGCAAGATAAATAAGTTCTGGAGATCTACTATATAGGACGGTGCCTATAGCTAACAATACTGTATTGGACACTTAAAATTTGCTAAGAAGGTAGATCTTAAGTGTTCCTATCACACACACAAACAACAACAACAGCAATAAAGGGGGTGGGAAGAAACTTTAGGAGGAGATGGATGTTTATGATAGATGTTGATGGTTGTGATGGATTCACAGGTCTATACTTATCCCCAAACTCACTGAGTTGTACCCATTATATATGTACAGCATTTCATGTCATCGTATCTCAATACAGTGGTTTTGAAAAAGAGAGAGATAAGGCTAAAGAAAAGACCCTGACTTTCATCTTGCTCACTCTCCCTCGGAGCCCTTCTCCTGGAGGGAACAGGCTGTCATGATGAGTAGCCCCCTGGAAAGGCCAACACGGCAAGGAACTGAGGGAGGGCTCTGACCAACAGCCTGTGAAGAACAGAGCCCCCCCACCCATGCAACAACCTGAAAGAAACCAAATCCTGCCAACAAGCATGTGAGTAAACCTGGAAGAGGATTCGCCCTAGGTGAGCTTCTGGATGAGACCACACCACAGGTGACACCTTGACGGAACCCTCATGAGACCCTGCAGCAGAAGGACCCAGCTAGGTTGCATCCAGATTCCTGATGGTAACTGGGAGATAGATAATGCACATTAGTTTTCGCAAGCTGCCAAGTTTCTGGGTAATTTGTTACACAGATCAGACTTAAAGATAAAGGGCCAGGAAGAAGTCAGCAAAACTTCTTCAAGAGCTCAAGGTTGGTGTCATGAAAAAAACTGAGATTCTGATTTGAGTTTTAAAGTTAATTGTTGGCACTGTTCATTTATTTTACTTTAATAATACCCATTTTGCACTGATGAATGCTTTTAGCTATGTTCCTGTTTCTGAGGCAGTTTGCAAAGCTGTTTAAACTGGATAAATTAATCAGGGAGATGACTGACACCCCAAAGTTGGGGCATAAATCAATCTGCTACAACAAACAGAATTTATAAAGTTTTCTACAGTGAACATTTTAACAATTATAGTTGCCTATCACAAAGTCATAGTCTCGAAAAGTCGTCTTTGGAGGTATTAAATCTTTCATTATTACTGGTTTACTAAGTAAAATCTTAGAAAGAATCTCAATTTTATGATGACAAGGCACAAAATAAACAGATTTGACCTAAAATAAATGACAGCTCCATGTCACTGTTCCATCTACCTTACCTATCTAATAAAGGCAATGGGCTGACTCAGGGTTCTGCGTTCTCAAAAGCACCTGGAGCCTCTTAAAGTTCCTGCTACAGAAGTTTGTGGTGTTTGGCCTCATCTTAATTTTAATCAAGGCTGAATTTAACATATTTGAGGCTTGTAAGACTTAGTACTGGATGGAGGGATCTTTTGTAAACTTACACCTCCCCCACCCCTCAGAAGGGCAGACTTTTATATTAGGAAAGCCAATTCTTAAAAACATTTGCATTAAATTATTTCACCGAAGTCCAGAATTACCCCAAGGACAGGGCATAGGTATTAGCTGACTGACACCTACAAGGGCCTGGGAATGCTTACGATGATGCCTCCCTTCCGGGGCAGAGCAAGTGTCTGGCCCCAGCTTCTCTCTTTAGACTCCGGAAAGCACTGTTCTGGCAGCTCTAACTGTGGAAGTCTGGATATGGTAAGGACCATCCCTAAAGCAACCTGATACACAATCAGGGCATTTAAAAACCACTTAAGGGTCCAGTGGTTTATTGCTTGTTGTTTTGTTTTGTTTTTAATTTTCCTAGTCAAAGAGCCTGGTAAATGACTGACAACCCAAATTAAGGAGCAGAAGTACCTGGAAATGGAGGCTGAGGGAGAAGGTGAGGATGACGAGAGAGCAACTATGCAGGCTGTACCTGGGCACGGGGGGCTGGGCTGGGCCTCCACCTCAGTCCTCAAGGTGTGGCAACGGACCAGCAACATCACCATCACCTGCGAGCTTAGGAAGCCCACCCCAGACCTACTGAGTCAGAATCTGCACTTTAACAAATTCCCAGGTGATTTTATGCAAATCCAAGTGTGAGAAGCACTGGCATGCAACTAATCAAGGGCCTGTTTAAATGTGTTTTATATCAAACAGATGTAAAGTGATTGTTTCCCTAAATTGAAACAATGTCTGGGAGGGGTTTTGCTGTTGTTAGTGGCTGTGTTTTTTGTTTCATTTTGTTTTTGTTTTGCATATTTTCCTATTCATTCCGACATCCTGCCTATGTCCAGCTCAGGTATTTGTTCCTAAACATTTCTTGGTCTTATCCATTACTGTCTAATCAACTCCCTTTAAATCACCTTTCAAAATCAATTCAATTTTCTTGGTAAGAATTCCAAGATTCCAGGTAAGAACTTAATGAGGGAATTCATTACTAATTAGTGAGTTCTAACACTTTAGATTTTCACATGACATCATGACATACAGTGAAAGCACCTGCTAGCAACTGTGTGTGTGCAGCATACACAAATGTGTGTTTTCAAAAGCACAACAGAGAGGTAATTTTTTTTGTCCAAATTTGATACAAGAATGCAGTCAGGGACTCTAATTGACAACTATGATAAGACCAAGGTCAAATTTTTGAGAAAAACTAAGTACTTTAGAATGAATGGATTAAAGAATAAAGTGAGTTGATTAAATTAAGATCTCATTTCTGACCCTGATGGTGCTAAAACAAGACTGTAATCTTTTGAAACATTTGACACAAACCTCTGGATAATGCCTATATGGTTCTTAGTGTTAAGACACAATAATGCATACATTCATTTAACTAAAACACTTAAATCTGCTATGAATAAGAATGTCTACAGTGAATGTAATTTTTTCAATGTTATTTTTTTAAACAAATTCAAAGAGATGGTGTATTAGCCATCTACTGCTATGTAACAAATCACCACAAATGCAGCACCTTGAAACAAGACACATTATCTATCTCACAGTTTCTGTTGGTCAGGAATCTGGGCACAGCTTAGCTGGATCTTCTGCTCAACATCTCTCACAAGCTGCAATCAAAGTGTTGGATGGGGCTGGAGTCTCAATTGAAGACTCAGGTCAGTCAGGATGTGCTTCCAGCTCACTTAGGTGGTTGTGGACTGGGGGACTGAGGGCACCTGTTCCTTCCTGGCTGTCAACCAGAGGCCACCTGTTCCTTGACACGTGGGCCCCTCCAACATGGCAGTTCATAACGTGGAAACTTGTTCATCAGAGGCGGCAAGAAAGAGGGTTTGCTAGTAAACGGAAGTTACGATCTTATGTAACATGATAATAGAAGTGACTGCCCATCACTTTTACCAGGTTCAGTTCATTACAACCAAGTTGCTAGGCCAGCCCACGCTCAAAAGCAGGGGCTCATGCAGGGAGGCAGGTCCTGTCTGCCACAGATGATAATATTAACTAACGTAATTAACTAATCTCAGGTAACCACAAGTTTAATGTGACCCTCCTGTACTGAGCTGAGTGAGCTCATTTGTTGCAGCCCATCCTATGAAGGCTGAAGGCTCACCTTATACAAGCCCACCTTTTCCCCCTAAAGAACTGGAAATTGTGCCTGACGGATTCTCAGAGTTACTTTAACCAACACTCTGATTTAACCAAGGAGGGAATACTGAGGGATCTTAGGGATATACTTAGGGATCTTAGTCATGGCTCAAGTTCAAGGTTACACAGTTTATGAGCAGCAGCCTCTATTGTTCAGCATCTCAGTGCTGCCGGGCTGGCCTGGAGAAGAGAGAACCATGAAGAAGATGGAATGTTCCCTAGGCTGCCTGCAAGTTGCCCACCTCCATAAAGACATTTTTTGTCTCCAAAAAGTTTCCTTTAAATGGCACATCTTGGTGAGTACGAAGACAGTACACAAAGATAATGCTGACAAGGCTCAGAGTCTTTCCCCAGGAAGTTGTGACGCTCACAAACCCTGCCAACAGCAAAGGGCCCAGGACATCTATTTTCTGTGGGATGCTGACTGGTGATCTCCTCAAGACATTACAAACTTTAGGTCTCTCGATGTGATCTGATTAGCAGGTGTATTCTGTTTGGCACATGCAGTGTTTGGCTTTCTGGATTCTCATGGAAAATCTGGCCACACCAGGCCCAAATGGAGTGTGCCAACGATTGGCTGGGACTGAGCAGTAACTGCCCCTTTACTGGCATGAATGCTCTGGAATTCACTGCGGTCCACACCTGGTCCCATTCACCACCTGGCCCCTGAAGACATCTGGGATGAGAAGCCCTTATCCACGGTAACCCTTCCATTTTGCTTAGAGGTACAGAAGAGGAGACTCACAAGGTCAAGGGTAAATAACTTCATCAAGACTAACAAGGCGTGAGGGGCAGAACCAGGCCAATTACACCACAGAGCCCTGACTTCAGGGCAGATGATCACACAAGTGAGATTAAAGAGAAGGCTCATCCGGCTAGGAGTGCCAAGGTCTGCTCAAATAACAAGCTGGAAGAAAACAAGCTCCAAGCTACCAAAATAAATTGCCATAATTTAGTATGTTACCATAGCCTAAATCAAATTTTAAGATTAATTGAAAAATACTTTTTAAAGAAAAAATGGGCCTTAGAAAGAAATCTGACTCATCCGTCGTATAGAGTAACAAGATTTGGCCACTTCCAATTTTCAGCTAATGGATAGAGACTGTCATAGAAACAATCTTTCAAAATCGAGGGATAAAAAGGACATTGGATTTTGGGTGGTATTAAATCATGGTCAGGAAAGGCCTGTGAGTCTCTGTTAAGCATTACTGAGTACAAACCAACTGTATACAGAACAGAATCTTTAAAACCTTTTAAAATTCACATGATTCTTTACCATTAGGCCTTCCTATGAGATTCTGTTTATGTGCCAATATCTTGCCTGAAAAACAGACATTCAAATTGCAATTGCTCTTTACAGTTTGCACCTTTAATATCACAAACTAAATGTTTTCTTGAATTTGTCTCTGCCAATATATTTCCTCTCACTCATTTTTATTATACCTTTTGGGCACATCTGTCAATTGTTAATGAAAGTTGACTTTTTAATATACACCAAGAATTAGAAATCGCATTGATCCTTTCATTCTTACCAGTTAATCAATGACTAACTATAATGAATGCACCCCCCCCAAAAGCAAATGAATCACTACTTCCATTACCCAACTAGGAAAAGGCCTACGGGAGTCAGCCATGTCACTAATTAATACCTAATACTCTAATAATTTATATTTTCATGATGTGCTAAACCTGCCACTTTATAGGCAACCCCAAATAATTCAAGGTGGAATACAATGACAAACAGCTTTCTTAATTTACTTTTTATAAATAAGAGTCCCATTTTCTAAATCTAGTTTGACTTCTGGAAGACAATTAAAATCACAAGATAGTGGTCAAGAAGTGTGAGAGCTACAACACATCACTACATTGTAAGAATATTTAAGAATTCAATGTTTTGACCCCTGTTAACTAATCTGACTCAAAATAATACATAAATTGGGACTACAGAGGCCACATTTCTCCACTGGACTATAAAGTTAGAGAATTAACTCAGCATTAACTGACAGTGTCACTGTCCTGGGTCAGGCGTCCACCATGCCCACCTGGAGCTACCAAGACAGCTCCATGCAGGACTCCCTGCTCTGATCCATCTCAGTCAATCACTGCATCGTGACTCTTTATAAAATGCTTACCCTGATCATCAAACTCCCTCGCTGAAGGGCCACTACCTTCTAATCTCCATAAGGAAAGGCCCACATTTGCTTTCCCTTTCCAGTATTCTGTCAGCATGTTATCATTTGGTCCCTGGCAGGGAGGCATTCAGTAAACATTTGGTGAAAGGATAAATGAAGATGTCAGTGGATCCTCGCTCATTCTGGCACCTGGTGCTAAAACACAGCCCGAAATTTTTCCAACTGTACCGATTACTATTCCCACTAGACCAGTGGCTCTAAACCGGGGATGATTTTTTTTGGTTTGTTTTTGGGTTTGGTTTTGGGATTTTTTGCGGTACGCCGGCCTCTCACTGTTGTGGCCTCTCCCGCTGCGGAGCACAGGCTCCGGACGCGCAGGCTCAGCGGCCATGGCTCACGGGCCCAGCTGCTCCGTGGCATGTGGGGTCTTCCCAGACCGGGGCATGAACCTGTGTCCCCTGCATCGGCAGGCGGACTCTCAACCACTGCGCCACCAGGGAAGCCCAACCGGGGATGATTTTGATCCCCAGGGCACATCTGATGTCTGGAGACATTTCTGGATATCACACTGGGAGGGGGATGGTGCTTCTGGCATCCAGTGGACAAAAGCCGGGATGGTGCTAAACATCCCACATTATACAGGGCAGCCCCACAAAAGAATCCAGCCCATGTCAACGGCGAGACTGAAGAACCCTGCACAAGACATACCACAGGGTCCCTCCACGTGGACCCTTCTCTGCTCCTCAAACACGCCCCATGCTTTCCCGCCCCTTTCTCCAGGGGGTGCTCTCCATTGTACCAGCTCCTCCTGCTGAGGTGCTGTCTATCCACCCGGGCCCAGCTCACACGCCACTTCCCCCTCCCCGGCAAGCGGATGCGGCTCTGCCTCTTCCCCTCATTCAGAAAGTTTGTTCTGAGGACGGGTGTCATGTGAGTCACCAGACATTCAACTAGTGGGCAAGGCCACAGGTCCCATTCCTTAAGACCTTACAGGGACTTCCCTGGTGGTGCAGTGGTTAAGAATCCGCCTGCCAATGCAGCTGACAAGGGTTCGATCCCTGGTGCTGTGGAGTAACTAAGCCCGTGCACCACAACTACTGAGCCTGCACTCTAGAGCCCGCGAGCCACAACTACTGAGCCCACGCACCACAGCTACTGAAGCCCGCGCATCTAGAGCCCGTGCTCCGCAACAAGAGAAGCCACCGCAATGAGAAGCCCGCACACCGCAACAAAGAGCAGCCCCCACTAGCCACAACTAGAGAAAGCCTGCGCGCAGCAACGAAGACCCAATGCAGCCAAATAATAAATAAAAATAAATTAGTTAATTAAAAAAAAAGACCTTCAGAATGGTGGTGAGACAGACAACGAACAGGTCAACAACTAAGCTCATTACACACTGTGCTCCTGGGTACCGCAGAAGTAATCAGGGTGATCACGGACGGAGCAACTGGTGGGTGCGAGAGCTCTGCAGTAGATGGAGGAGTGAGGCAACACAGGAGATGAGATCTGAGGACGAGACAGAGCCAGGCGGGGGGCTGGGGAGATGTGCCCCAGACAGAGGGCACAGCAAGGACCAGACCCTGAGACCAGGGGCAAATATGAATATTGGGGATAAAACAGATCATACCTGGACATGTGGGCTTGGGGAAGGGCTTCAAGCCCCTGTACCACTTTGGGCTTCCATCTCCCAAAGCCCTAACCTTGTCCCAGGACAGCCCAGACCCTGAGGCTTGAGTGCCAGGATCAAATCCCATTTCCACCCTTTACCAACTCTGTGACATGATGCAAGTTCCTTAACCTCTCAGGGCCTCAGTTTCCTTATCCGTAAAGTAAGAATAACTCATCTACCTCAAAAGGGTTGTTGTGAAGAATTAACTGAGTTAATACATGTGAAGCATTTGGACTTGGCACATAGTAAGCAGTCAAGTGTGTGCTTCTATTACCATGAGTGTTATCCACGGTAACTCCTACCCCTGTCTTAGCAGACAGCATTCTCAAAATCTTACCCATTTCTTTGTTTCCCATAGCATATAGTGGGGCTCAGAAAATATCTGATGGTATATATGTGTATATGTATGTATGTATGTATGTGTGTGTGTATGTGTGTGTATGCTTTGGTCTTAACATCTTTTCCTTTATATACTGTGGATATTGCTTTGGTTATAAAATGGCAAAGATGGGCTGCTTTACAGCTGCCCAGAAGCTTTCTAGCTAAAGAGCAAATGCCAACGAAATGCAATTTTTGCAGTTTCTCACAGCAGCGATCTGCACAGTGAATCACAATCTAAATGTCTTCAGCAATGCCCCTCATCTTCTCTGGCGACTAATCTTATTTCAGTGGTTAAAAAACAAAAAAACACAGTAGCAAAACAATGTTCACCGCTTTGGGACTCTTTCTGGTTTAACAATCCAAATGTCCCAAAGGTAAGACTGCCAGAACTCAATGCAGCAGTTAACAGTGTCTTTCACTAGTGGCTGCCTCGGGCTGGGGGGGTGGGGGTGGGTCGGGGGTGACAACTGAGGGGTGTGGGGTTTCTTTTTGGGGTGGCGAAGATGTTCCAAAATTTGTGGCAATGGTGGTACATCTCTGTGAATAGACTAAAAGCCACCGAATCGTTCACTTTGAAAGGGTGAATTGCGCGGTATGTGAAGCTGTTTAAAAAAGTAGTGTCCTTCAGGGCCCCTCTGCCCCCAAAATAATTCAGTGCGACAGCAAAATACTCAGAGTCTCCAAATTACGTTTCCTAAGTACCAAAGTGAATTTACCCAACCTCTTTTCTTGGCCTACACGCATCCAAAAGGTAGCTTTTTGAGATACGCAAAAGCTTCTGAGTCATAGCTTGGCTGCCACACTTGCCGTTTGGGGATGAGGGGCCTGCCAGCATCTTTATCTGCAACCCTTCAGAGAAGTAAGAAGGCAGATGCGCCAGGACTACTTGCCCAGGCGGCTTTCAGCATCCCTGGCTTTGGCCAACACTGTTCTGGACAATGTCTAAGCGGGGAAAAAGACATTTTCCATATCTCTCTCACTTTTCAAAAGCAGAACTCTATTGAGGGTCTGCATGTTTTGAGTGGAGGTTTGCTATGACTTTTGTGCCATTCCCCGTGTTTCACTGCCAAGAGACCCTGCGGCTGCTGGCCCAGGGGGTGGTGCTTCAGGGAGAACTGGAAGAAGGTGCTCGCTCTGGACAGAGGCAGCCCTGCAGGCACAGGCTGAGCAAACGGAGGCCCTGGATGGGAGGAGAAGGCCACCCTTACTTGGGGCAGATGCAGCTCCAAGAGGGGGCAGGGAGAAGAGGGACCCGCCTGGGAACAAGCACTGGCCCCAGCGGGTGCCTCTGAGTAAGGCACCAACTGCCCAGTGGTATGTGGTTTGCAAGGGTCCTGTTGATTGGCTCAATACCTTGGTTTCTGTTGGTTTTGTCCAGAGGAAACATGATGTGTGTAAACTGTGGGTTAGGTGGATGCACACACGTGATCCCGTGGGCATTGCACTCATTTTCATTCATTTATTCACATAATGAAAGGCCACTGAAGGTCCACTACTGCCAGATACCCTCCTAGGCCTGGGCTTCCTGCTCCACCCCCAAGGAATTTATCACCTACAGGCAGGACAGGACATCAAAGTCAGAGGAGTAAAGACACAACTCTAAGTTGTAACAAATATCCTAAAAGAAAAGAACGGGTGAAGGTGAATGGCAGTGGACCTAACTTAGAATAGGAGAAGCAGCACAGGCCTGAAGAATGAGGAAGAGAGGGAAGAGGAGGGGGACAGAGAAAAGCCACGGCAAGGGCTGACAGACCCAGTTTTTGTTTCAAAGACATGACTCTGGATGCTGTTCAGGGAATAGACTGGAGAGACAAGAGGGACTCAGAGGCTGCTGGGACTGTCCGCGTGAGAGGCAGGGTAGGTGGGGTGGCCGGGCTCACGGTGGTGGGAGCCGGGAAGCAGAGAAGTAGATGAAGCCCAGCTGTGCCCTGGGGGTGCGTGGATGGGACTGTGGGCGGCCGGGCTCACGGTGGTGGGAGCTGGGAAGCAGAGAAGTAGATGAAGCCCAGCTGTGCCCTGGGGGTGCGTGGATGGGACTGTGGGCGGCCGGGACACGGAGAGGAGGGTGAAGCAGAGGTCAGGAGCGACTCCCAGGCTGCTGGTCGGACTGGGAAGGGGCAGACTGGGGGGAAGACGAGGTGCTCCGTCCTGCTCCAGTGTATTCTGGGGGCGGGGCCAGAGGGCAGGAAGCCTGAAGAGCTGCGTTCTCCTCTGGATCCTCCCCCTTACTAGTTTGGGGCCTGAAATCACCAAAGTGTCCCCACACAGATGAAATCAATGCACTTGTTATCCTGGCTGCTCCTTAAGACAGATCTGGCCAACACTCGGCCTCCTTCTTACAAATGAGGACCTGCGCCATTAGCTTGACAAAGATGTTTCTTCTTTTCCTTTAAACAAGGCTACGTGGGGGAGTCTGGACGTTCTTTCGCTCAACAAATATTTCCTGGGTGTCTGACTCCACATTCTCTTGGTCCTGAGAGTGGCTGGCAGCAGCTCTGGGGCTTCTGGAGTCTCCAGTTGCCCTGGCCCCATGTTACTGCCCCTGACTCGTTGGAGGGTTTGACAAAGTTAAAAATCACACACTGCACAAATATAAAAAGTTGTCAGTTAGTCCTCTCTGTGAAGAAGATACTCTCTTAACAGATGTCCACTAGACCAATGTGAAGGGTCATCAACACTCTCCATGCCTCCACGAAGGCGCGGACCATGGCCCAGGGCAAGCTGATGGCCTTCCCATGCTCTACGCACCTCTGCCCCGCCCCTCATGGAGTGTCTGTCAGGAGGTGCCCCCAAATCTGTTCATGCTAGCACTTATTTTTAAATCATCTAATTTAATAAAACATGTAAGCCAGAGAAATACAAATGTAAAAAGGGTTGTTTCTAATAAAGCAAAGATGGATGCTTTGGGAAGACTCAATAAAGCAAGCTGGTAAAAATAAAATACTGTTGAATCAGGTGTTGGGGAGGCAAGTGTGTAAGATCTGATGAAAAAGTATAAAGCTAGAAGAATCCTTCGCTCAGAGTGCTCTCTAGGTGATTTTTAACTGACTACTCCACTGGAAAAAAACCCAAACTGGAAAAGATTCGTTATGGGTGTTGTTTATGGGCCCTGGCAGGCCCACCTGTAAACCCATACTCCAAGACATGACCTTGGCCTGACCTCAAAAGATCATTAACTGAATTTACATTTATAGTTTACATTAAAATGAAATGTCAAAAATGTGTAATATTTTAATGATTCCCCTCTTTAGCTAATTTTTTCTATTCATTGACAAACTACCAGGCTTTTACTGTAGTTAAAAAAAAAAAAAAGGAAAACTTCTAAGACAACCCTTACTCCACATCATACGTAAAAATTTATTCAATGTGGACCCAGACCTAAATGTAACAGCTCCAACTATAATACTCTTAAAAGAAAACACAGGAGTAAATATTCACAATTTGGGTTTAGGTAAAGATTTCTTAGATATGGCATCGAAAATACAAGTAATAAAAGAAAAAGTTGATAACTGGGACTTCATCAGAATTAAAAATGTGGGTCTTGCAAATGATATCATCAAGAAAGTGAAAAGACAAGCCACAGGATGGGAGAAAATATTTTCAAATCATATATTTGACAAGGGACTTGTATCCAGAACATATAAAGAACTCTTACGACTCAATAATAAAAACAGAAATAACCCAGGCAAAGGATCTGAACAGACATTTCTTCAAAGATTACAAATAGCCAATAAGCACATGAAAAGGTGTTCAACATCATTAGGCATTAGGAAAATGCAAATCAAAACCACAATGAGGGCTTCCCTGGTGGCCCAGTGGTTAAGAATCTGCCTGCCAATGCAGGGGACAGGGGTTTGATCCCTTGGTCTGGGAAGACCCCACATGCCGCGGAGCAACTAAGCCCGTGCACCACAACTACGGAGCCTGCACTCTAGAGCCCGCAAGCCACAACTACTGAGCCCGCGAGCCACAACTACTGAGCCCATGCGCCTAGAGCCCGTGCTCTGCAACAAGAGAAGCCACTGCAGTGAGAAGCCCACGCACCACAACGAAGAGTAGCCCCCGCTCGCCCCAACTAGAGAAAGCCTGCGCGCAGCAATGAAGACCCAACGCAGCCAAAAATAAAATAAATTAAATAAATAAATTTATTTTAAAAAAAACACAGTGAGATTCCACTTCACACGCATTTGCTTGGTTATAATCAAAAAGACAGACAATATCAAGTGTGAATGAGCATATGGAGAAATTTGAACCTGTATGCACTGCTGCTGGGAATGTAAATGGTGCAGCTGCTTTGGAAAACAGTTTGGTGGTTCCTTAAAATGTTAAAGACAGTTACTTATACGACCCAGCAATTCCAATCCTAGGTATCTACCCAAGAGAAATGAAACATATGTCCATACAAAAAGACCTCTAGGGCTTCCCTGGTGGCGCAGTGGTTGAGAGTCCACCTGCCGATGCAGGGGACACGGGTTCATGCCCCAGTCTGGGAAGATCCCACATGCCGTGGAGCGGCTGGGCCCGTGAGCCATGGCTGCTGAGCCTGCACGTCCGGAGCCTGTGCTCCGCAACGGGAGAGGCCACAACAGTGAGAGGCCTGCGTACCACAAAAAAAAAAAAAAAAAAAAAGACCTCTAATGTGGATGTTCATAACAGCTTTATTCATGATAGCCAGTGTCCAAATGGGGGAATGTCCGTCAATGTCCAAAAAATATCGAAATGTTCACCGACGGGTAAACGGATAACAAAATGTGGTAATCCATACTCTGGAATACTGTTCAGTAAAAAGGAACAAAGTGCTGATACACACTGCAACATGGGTGAATAGTAAAAAGATTATGTTAAGGGAAAGAAGCCAGTCACAAAAAACCACAGATTATATGATTCCATTTATATGAAATGTCCAGAAAAGGCAAAGCTAGGGAGGTAAATTAGTAGTTGACTGCGCTGGGATTGGAAACATAAAGAGACTGAAAATGGACACAAGGTATCCTTTCTTGGGGAGACTGAGAGGTTCTAAAATTCTGATGTTGTACCACTGTAAATTTATTAAAAACCAGTGAAACTTGAAATGAGTGAATCCACATGCTGCGGAGCAACTAAGCCTGTGCGCCACAACTACTGAGCCTGCGCTCTAGAGCCCGCAAGCCACAACTACTGAAGCCCATGCGCCTAGGGCCCATGCTCCGCAACAAGAGAAGCCACCACAATGAGAAGCCCGCGCTCCACAACGAAGAGTAGCCCCCACTCGCCACAACTAGAGAAAGCCCGTGCACAGCAACGAAGACCCAACGCAGCCAAAAATAAATTAATTAATTAATTTAAAAAATTAATTAAAAGCATTCATTTCATTTCCTTCATTGATAAGTTTGAATTTTTTACGCCACAATATTTTCAACCCTCTTCAGACTTGAACAAACATTTCCAGGCCTACTGTTTCTAGAGAGGTTCTTAGGTGAGACCTGGAAGGGATGAAGTACATTATTCTTTAGAGATTTCACTTATTCTCTGTGAGAGGGTTTCTAGAAGAGACCAAGAAACATTCAGAATCAGTGAATAGAGTTGGCTCCTCTGAAACAGCTGTGGAGGTTTAAAATGTCCAAGGAAATCATCATTTTAGGTAAAGCACTGAAGATCCCTGTTCTCTATCTAAGGGGGAAAATATTCCAGTGGTAAAATGAACTGGAAAAACTGATTAGGACCTGAAAACAATTAAAGATAGGTAATTTTGAAAACATATTTTATTTTGATATTCCTCCCTTTGAGAATTTCTTCAAAACAGATGTTGTAAACTTTTCAGAAAGCCAATTATTTGTTAGGAGAAAGTAGTCTTAATTAGGATACATGTCAAGGAAATATAATTATTAATTTGCGTAATTAAAATGAATATTTGAACATGCCCGAGGATTGTGAGCCTTCTCAGGTGAGACACGTACAACTTACTTTCTATAAACATCTGCTGACAGAGCCTAGCAGGTTGTGTTAACAGGAAATGGATGACTGAAGCCAGGCTTCACATACAACACTCCTGGAAGAAGTGCATGGGAATACTGTTACTCAAAAACTATCAGGGGGAAATAGTCTTAAAGTGCTTTCCATGGACTGTTTGTGTCCCCCCCAAATTCTTACATTGAAATCTAACCCCAAATGTGATGATATTTGCAGATGGGGACTTTGGAGGTGATTAAATCCTGAGGGCTTAGTAGTGGGATTATTGCCCTTACGAAAGAGACCCTAGAGTGCTCACTCCTGCTTTCCTCCATGGGAGAACACAGCAAGAAGACAGCCATCTACTATAATGATGGTTACATGTTATTATACAGTACATGTACATTGTACATAAAATGTACAACTCCAAGAGTGAACTGTAAGGTAAACTGTGGACTTTGGGTGATAATGTTGTGTCACTGTATGTTCAGTTGTAACAAACATACCACTCTGGCGGGGAATGCTGATGATGGGCAGGCTGTGCATGTGTGTGGACAGGGGATGTATGAGAACTCTCTGTACCTTCCACTCAATTTTGCTATGAACCTAAAACTGCTCTAAAAAATAAAGTCTTAAAAAAAAAGAAAAAAAAAAAGACAGCCATCTATGAACCAGGAAGAAGGTTCGCACCAGACACTGAATCTGCGAGTTCCTTGACCTTGGACTTCCAGCCTCCAGAATGTGAGCAATATATTTCTGTTGTTTTTAAGCCATCCAGCCTATGGTGTTCTGTTACAGCAGCCTGAGCTGGGTAAGACAGCACTCTTTCATTTACTTGACAAGCTTCACTTGAGAAACAAACTGTTTAATTCTGGAGGGGGCTTCCAGGAGGGAGTGTAAGGGTTATCAGGGTTGTAATTTGAGGCACAGTTGCTTGAGTTCACCAAAACCTCTTTGAGAGGCAATGTGTATTTTGGCAAGAGACAGAAAAAGCCAGTTCCTTTCCTTTCTCTTCCAAACCTGCCCTTGGGGCACCTCTACCAGCTTACCACCTGCCCACAGAGCCTGAACTGGCAATGGACCCTCCGAGAGGATCACTCAAAGTCACCAGCAGCACTAACAGGGAACTAGGGCCCAGGTAAGTCAGGGACAGCAGTAGAGGCAGCTCAGGGGTAGACTAGGTGCTCAACTTCTAGTGAAGGGTTCTGAGCCTGACCCTCCAAGGCCGGGCCTCTAGAAGCCCTGAGCTGTATGACGCATACTGGGCATGCCCACTGGGGCTGCTCAACCCACAGAGGAGACCAGGTGCAGGCCCCATTTCTAGAAGTCCAGGGTCATTTTCCCTCCTCCTATCTCAATTTATCTTCTCAGTCTCTCCCCACCCCCACCGCACCCCACTTTTTTCCAGGTGAGCACCTCTCTTGCTCTCTGGTCCCACGGCAGCCCTGGGACAGCTCCAGGGGGCTAGGAAGCTTCACACCTCAGTGCCCCCATCACCTCCACCAGAAGCCCCCCACCACCACCACACGCCCCTCCAGCTGCTGGAAGTCAACAAATTCAAAGTGAACAATGTGTGCCTTGGAAATGCTGCTTCGAGGCGAGTCGCTGAGCTCCAGCTTCCAATCAGATTGCACCCCAAGTTCCTCGCAAGCACAGACTCTTCTGTTGTTACTGCTGCAGCCAGACCATTCTTTCCAAAACGGAAATCAGATCATGTGTCCTTGTGTCCTCACACATGCAGCTTAAGGACAAAACCTCCCCAATGACCCCCTTCCCCATGCTCCAGTCTCATCCTGCACCACCCAGCTCCAGACTCAGGGGCTTCTTTCTCCCCTCACCCTTCCCTTTCCTGTCCCACCATGTCAGACTTTCACACTTGCTCCACCTGAGGTCTACCATGGTCCTCCCCCTCCCTTCAGAGCCCAGGTACCTCCTACTCATCCTTCAGCAATCAGATGACACACCCCTTCCCCAGGGGAGCCCTCCCTGCAGGGCCTTATTAAGATGCCCCTCACTTCCTGACAAGCGACATTCCTCACTTCCCTACACTTGCCACAGCTGGGATTTATGATGGTTTGTGTGACTGGCAGTTTAATGTTAGGCTCTCCAAGTAGCTACATGCCAGCGGTGAGGAATCACACCTGGTTTTCACTCATCACTGCACTCTGGGATCTAGCACAATGCCTGGGACAAGGGAGGTGCTTAGTACATTTGATGAGTGGGCAAATGGATGAACCAATAGACAAAGGGATGGACAGACAGATGAAAGGATGGACATATGATGGACAGACTGGTGGATGGACGCTCTGGTAGATAGATGGATAGACAGAAAAACAGTTAGATAGAAGGAGGGAGAGATGGTCGAAGAAGAAATTTGTTCCCAGGGCCAACCCCTCTTCTGAGCCCTCAATGCCATCTTTTCCCATCTCCTCAGATATTGCTCTCCAACAATTATCCGGCCTTTTGCATTTTTCAACCCCAGATCCATGTCAGACCAATCATGTGACCTTGGGCAAGTTGCCTAGCCCTCCTGAGATTGATTTTCTCCCACTGTAAAAAGAGGATAACCCTAATAGCTAGCTCAACAGGACTACCTTGAAGATTACATGAGCTAATCCACATACAGCACAGAGTATAGTGCCTGGCCCGCCGTAAACACCTGATCAACGTTAGATGCTCCGGTTGTTCTTATCACCATTAGTACTATTGCAAACCCTTCAGCCCTCCCTCAGCATTGCTCCTCCTTCAAACTGCTACTACCCTATGTCTACCCTGGATCACCAAACGGCTCCAAACAGAATCCTGCCTTTGCTGACTGCGCATCCTCAGTCTCCACCATTCCTCAAAAGCCATGCACCAGGCTTCCTCCTACAACTGCACTGAAACTGTCCTGAAGGTGACATAACAATCAAACCTGCCATCCTCTGCTCAGCTAACACTCACCTAGATGTCTGCAGCATCTGAGCCTGTGGACCACCCTGCCTTAAGCCCTCCTCCCCAACTTTGGTACCAAGGCTGGCTCCTGGATTTATCTTCCTAAATTTCTGGTTGTTTCCTGCTCTGAGACCTTCAGTGTGTCTTTTCCTTCTTCTGACCCCCTAAACGATGGCACATCCTAAGGTTACACACACACACACCCCGTCCACTACTCCACACCTTGCCCCTCAGGAATGCCACTGACTCCTACAGCGATATCATCTACTTGCCTCTCTGTGGATGGCACCCACACCTCCATCCCCAGCTGTGCACCACACCCTGCAAGTTGCCTCAGATTTCCTGACCGCACCTCAAAGCCACCACTTCCCAAATTAATCCCATCAAACCTGGCCCTACTCCTTACTCCCTGATTTCAATTAACAGTCTCACCATCACCCAGGACCAATGCTTAAAATCCCGATTCCCAGGCTTCCCTGGTGGTGCAGTGGTTAAGAATCCCGGGTTCAAGCCCTGGTCCAGGAAGATCCCACATGCCGCGGAGCAACTAAGCCCGTGCGCCACATACTGAGCCTGCGCTCTAGAGCCCGCGAGCCACAACTACTGAAGCCCGTGTGCCTAGAGCCCGTGCTCCGCAACAAGAGAAGCCACCGCAATGAGAAGCCCGCACACCGCAACAAAGACTAGCCCCTGCTCGTCACAACTAGAGAAAGCCCACGCACAGCAACGAAGACCCAACACAGCCAAAAATAAATAAAATAAAATAAATTAATTAAGAAAAAAAAAGCTTAAAAAAAAAATCCCGATTCCCACTACAGTGGCCTACAGAGCCCACCAGTTGCCAAGAATTATTTTTTGTGCCACAGCTCTGTGCTTAGATTATGAGCCCTTGCCTTCCCCTTGACTTTTTTTTACTCATCACAAGATACTAGAGAATGCAATAGGAACACAGTAAATACTTCCTGAACTGAAAAGAGATAGTGCAGGGTCACAGGGAACTCTCATACCCTGCTAGTGGGAGAATAAGTTGGTGTAAACATTCTGAAAGGCGATTTGACAAGATCTAGGAAAGCTGGAAAAGATCATACCCTACAACTCAGAATTTCGCTCCTCTGGGTATATGCCCTGGAGAAATTTTCCCCTGTATCCACAAGAAGGCTTGTACCAGAATGTTCATAACAGCACCGTTACCAGGAGTGAAAAACAGAAATAACTGAATGTCCATCATATCAGGATCCTAGCAGGAAATAGCTGGCATACTCAAATCAGGATAATTAAAGGAGCGTTTAATTACTTGGGATGAATTGAGTATCGAAAAACATCAAAGGACAGTTTAGTAGTCCAACACAGAAAAGCAGAACTACATCTGAAAGGAAGGAGAAAGTGGTTACCCAAATCTGAAAAGAGAGTTCCAGCAGAAAGCCTACCTTGAAAGAAGCAGTGAATTTCAGGTAAGGAATACAGTCAGGTTGAGGCAACCCCACAGGGACTAAACCAGGGGAATAAACACCCTGACAATTGTTTTCCCCACCCTCTAACCTCCAGTCAGGACTCCCCACTAGCTGAACCCAACAGCAGGCCAGAGGGCAAGGAGCCCCTGGATGAAGCCCAAAGATGTCAACCTCCTGGGGCATGGCGGAGCAGGGAGAGAGTGGATATGGAGAGGCAAGAAGATTCTCAGCATATCCAGCAACAGAATGTATCAATATATGCTGATACAATGGCTACTGCCCAGCAGGAAAATGAGCAGACTAGAGCTACTTAGACCAATATGGATAAATCCCCAAAGCCTCACATTGGTTTGAAACTGAGTGGGACCCTGTGGGGCCCGCCAGGACACAAAAGCCCTTCCACGTCTCCCATTCCTTGTTTGCAGAAAAAGGCTTTAGTATCCTAGACCTTCCCTGAGTTCCAAAGGGCAGATTCAAGGAGTTACTAATTAGGGAAGTGAGGAAATGCAGAAACAAAGGAAAAGCAGTCAAGAAACAATAGTTCAGCGATAAAAGAGTCTTAGTTCCTAACTGGACAGCTACATGTAAAAGAATGAAATTAGAACACTCCCTAACACCACACAAAAATAAACTCAAAATGGATTAAAGACCTAAACGTAAGGCCAGATGCTATAAAACTCTTAGAGGAAAACATAGGCAGAACACTCTATGACATAAATCACAGCAAGATCGTTTTTTGATCCACCTCCTAGAGAAATGGAAATTAAAACAAAAATAAACAAATGGGACCTAATGAAACTTAAAAGCTTTGCACAGCAAAGGAAACCATAAACAAGATGAAAAGACAACCCTCAGAATGGGAGAAAGTATTTGCAAATGAAGCAACTGACAAAGGATTAATCTCCAAAATTTACAAGCAGCTCATGCAGCTCAATATCAAAAAAACAAACAACCCAATCCAAAAATGGGCAGAAGACCTAAACAGACATTTCTCCAAAGAAGATATACAGATTGTCAACAAACACATGAAAGGATGCTTAACACCACTAATCACTAGAGAAATGCAAATCAAAACTACAATGAGGTATCACCTCACACTGGTCAGAACGGCCATCATCAAAAAATCTACAAACAGTAAATGCTGGAGAGGGTGTGGAGAAAAGGGAACCCTCATGCACTGCTGGTGGGAATGTAAATTGATACAGCCACTATGGAGAACAGTATGGAGGTTCCTTAAAAAACTAAAAATAGAACTACCATATGACCCAGCAATCCCACTACTGGGCATATACCCTGAGAAAACCATAATTCAAAAAGAGTCATGTACCACAATGTTCATTGCAGCACTATTTACAGTAGCCAGGACATGGAACCAACCTAAGTGTCCATCGACAGATGAATGGATAAAGAAGATGTGGCACACATATACAATGGAATATTACTCAGCCATAAAAAGAAACGAAATTGAGTTATTTGTAGTGAGGTGGATGGACCGAGAGATTGTCATACAGAGGGAAGTAAGTCAGAAAGAGAAAAACAAATACCATATGCTAACACATATATATATGGAATCTTAAAAAAAAATTGGTTCTGAAGACCCTAGGGGCAGGACAGGAATAAAGACACAGATGTAGAGAATGGACTTGAGGACACGGGGAGGGGGAAGGGTAAGCTGGGAAGAAGTGAGAGAGTGGCATTAACATATATACACTACCAAATGTAAAATAGATAGCTAGTGGGAAGCAGCCACATAGCACAGGGAGATCAGCTCAGTGCTTTTGACCACCTAGAGGGGTGGGATAGGGAGGGCGGGAGGGAGGGAGAAGCAAGAAGGAGAAGATATGGGGATATATGTATATGTATAGCTGACTCACTTTGTTATAAAGCAGCAACTAACACACCACTGTAAAGCAATTATATTCCAATAAAGATGCTTAAAAAAAAAAAGTCTTAGTTCCTTAGTCTTATAGTTCCCTCAAGAGATGTGCCTAACAATCTGATACAGTCTTCAAGTTCTGCAGGCCCCCACCCTGGTTGAAGGATGGTAAATACCTGCTGAGACCCCAGACTGGTCAGAACCAGAAGGCTGATGCTTGAGATTCCTGGACCACCATCCTGTTACCTCACCAGCAACCAATCAGAAGAAAGTCATTCACCCTGCAGCTGTCACCCCGGATGCTGCCTTTAAAAACTCTTCCCTGCTTCTCCACTGGGGATTTCCCTGGCGGTCCAGTGGTTAGGACCCTGTGCTTTCACTGTCAGGGCCCGGGTTCAATCCCTGGTTGGGGAACTAAGATCCCACAAGCCACGTAGCGTGGCAAAAACAAAAACAAAAACAAAAACAAAAACCTCTTCCCTGAAAACTACAGGGAGAGCTCGGGTCTTCTGAGTACGAGTTACCTGTTCTCCTAGCTTGGCCCTGCAATAAACCTTTCTCTGCTCCAAACTCTGATATTTTGTTTGTTTGGCCTCACTGTGCATGGGGCGCACAAGCTTGGGTTTGAAAACAGGTTGAAAATGGCATATTAAAATATTTAGAGAATGGTCACCACAACAGACTGCATTTTCTAAAATCCACCTCAGCTAGATTTCTGGCCTTACATGCTCTTCCAGAACCTTGCCACCCCCCACCGACAGCTGCAAAGAAAGAAAAGAATAAGGCTTTAGGACAGAGTTACAGGAGAAACCCACTTTAGTAAGGGTAGCCAGGGAAAATCTGTCTGAGAAAGTGACTGAACTTTAAATAAAGTGTGAAGGTTGAGAAAGTGCTATTAGCTAGGCGAGCAAAGAGCAAGCACAAAAGCCCTACGGAAATAAAGGACTTGGACCTTTAAAATTGGAGTTAAGAAAAACAGAGAAGCAGGAGAACTGGGCAAGGAAAGAATGGTGAGCATGAAGCAAGAAAGGTGAGTACAAGCCAGATCACGCAGCGTGTCTGGGGTGACTGCCCCGGGGTGACAAAAGCTGGAATTTGACCATGCAGCAAAAGACGCAGGGAGGACCAATAAAACGGGCAGCAGTGGTCCCTTTTATAGCTCTAGGGCTAACATTCACTTAGCACCTAGCCTGTCAGGCACTTGGTTACAGAAATCCTTTTAATCTGCTAACTCTCCCCTATGCGGTAAGTATTAACAAACCCATTTTCACAGCGAGGCAGATTATCTAAATCCAAAATCCAAGCACTTAACCCCACACGGCTCTTCTGCCTCCCCTCTCCAGTTCAGATGGGCACTGCCAACATTTTGGTGGATGACTCATATTATAGAAGGTAACCATGATTATGGAGTATAAACTACATCGTGGTGAATGACCATAATAAGAATAACCGCATCTCACGTGCACCCAGCGCTTATCCTGTGCCACACACAACCTCGCTGCGATTATTCCCCTTTTACAGATGAGGAAACTGAGACCAATACTCGCTGAGCAACGTGTCCAAGGCAGGGCTTGGAAACCAAGTCTAACTGCAGAGCCCACGCTATTAACTATGCTTTGCTGCCTCACTCTATCTTCTCTCAGGGAGCCTTGGTCAAGGCCAGCGAGGCTCCACGACCGTACCCCTTGCCCAGACACTCTTCTTTCAAAAGCGCCCCTGGAAGCCCCAAGTGCGGGCGGTGCGGCCTCTTTTGCGGTCCCCAGCCCCCGGGTGCAGCCCCGGGTGCAGCCCCCGCTGGGGTCCGGCTGGAGGTGCACATCCCGACCGAACGTTCTCCCCGCCGAAGGTTCCGCAGCCCTGAAACCATCCCCTGCCCAGGCGAAGGGCAGGCAGTACCTGAGGAAAACGCGTCCAAAGTCCTGCCCCGAGCTCTGTGGAAAACACCTCCCGCCTCCGCAGCCGACATGGCAAGCAAGTTTTCCGCCTCGAAGGAGTTCACTGTGTAGGAGGGAGCGGCGCGACTCCTTACGGCCCAACTGCCGCTTGGGACCTGCCCGGCTGGGGGCTGCGCCCTCTGCTCGGGGCGGGGCGGGGCCGGCGGGCGCGCGTGGCTCGGTCGCTCGGGGCGCCACTAGTGCTGCCTGAACGGGGCGGAAGCGTGAGGGGCCCCTCTGGGATCTACTGGGGCTCCTGGAGAGGGAGCCAACTTGCCTGGCGCCTGCGTGAGCAGAATGGGTGCCTTTGGGGCTTCCCTGGTGGCGCAGTGGTTGAGAGTCCGCCTGCCGATGCAGGGGACACGGGTTCGTGCCCCGGTCTGGGAAGATCCCACATGCCGCGGAGCGGCTGGGCCCGTGAGCCATGGCCGCTGGGCCTGTGCGTCCGGAGCCTGTGCTCCGCAACGGGAGAGGCCACAACAGTGAGAGGCCCACATAACGCAAAAAAAAAAAAAAAAAAAAAAAAAGAATGGGTGCCTTTGGACTCAAGGTTTGGGGGGTGCAGCCATTCCCTAAAAGTGGGGTCTGCAGGTTTAACAAATAAGAATACAGGACGTCTAGTTAAATTGGAATTTCAGATAAGCAATAAATGATAAGTATGTGCTATGCAATTTAGGAGATGCTTGTGCTAAATTTTTTGTTGTTTATCTGAAATAATTTAAGTGGGGACCTATATTTTATCTGGGAATCGTACCTTACGGTCCAAAGGACCTGGCCGTGTCCTTGGAGGACTCGACAGGACAGTCCTCCGAGCCACCAGGTGTAATCTCTGTCACAGTTCTGAGGCTTCTTCAGTTTCCTAGTCATCATCACCATCATTCCATTTCAAAACAAGTCCCCCTAAAACTGGGTTCCCTTACTGAATTATGATTAATCTCACTATGCCAAATTTTGTTCTCTTTCTTGTCTGGCCCCTGTTCCCCTCAGGATTGAGGACTATCAAAGAAAAGGGGAGATTGAAACCAAGCAAGACACTGTAGGGCCTTCCCGGGTACAAAAGCCCCACTGTGTCCCCTGTTGCTTTTTTTAATTTTTTAACATTTAAAAAAATTTTATTATTTTATTTATTTGGCTGCATTGGGCTTCTCATTGCAGTGGCTTCTCATGTTGCGGAGCATGGGCTCTAGGAGTGCGGGCTTCAGTAGTTGCAGTGCGCGGGCTTCAGTAGTTGTGGCTCGCGAGCTCTAGAGCACAGGCTTACTCAGTAATTGTGGCGCATGAGCTTAGTTGCTCCGCGGCATGTGGGATCTTCCTGGACCAGGCCTTGAACCCGTGTCCCCTAGCATTGGCAGGCGGATTCTTAACCACTGTGCCACCAGGGAAACCCTCCCTTGTTTCTTGTTTGTAGAAAAAAAGGCTTTAGGGCCTCCCTGTTGGCGCAGTGGTTGAGAGTCCGCCTGCCGATGCAGGGGATACGGGTTCGTGCCCCGGTCCGGGAGGATCCCATATGCCGCGGAGCGGCTGGGCCCGTGAGCCATGGCCGCTGAGCCTGCGCATCCGGAGCCTGTGCTCTGCAGCGGGAGAGGCCACAACAGTGAGAGGCCCGCGTACCGCAAAAGAAAAAAAAAAAGGCTTTAGACTCCTATGCCTTTCCTGAGTTCCAAAGAGCAGGCTCAAGCAGTTGATGATTAAGACAATAGAGTCACAGAACTCCTAGTTCCTTCTGAAAGGATGTAGATAACAATCTGATGGATATCAAGACCCCCCACCCAGGTGGAGGGTGGTAACTACAAGCTGACCACAAGCCTCCACTCCAAACTGGTTGGAACCAGAAGGTTGAAATTCCAGAAACATCACCCCGTTACCTCCCCACCAACCAATCAGAAGAAAGTCCACAAACTGATCACACATCCTATGACCCTCTCCCCTAATACTGTCTTTAAAATCCCTTGCCTGAAAACCATTGGCTAGTTTGGGTCTTCTGGGTATGAGTTCCTTGGTTGGCGCCCTGCAAATAAACCCTGACTTTGCTGCAAACACCTGATGTCAGAGTTTGGCTTTCTGCACCACGGGCACAGGAGCCCTTGCTTGGTGCCACGTTATTGTCATCATTGCTCCCTAAGCATCAGGCATTGCTCTGAGCACTTTGCACCAGCTCACTTAATCCACTTAACAGCCTTAGAAGATGGTATATCATTAGCTTCATTTATCAGAAGGGGAAACTGATGCCCAGAGAGGTGAAATTGTGTGCACAAGGTGACACACATCCAGGAAAGTAGTGAAGCAGCCACCCACCCAAACTGGGATCTGTCCGGCAAAAAGCCATTGAACTGAATTACTAAGCCAGTGTTTGTCAAACTTGCAAAAAATACAAAATCCAGGGTGGACCTACTGAGTCTAAATCTCCAGAAGAAGCTTCTGTTTCTAACTCCTCCGGGAGTTCGTATGACATGCCAAGTTTGGGAAATTCTCTTAACTAGCTGCCTACATCTGAAGCATTGTTTGGGTGGCTAAAATGACCGGGAGAACTGTCCTCTAATCTTAGATAAGAGGCAGTAAATCATAGCGGTTAAGAATATAAGTGCCTAGGAGTTCTGGAGTCAGACTGCTACCACTTACTTGTTGTATGATCTTGAAAATTACTTAGTTTCTCCATGCCTCAATTTCCCTATCTGTCAAACAAAAACAATAGTAGTATCTTGGTCATAGAGTTGCTGGGAGGCTTAAATGAGTTGGTGCATCAAAGTGCTTAAAACAAAAATGGTACAGATGAACTTATTTGCATAGCAGAAATAGAGTCACAGATGTAGAACACCAACTTATGTTTTCCCCCCAAGGTGGGGGCGGGTGAGATGAATTGGGAGATTGAGATTGACACATACACACTACTAGATATAAAATAGACAACTAATGAGAGCCTACTGTATAGCACAGGGAACTCTATTCAATGCTCTGTGGTGACCTCAATGGGAAGGAAATCTAAAAAAGAGTGGATATATGTATATGTATAACTGACTCACTTTGCTGTACAGCAGAAACTAACACAACATTGTAAGGCAACTCTACTCCAATAAATTAAAAAAAAATAATAAAGTGTACTGGAATGAAAAAGTGCTTAAAACAATAGTTCTCTAGCAAATGGTAAGTACTCAATGAACACTGGCCATTATTATTATCATCATTATTAATCACTATATCCCTATTCACTGCCCATGGCCTGGTCCAGCAGAAAATTCTCAGGAAATGTTCAAGGAAGGAATGAGTAAATGAGGATCAAAAGTCCCAGTGGTGGCCTCTAGGCCCTGCGAGGTCCAGCCTGCTTCGCACCCACTAACTCTGCAGTCACTGTCTTCCTTAAACATGAAAATCCATTTCCCTCTTTGCATTTTTGGTTCCTTCTATTTACAGTGTATCTGCTCATTTGAACATCAAGGCCTCTGCTTAAATCATACGTCCACGGAGAGACCTTACCCTACACACTTGCACACATGCTTCAGAGCTAAACTAGGTCTTCCTCATTCTTTTTATAGCACTCTGCTCATGATCATCATAGCCCTTTGCACAGTTGGTTATCATATGTTTACACATGTAACTATTGGTTTCATGTTGTCTTTCCCAGTTCAGATGTAAGGTTTGTGAGGGCAGTTACTTTGACTGTCTTGCCCATCAAGCAGGGGGCTTAACGCATAGACACAAATGGCTGTTGCATGAGAAATAAATGGATGATGACTATCTTAGCAAGATAACCCTGTTTTTTTTTTGTTTTTTTTTTTGCGGTACACGGGCCTCTCACTGCTGTGGCCTCTCCCTCTGCGGAGCACAGGCTCTGGACACGCAGGCCCAGCGGCCATGGCTCATGGGCCCAGCTGCTCCGTGGCACATGGGATCTTCCTGGACCGGGGCATGAACCCATGTCCCCTGCATCGGCAGGCAGACTCTCAACCACTGCGCCACCAGGGAAGCCCCGATAACCCTGTTTTGAACCTGGGCGGTGATGGTGGGTAACGTCAAAGCCACATGGGTGCCACTTCCTGATAGTTATGGCTGCAAGTACACCTTGTCCACCACTGGGACCAGCAAACTCTGAGCCTCATTGCCTGCCACATCCTCCCCTGATCACCGTGCAGCTCAGTGTTTCCACTCTCCCCGACTGTGCTCTTTCAGCCCATACACTCTTATTTTCAGCTGTCTGCCTGGAAGGTAAGAGGGGGCAGACAAGCACCATAAGAACAGCATATTCCTGAGCAGCAGGCTGACTTGTTCAGTCCACTTCTCAGCTGTGTGACCTTCGGCATGTGACCTTAATCTTTCTGAGCTTCTGATTCTTCATCTAAAAGGAGTTTCCTGGTGGTCCAGTGGGTAGGACTTGGCAATTTCACTATGGATGTGGCCCGGGTTCAATCCCTGGTTGTGGAACTAAGATCCTGCAAGCCATTGCTGTGGCCAAATAAAATAAAATAAATAAATAAATAAATAAATAGAGATAATCACAGCACCAACCTCATATGGTTTTTTGGGGGGGTTTTAAACATCTTTATTGGACTATAATTGCTTTACAGTGGTGTGTTAGTTTCTGCTTTATAACAAAGTGAATCAGCTATACATATACATATATCCCCATATCTCGTCCCTCTTGCGTCTCCCTCCCACCATCGCTATCCCACCCCTCTAGGTGGTCACAAAACACCGAGCTTATCTCCCGGTGCTATGCGGCTGCTTCCCACTAGCTATCTATTTTACATTTGGTAGTATATATGTCTATGCCACTCTCTCACTTCGTCCCAGCTTACCTCATATGGGTTTTGTGAGGAGTAAATGATCCTCTAGGCAGAGTTTCTGGAGCATACTAAGTGCTTGATACATTTTTGCTGTCATTGATATTGTTAATATCGTTGTTGGAATACACTTCAACTCATTTTTTTCTAGTCAAAATTCTACTCTTTCAAGATTCTTTTAGGGAATTCCCTGGTGGCCCAGTGGTTAGGGCTCAGCACTCTCACTGCCAGGGCCCCGGGTTCGGTCCCTGGTCGGGGAACTAAGATCCTGCAAGCCGCATAGCGCAGCCAAAAAAAAAAAAAATTTTTTTTAATCAACTATACTTCAGTAAAAAAATTAGGGACTTCCCTTGTGGTGCAGTGGTTAATAATCCGCCTGGCAATGCAGGGGACACGGGTTTGAGCCCTGGTCCGGGAAGATCCCACATGCCGCGGAGCAACCAAGCCCGTGCGCCACAACTACTAAAGCCCACGTGCCTAGAGCCCGTGCTCCACAACAAGAGAAGCCCCCGCAATGAGAAGCCTGCGCACCGCAATGAAGAGTAGCCCCTGCTCGCCGCAAATAGAGAAAGCCCACGCACAGCAACGAAGACCCAACGCAGCCAAAGATAAATAAATAAAATAAATAAATTTATTTATTTTATTATTTTTTTTTTTTGCGTTACGCGGGCTTCTCACTGCTGTGGCCTCTCCCATTGCGGAGCACAGGCTCCTGGATGCGCAGGCTCAGCGGCCATGGCGCACGGACCCAGCCGCTCCGCGGCATGTGGGATCTTCCCAGACCGGGGCACGAACCCGCGTCCCCTGCATCGGCAGGCGGACTCTCAACCACTGCGCCACCAGGGAAGCCCAATAAATTTATTTTTTAAAAAAGATTCTCTTCAGGTGTCACCTCTTACATCAGCCAGGTATCATTTCATTGCAAATAACAAAATCAGTTCAAATTGGTTTGATCAGAAAAAGGAATTCATTGGCATACATAAATTAAAACTCTTGGTCTTTCCTGGTGGCGCAGTGGTTGAGAGTCCGCCTGCTGATGCAGGGGACACGGGTTCGTGCCCCGGTCCGGGAAGATCCCACATGCCGCGGAGTGGCTGGGCCCGTGAGCCATGGCCGCTGAGCCTGCGCGTCCGGAGCCTGTGCTCCGCAACGGGAGAGGCCACGACAGTGAGAGGCCCGCGTACTGCAAAAACAAAAACAAAACAAAACAAAAATACTCTGCTATGTGTGGCCAACACGGTGGAGTAGGAAGACCGAGCTCACCTCCTCCCACAGGTTCACCAAAATTACAACTATTTAAACAGCAACTACTGATGAGAATGACGGGAAGACTCAAAGAAAAAGATCCTCTACGACTAAAGATATAAAGACGGAACCACAACGAGATGGGTAGGAGAGGTGGAGATGTGGTATAGTCCAGACCTTCCACCCTCGAGTAGGCAACCCACAAGCGGGAGGATAATCACAACTGCAGAGATTCTCCCCAGGGAGCGAGGAGTCTTAGCTCCACATCAGGTTCCTCAGCCTGGGGGTCTTACACCGGGAAAATCAGCCCCCAGGATGGCTGGCTTTAAAGGCCAGTGGGGCTTGCATACAGGAGAGCTAAAAGGTTGTAGGAAACAGGAACTCCACTCTTAAAAGAGTGCACACAAAATCTCCTGTGCTTTGAGTCCCAACCCAGACTAATATGAAAGGAGTCAGACCTACTTGCTGATCTTGGAGAGCCTCCCAGAGAGGCAGGAGGCAAATGGGACTCCCCCTGGGGACATAGACACGGTGGCAGCCGCTGGGGGGAGCTCGTTCTACCATAAGGACACTGGTGCTGGCTAGAGCCATTTTGGAATCTTCCCTCTATAGCCTATTAGCGACAGGGGGGGACTTACCCACCCATCAGTGTGCCAGCATTAGTCCAAGGACACCGTGGACCCCACAGCCAGCCAACCCAGAACCCAGCCACTTCCACCAGCAGGCTGGCTCCAGGCCCAGGACTCCCTGGGCTCTGCAGCTAGTCATGCCAGGGCTCAGCCCTGCCCTCTAGCAGACTGGCAGCTTCCACACAAGGCATGGCCTGGCAGACACCTGGGCCAAGGGCCAGCCTTGCCTACCAGCATGCCCATAGTAACTGGCTCTGCCACAACAGAAGGGCCCGTGCAACCCACATAGGGGGTACCCCTAGAGCATAACGCTCTGGTGGCCAGAGGGGAGTGTGCTGCTGGGCAGCATCTCAGCTGGTGACTATTTTGCCCCCTTCCCCACCCTTTAAAAACTGCCCCTTTTCTTCCATCCTACCCCTTGTAACAGCTAATCCAAATGTGTTGTAATTTAGAGACTTAGGTATATTACTAAGAACATCAGTTGCTGTATTGGCCTGTATTATAGCCTCACACCAGGAAGCAAGCAGAACAGTTTGTCCTAACACTCAGAGGCCCTAGGCAGATGAGCTTTTTTTTTTTTTTTTAACATCTTTATTGGAGTATAATTGCTTTACAATGGTGTGTTAGTTTCTGCTTTATAACAAAGTGAATCAGTTATACATATACATATGTTCCCATATCCCTTCCCTCTTGCATCTCCCTCCCTCCCTCCCTCCCTATCCCACAGCCAGGACATGGAAGCAACCTAAGTGTCCATCAACAGATGAATGGATAAAGAAGATGTGGCACTTACATACAATGGAATATTACTCAGCCGTAAAAAGAAACTCAATTGAGTTATTTGTAGTGACCTAGAGTCTGTCATACAGAGTGAAGTAAGTCAGAAAGAGAAAAACAAATACCATACGCTAACACAGATATATATGGAATCTAAAAAAAAAAAAGGTTCTGAAGAACCTAGGGACAGGAATTCAGACAATACATATAATAGATGGATGATATAGTGTGATTGAAGATGATATTGATGCTATGGAAAACGACAAAGTAGAACAAGGCAAGGGGGACTGAGCACACTACAGCTGAGGAGAGGGAGGGTTGCATTATTAAATAGGGCGGTCAGGGTGGCCCTCATTGAGAAGGTAAAATTTCAGCAAAGATCTGGAGGAGGTGAGAGAATTAGCCAAGTAGATATCTGTGGGGGAAGAGTGTCCCAATAGAGAGAAAAGCTAGAGCAAAGGCTCCAAGGTGGTGGAAAGGAATGCTTGGAACATGCAAGAGCAGCAAGGAGACCCATGTTCCAGGAGCAGATGAACAAGTGGAGAGTAGTAAGAGGAGCAGTCATAGAGGTGACAGGAGTACGTCACATGAAGTCCTTTTATGCCATCGTAAGACCTTTGGTTTTACTTTGAGTGAAACAGGGTGCCACCGCAAAATTTGGAGCAGAGGCGTGACATGATACGACTTATATTTTTAAAGGCTCACTCTGTCTGCTGTGTTGAGAATTGATTAGAGAAAAGGAAAGAAGCTGGGAAGCCTATTAAGAGGCTATTGCTGGGATCCAGGCAAGAGTTAACGATGTCTCAGAACAGGATGCTAAAGGTGGAGGCAGAGTCAAGTGGTTGGGTCCTGAATGTATTCTGAGAACAAAGTCAACATGATTTTATGAGAGCTTGGATACCAAGAGAAGACAAGGATGCTTCTGAGATTTTGTCCTGAGCCACTGGAAGGATGGAGTTGTCAGGACATGAGATGGAAACAATGGTGCAGTTTTTTGGGGGGAAGATCAGGAGTTCAATCTGGGGCATGTTGAGTTTGAGATGCCTGCTAGATACCCAAGTAGAGATGCTCATAGACAGTTGGATAAATGCATCTGGGATACTGGGGAAAGGTCTGTGTTGAAGTCTACAAAACGCACAATTTTTTTTTCTATTTCTATGAGTCAAAGTTTCTGTTATTCAAAAGCATATTAACCACCTTTTTTGGTTTGTTTGTCTTCCAAGTGTCTCTCATCAGTAATAATTAATGTTCAGAACACTGAACACAAGACCTATAAAACTGTCAAATACCTTCTGATTCATTGGTGAAATAAAATCAAGTTACAGGGCTTCCCTAGTGGCGCAGTGGTTGAGAGTCCACCTGCCGATGCAGGGGACACGGGTTCGTGCCCCGGTCCGGGAAGATCCCACATGCCGTGGAGCGGCTGGGCCTGTGAGGCATGGTCACTGAGCCTGCGCGCCCGGAGCCTGTGCTCCGCAACGAGAGAGGCCACAACAGTGAGAGGCCCGCGTAACGCAAAAAAAAAAAAAAAAAAAAATTTCTGAATCCCCAAATCTTCACTGTAAAAGGGGAATAACACCCATCTTGGAGGGATATCAAGGAAAATGCCACACTTGATACTTTATAATCATTGTTTTTGTGATTTACACCTTGCCCATAAGGTGGATGTCCAATAAACCATCTTATTCCAGCTCCTCCTCTTCCCAGCACCCACAGAATGCCTAGCATATAGTAAGTGTTCAATAAATGCTTATGATTCATGACTCAGATGACCCCCACCCCCTCAGAGGAATCCTCATTTCTCTCTCCATTCTTCTGCTATATATGTGTTTATTTCCCTGCCACTGTGTGGCCTGACATGACACATTTACCTGTTTACTCTCTGCGTCACCCATGACATGTAAGCTCCAAGAGGGTAAGAAATTGCATTTATTCAATCCCTATATCTCTAGTGCCTAGGACTGTGTCTGGTACATTGTTGGGGTTCAACAAAAGTTTATGGAATAAATTAGGAGATGAATGAATGATTTCAGCCAACAAACCAACTCTACCATTTCCTAGACAAAGTGAAACTTCAAGGACCATCAGCCAAATCACCTTGAAAAATCCTCTGCCCAGAAAAGGACAGACTGGACATTGTTTCCAGCAGTAAGGGTTTACAAAGTATTGATTTTTCTGACTCAGTGTGGGTTTCAACCATTTATCTGAAAGTGCCGTAATATATTCCTTGAATTACTCTAACAATGAGACACGAAAGCTGAAATAATGAGTTAAACACTTAGTTGAGCCATCTCTATTAGCCCCTCATGTTTATTGCCTGTCAGCATCACCTCTGCAGTGCCTGCTTCAATGCACATTTGGTTCTTCTGGGGACAGATGCGATGAGTTTTCTCCCCATTTCCCTCCCAGCTCGTTTGAGAAAACTGCAGACCTGCCCTTTGGTGACATCACCTGCTCTCCGATCAAGAGCCTTTGGTGGAGGCCTGCCAGACCTTCTGAAGACGGCTGCTGCCTTGTCCTAGCCCTGGTGTGCCACCACCCCACCCCCACCCCCCGCAGCAGCAATATTTAATAACATGAAGAATACCAAGGCCAGCTGGTGAGTCACTGTTGTGAGTGACCCGCCAAATTGAAATCTCCTTTAACAAAACGGCCTTGAAAGGCAGGAAGAAAAAAAAAACCACTCCTTTAAGTTCCACTTTTAATGGGGATGCTATGCATTTCCAGGGACAATGCCTGCACTTTCTTCTTCCTGGTTGATGTCATAAAATGCCTCCGAATCCGCGTTAGGTTCAGAGTTCTTTCTTTTTTTTTTTTTTTTTTTTTTTTTTTTGCGGTATGCGGGCCTCTCACTGTTGTGGCCTCTCCCGTTGCGGAGCACAGGCTCCGGACGCGCAGGCTCAGCAGCCATGGCTCACGGGCCCAGCCGCTCCGCGGCATGTGGGATCCTCCCAGACCGGGGCACGAACCCGTGTCCCCTGCATCGGCAGGCGGACTCCCAACCACTGCGCCACCAGGGAAGCCCCAGAGTTCTTTCTTAACCCAGTGTTCTGCAAATTTCAGGCATGTGCAAACTGTCTTCTGTCACTTTCTTTGCCCTGTCTGCATACCACCTGCATGACTACTTACTTCCTAGTTTTCTTTACTATAACTCACTTTGGTTACTTAAACATCTTCGTTCAAAAGACAAAAATTTCATCTCACTCCTCCTGATTCTGGTAAACCAGTATTTCCTACCAGAAATAGACAGTAAAATTAGAGGGGAAACCAAAATACTATCAATTCTTGTTAAACAGTTTCTGTGGTCTGCTGGGGACGCTGAGGCTGGGATTTGGGGTGTCTCTGATAAAGAGGGAGGGTGGAAAGCATTAGGTGTTAAAGATACAGTGACTGCAGATGCAGATGGTCTCATGAAGTGAACTGAGGAGGGAATACAGACGAGGGGCGCCTTTGTGGTAATCCGTTCTGAATCAAGATTGTGGTGGTGGTTACACAAAGCTATGCATGGAATAAAATTGCACAGAGCTGTGCACGCACACATATATACACGTGTCAAAAAACTGGTGAAATCTGAATAGGGTCTGTAGTCTGGTTAACAATATTGTACCAATGTCAATTTCCTGGCTTTGATATAGCACTTAAGATGTCACCATTTGAGGGCTTCCCTGGTGGCACAGTGGTTAAGAATCCACCTGCCAATGCAGGGGACACGGGTTCGAGCCCTGGTCCGGGAAGATACCACATGCCGCGCAGCAACTAAGCCCGTGTGCCACAACTACTGAGCCTGAGCTCTAGAGCCTGCAAGCCACAACTACTGAGCCCGTGTGCCACAAGTACTGAAGCCCATGCGCCTAGAGCCTGTGCTCCACAACAAAAGAAGCCACCGCAATGAGAAGCCCGCACACTGCAATGAAGAGCAGCCCCTGCTCGCCGCAACTAGAGAAAGTCCGCGTGCAACAACGAAGACCCAACACACCCATAAATAAATAAATAAATATATTATTTTTAAAAAAAGATGCCACCATTTGAGGCAGCCAGGTGAAGAGTTTGTGGGATTCCATGTATGGCTTTTGCAGCAACTTCCTGTGACCCCACAATTTTTTTTAAGTTGCATATTTTAAAAAAGAGTACTGTCCCCCCATGTGGCTTGATTCTGTGTATCACCTAAAATCTACAAGCGTACTACCAGTGGTATATGTCCCCCTTTGGGCAAAAATTGCTTTATTATTCTTTGGAGGTAAAAATCTAAGAACAAGATACATTTATCAGACTTTGGAACCCTCAAGTGTAGGAGGCGGTACTATAAGAAGCAAGACAACATTGTGGTTTAGAAGCTTGGGCTGGGGGGGTCCCATCAGAACTAGGGTGAATTGCAGATTCACTCTACCAGTAGTGAGATCTCAGGCCACACTCTTAGCCTCTCAGAGCCTGTGTTTCTTTGGTTGAAAATGAGAATAAGAACGTGGTACCTTTATCATACGTTTTCTAAGGGGACTGTATGAAATCATTCAGATAAAGCACTTAGGATACTGCATGGCACTTAATAAGGCTCAATCATTATTTGTCTTGTCCTAACTTCTTTATCGTCTTCTTTCTCTAATTCTCCTCCTTCTCATCACCACCACCACCACCAACATCATCTTCACCACAACCATAATCATCACCATCATCATCCTCATCATGTACCAGGAGGAACTAGCATTTGGGAAATACTAACTTCATCTCATTTCACAATTAAGAAGGCTAAGAACCAGTGAGAGTAGTTGACTTGTTCTAAGTCATAGCGTGAAACCAATGTCATACCTGGAATTAGAACTCAGTTCTCTCTGATATTCTGTCTTAACAGCAACAAAATAATAATCGTTGAGCCATGGACTTTTAACTGTCAGGGCCTCAGAGCTCATCTAGTCCAAATTCTTCCTGAGGAAACTGAGGCCCAAAGAGAAGTGATTTCCCAAAGTCACAAAGTTAGCTACTGTGGTTTTCTCACATCCACAAAATATACATCCAAATTACCCAGCAATCAAAGAAAAATCATAGCTGATGCTGCCCCTAGTGGCCGAGCTCTGCAATACAAACCATCACAGCACAGATATTTTTAAAGGTAGATTTCTTAACAAAAATAATAAACCACAGACCACACAGCACATCAGGGGAAAGTAAGGTTAATTCCTTAATATATTAGATTTAAATTTTATGATTACTCTGCCTTTGCTATGGAACTTTAATCACTGATGCCAAAATATTTCTTTTAGCTGATTTTATCTTTTTTTTCTAGGTTAGTACAATATTATTGCACATCCAGAGCTAATAATTTTCTATTAGATTTCAACACACAGTAAAATGTACTTAAATCAACCAAAAACTAGTGTGTTACTCCCAACGAAACTACTTTAAAATCACTTTCAACACATGTTATGCATGTAATGCAGAATTGGGATGTATTTTATATACCTGCATGGCTTATGTGCCAACAAAAATGGTAGTAACACAGAACAACTGTTTTTTAAAAAAATATATATCTCAATGGGGAATCTTTTGTTTTTTTCTTTAAAATCATCCTGCCTTTAGATTCCTAGTCAATACTTATATGAATTTCAGCAAAAAAGTAATTGGCAAACAGGGTACTTAACGCACTCCCCCTCCCCAACTCCAACGAGCAATTAATCCAGACATACAGATATGTGATCTACTTTTTGAGGACCACAGGAATAGAATGGGTCTGAGGAGTTGCTTTTCTGGAAAAAATCAGAAAGTCCTCATTAGCTCTGGTTCAATGTACTTGGCAAATAGCTTTAGAAATTAGCAAGCCCTGGGGACTTCCCTGGCAGTCCAGTGGTTAAGACTCCCTTCTCCCACTGCAGGGGGTACGGTTCCATCCCTGGTCTGAGAACTAAGATCCCCCATGCTGCGGGTGGTGGGGAAAGGAAATGAGCACAACCCTAACTCTGGTTCTGTCCTCTCAAAAATAGAATTATGATGCTATTAGGTTAAAGGGGAGAAGAGAAGAGTTCATACTGATGCTGCCTTGAATATATTTCACTAAGAATAGGAAGGCTAAAGGAAACCAATTGTTGTGCTGCACAAGCACTGTAAGTACTTTATCTTTTAAAATTCTAAGAGTATATGTGTGAAAGATCCCAATCTCATTTTAATTAATTAATTATTTATTTATATATCTTTATTGGATTATAATTGCTTTACAATGTTGTGTTGGTTTCTGCTGTACAACAAAGTGAATCAGCTATATGTATGCATATATCCCCATATCTCCTCTCTCCTGAGCCTCCCTCCCACCCTCCCTATCCCACCTAGGTGGTCACAAAGCCCTGAGCTGATCTCCCTGTGCTATGCAGCAGCTTCCCACTAGCCATCCATTTTAAATTTGCTGGTGTATATATATCAATGCTATTTTCTCACTTCATCCCAGCTTCCCCTTCCCTCACCCCCCACCCGAGTCCTCAAGTCTGTTCTACATCTGCATCTTTATTCCTGCCCTACCACTAGGTTCATCAGTACCATTTTTTTTTAGATTCCATATATGTGCATTAGCACATGGTATTTGTTTTTCTCTTTCTGACTTACTTCACTCTGTATGACAGACTCTAGGTCCATCCACCTTATAACAAATAACTTACTTTCGTTCCTTTTTACGGCTGAGTAATATTCCATTGTATATATGTGCCACATCTTCTTTATCCATTTATCTGTTGATGGACATTTAGGTTGCTTCCATGTCCTGGCTATTATAAATAGTGTTGCAATGAACACTGTGGTATGTGCATTTTTAAAAATTAATTCATTTATTTTTGGCTGCGTTTGGTCTTTGTTGCTGCACGCGGGCTTTCTCTAGTTGCGGTGAGCAGGGGCTACATTTTGTCGTGGTGTGCAGACTTCTCATCGTGGTGGCTTTTCTTGTTGCAGAGCACGAGCTCTACACGTGCAGGCTTCAGTAGTTGTGACTCGTGGGCTTCAATAGTTGTCACTTGTGCACTCTAGAGTGCAGGCTCAGTAGTTGTGGCGCATGGGTTTAGTTGCTCCACAGCATGTGGGATCTTCCCAGACCAGGGATTGAACCCTCGTCCCTTGCATGGGCAGGTGGATTCTCAACCACTGCACCACCAGGGAAGCCCGGTACATGTATCTTTTTGAATTATGGTTTTCTCAGGATATATGCCAGTAGTGGGATTGCTGGATCATACAGTAGTTCTATTTTTAGTTTTTTAAGGAACCTCCATACTGTTCTCCATAGTGGCTGTATCAATTTACATTCCCACCAACAGGACAGAATGGTTCCCTTTTCTCCACACCACCTCCAGCATTTACTGTTTGTAGATTCATTGATGATGACCATTCTGACCAGTGTGAGGTAATACCTCATTGTGGTTTTGATTTGCATTTCTCTAATGATTAGTGATGTTGAGCATCTTTTCATGTGTTTGTTGGCAATCTGTGTGTCTTCTTTGGAGAAATGTCTATTTAGGTGTTCCACCCATTTTTGGATTGGGTTTCTTGAGGTAGGATTATATTGTTATATACTTCCCTCTTAGAACTGCTTTTGCTGCATCTCATAGGTTTTGGATCGTCGTGTTTTCATTGTCATTTGTCTCTAGGTATTTTCTGATTTCCTCTTTGATTTCTTCAGTGATCTCTTGGTTATTTAGTAACGTATTGTTTAGCCTCCATGTGTTTGTGTTTTTTACGTCTTTTTCCCTTAATTTGTTTCTAATCTCATAGCGTTGTGATCAGAAGCTTGACATGATTTCAATTTTCTTAAATTTACTGAGGCTTGATTTCTGACCCAAGATGTGATCTACCCTGGAGGATGTTCTGTGCGCACTTGAGAAGGAAGTGTAATCTGCTGTTTTTGGATGGAATGTCCTGTAAATATCAATTAAATCTATCTGGTCTACTGTGTCATTTAAAGCTTCTGTTTCTTTATTTTCATTTTGGATGATCTGTCCATTGGTGTAAATGATTTGTTAATTTCCCCCACTATTATTGTGTTACTGTCGATTTCCTCTTTTATAGCCGTTAGCAGTTGCCTTATGTATTGAGGTGCTCCTGTGTTGGGTGAACATGTATTTATAATTGTTATATCTTCTTCTTGGATTGATCCCTTGATCATTATGTAGTGTCCTTCCTTGTCTCTTGTAACATTCTTTATTTTAAAGTCTATTTTATCTGATATGAGTAGAGCTACTCCAGCTTTCTTTCTTTTTTTTTTTTTTTTTTTTTGCGGTACGCGGGCCTCTCACTGTTGTGGCCTCTCCCATTGTGGAGCACAGGCTCCGGACACGCAGGCTCAGCGGCCATGGCTCACGGGCCCAGCCGCTCCGCAGCATGTGGGATCTTCCCGGACCGGGGCACGAACCCGTGTCCCCTGCATCGACAGGCGGACTCTCAACCACTGCACCACCAGCGAAGCCCCCTCCAGCTTTCTTTTGATTTTCATTTGCATGCAATGTCTTTTTCCATCCCCTCACTTTCAGTCTGTATGTGTCCCTAGGTCTGAAGTGGGTGTCTTGTAGACAGCATGTAGATGGGTCTTGTTTTTGTATCCATTCAGCAAGTCTGTGTCTTTTGTTTGGAGCATGTAATCCATTCATGTTTAAGGTAATTATCTATATGTATGTTCCTATTACCAATTGTTATGGGTTTGTTTCTGAAGGTCTTTTCCTTCTCTTGTGTTTCCTGCCTAGAGAAGCTCCTTTAGCATTTGTTGTAGAGCTGGTTTGGTGGTGCTGAATTCTCTTAACTTTAGTTTGTCTGTAAAGCTTTTGATCTCTCCGTCAAATCTGAATGAGATCCTTGCTGGGTAGAGTAATCTTGGTTGTAGGTTTTCCCTTTTCATCACTTTAAATATATCTTGCCACTCCCATTCTGGTCTGTAGAGTTTCTGCCAAAAGATCAGCTGTTAACCTTATGCAGATTCCCTTGTATGTTATTTGTTGCTTTTCCCTTGCTGCTTTTAATACTTTTTCTTTGTGTTTAATTTTTGTTAGTTTGATTAATATGTGTTTTGGCATGTTTCTCCTTGGGTTTATCCTGTATGGAACTCTCTGCACTTCCTGGACTTGATTGATTATTTCCTTTCGAATGTTGGGGAAGTTTTCGACTATAATCTCCTCAAATATTTTCTCAGACCCTTTCTTTCTTTCCTCTTCTTTTGGGATGCATATAATTAAAATGCTGGTGCACTAAATGTTGTCCCAGAGGTCTCTGGGTCTGTCCTCCTTTCTCTTCATTCTTTTTTCTGCTCTGCAGCAATTATTTCCATCATTCTATCTTCCAGCTCACTTATCCATTCTTCTGCCTCAGTTATTCTGCTATTGATTCCTTCTAGAGTATTTTCAGTTTCAGTTATTGTGTTGTTCATTACTGTTTGTTTGCTCTTTAGTTCTCCTAGTTCCTTGTGAAATGTTTCTTGTATTTTCTGTATTCTATTTCTGAGATATCGGATCATCTTTACTATCATTACTCTGAATTCTTTTTCAGGTAGTTTGCCTATTTCCTCTTCATTTATTTGGTCTTGTGGGTTTTTATCTTGCTCCTTCACCTGCAAGATATTTCTCTGTCTTCTCATTTTGTCTAATTTACAGTATTTGAGGTCTCCTTTCCCCAGGCTGCTGAGTCATAGTTCCTCTTGTTTCTGTTCTCTGCCCCTGGTGGTGAGGTTGGTCCAGTGGCTTGCATAGGCTTCCTGATGGGAGGGATTGTGCCTGCGTTCTGGTGGGTGGAGCTGAGTCTTTTCCCTCTGATGAGCAGGGCCACGTCAGGTGGTGTGTTTTGGGGTGTCTGTGAGCTTCGTATCTTTAGGTAGTCTGTGTGCTGATGGGTGGATTTGTGTTCCTGTCTTGTCTGTTGGTTGGTGTGAGGTGTCCAGTGCTGGGAGCTGCTGGTAGTTGGGTGGAGCTGGGTCTTGGATTCAGATAGAGGCCTCTGTGAGAGCTCTCAGCAATTAATCTTCCTTGGGGCCAGGAATTCTCTAATGGTCCAGCGTCCTGGACTTGGTTCTCCCACTCTGGAGCCTCAGGCCTGACTCCTGGTCGAGGAACCAAGACCCTGCACGTGGCTTGTCCTGGCAATAAAGGGGATTAAAAAAAAAAAAAAAAGACTAACAAAACCCCAGACAAATGGTAAAAAGTAAAATCAAACAAACAAAAAGAGAAACAAGGAAACACACACACATATAAAAGAAACAAAAATAGAACCAAATAAATGAAAAAGCAAGAGAACAACCAGACAAATAGAAGAATTCAAAAACAAAATCAACCAATTAGGATTAAAACTAACAATAACCCATAAACAAAACCAAAGCAGTGTGCCAACCGAAGAATAAAGCAAGGAAACAGAATTAACTGATAAAAATGATTAAAAACATAATAATAAAATAAAATAAAATTGGAAAAAACACAGGACAACAGAAAAGCAAAGTAGAAATGGAAATATTAAAAAAAAAATGTTAAAGAAAAAGAAGAAGAAAATAAGGGAAAAGAACACAGAATAACAGCAAAACAAAGTAAAAATAGAAATAAAATTTTAAAATAAAAATTTAAAATATGCTATAAAAGATGGAGATCCCAAAAGACTAAATAAAAAAAAAACTAAAACAACAACAACAAACAAACCAAAAAAGAAAACCCCTCCTAAAAAAGCCAGAACCAACAACAGAATGAATCAAAACATAATAGAATTAGTAATAATAATTATGTTTCCCTGGGGTCTCCGCTGTAAGTGTCCTTGCACATGCCGTGAGCCTCAGCCCACCTCTGCCTCCCCACAAGGCTGTCCTGCCTCTAGGCTGCTCTCTGGACCTGCTGTGAGCCCTGTGGGGACCTCTCAGACTCTGATGTGGCCCAGTTCCTGCATGTGCTGCCCCCAAAGTCCACAGCTGCCAGAGTTAGACCATTTTAATTTGTGGGAACACTCATTGTCTACTCAGATATTCCATAGATGCGGTCTACCTAGATGATCGTGGGGATTTAATCTGCAGTTTGTACAGTTGGAAAGATTTTCAATCTTCTTCCTTAGTTACCCCATCCCTGGAGTTCAGCTTTGGTTTTTTTGTTTTTGTTTTTATTTTTTTGAATTTTATTTAATTTATTTTTTTATACAGCAGGTTCTTATTATTTATCCATTTTATACATATTAGTGTATATATGTCAATCCCAATCTCCCAATTCATCACACCACCACCATCAGCTTTGGTTTTATCCCCACCTCTGTGTGTGGTCCACCCACAGGAGTCTGGTCCTGAGGCCACCTTGGAGCTCTTGGGTCTGCCCCAGTGAGGACAGGGCGCAGAGTTGGTATGACTGCTTGGATCATGGGAGCCCCGGTGGCCCAAATGTGCAGGGAAACCTGTGGCCATGGGTGCAGGAGATATGGCCCTAGCGAGGGCCTTTTCTGGTGCCCAGCGTAAGGCGTGTGAGGGCCAGCCCTGAGGGGGCTTCTCTTATTATCATCAGCAAGCACGGGCGTGTGCAGAGAGAGGTTACAGTAGTGGCTCCTCCCTCTGCATGTGACTCAGCAGTAGCGCCTGCTTCCATGGCAGTCTGGCCTTCCTCTGTAGGCATTCCCTGCTGTGGATTTCCTCCCTCCCATCCCCTCAGTCTGTCTCCCCACAGCCAACGGCAGTTCTTGCTCCAAGCCTGTTCTCCAGTCCCCATGCTCCAGCTCCTAGCCCCCTTGCACACCTGTGAGCATACGTCCCAGTCCGGGGCACATAGGGCTGTGGTACGGACCATCTGTGTATTTCTCACTCTGTACCATCTGCCACAGATTGGCCGCTTCACCCTCTTGCGACAGCCTCAAATGTTTCCCTCCTGTCCCACTTGAGTTCCCCGTTGGAGAGGGGGTTTCCCCAAATTCGGGAATCTCTCCTCTGCTTCAGCTCCCCCACCCTGGGGTGTAGGTCCCATCCTGCTTTTGCTCCTCCTCCTCCCTTCTTTTTCCATCCTAACCAGTTATGCAGGGATCTTGTTGTTTTTTTTGTTTTTGTTTTTGTTTTTTGCGTTACGCGGGCCTCTCACTGTTGTGGCCTCTCCCGTTGTGGAGCACAGGCTCTGGACGCGCAGGCTCAGCGGCCACGGCTCATGGACCTAGCCGCTCCGCGGCATGTGGGATCTTCCCGGACCAGGGCACGAACCCGTGTCCCCTGCATTGGCAGGCAGACTCTCAACCACTGTGCCACCAGGGAAGCCCTTATGCAGGGATCTTTATAGTCCTTTCCAGTGTCCACGGTCTTCTGCTAGTGTTCAGCCGGTGTTCTGTGAGAATTATTGCATCTATAGATGTATTCCTGATGCATCCGTGGAGAGAGATGAACTCCACGTCCTCCTACTCCTCTGCCATCTTGAATCCCCACCCACCCCAATCTCATTTTTAAAATGAGGAAACTGAAGCTGAAAGAGGCTCATCTGTCCTTGGTGTAATGTTGCCAACCAGCATTTACTGAGTCCTCGCTATGCGCCAGGATCAGTACAATTCTTTTACGTGTATTATTCCCTTTCATCTTCAAAATCTGTGTGGCATCATCCATATTTCTCAGAGGAGGAAATTGAGACTAGAAAATATTCAAACTTTTACAGTCTTAAGGGAGAAATAGATAAGTTTCCCTGGGACAAATTGCAATTCGGGAGACAGGGGTCAGAAACATGGAGCTCAAAACACCAAGTGAAAAACCAGAGGCTGAGTGGATGGAGGTCCCCTCCCAACACATCACATGGCCAAGGTTACACAGCGTGTAAGCAGAGAAGGTAGAATTTGAACTCTGATCTGCATGCCTCAAAGTCCAGACTCTTATCTACCACTCTGTCCTGTCCTTATTCTTTTTCTTTTTCAGAGAAATATGGGATAAGAGAGACATCCTACAAAGACCAGTTTCACCCATGCAAACCTTGGCTACCTACAGGGGATTCTAACTACTGTCATTAACTGGTTAACTAAGGGTTAACGAATACTTTATTTTTTAAAATAATCCTTGGAAAAGAAAAATCTACTGAAAAATGGTTCTCTACCCAAATTAGCAAATATAATCAGGACACTTAACTGCCAGTAATAGGAGTACAACTTCAACAAACATAAACTAAAGGGTATGTTTATTAAAAAGACAGTTGAGAGTCAGACAAAGAAAGAAAATGTTCTCAAACTGGGAGAAAGCAGAGATGCTTCTGAGGTTCCATTTGACAGTGACAAGAAGAAGGATCTTCTAGAAAGATTGGCTTCTCCAGCAGCAAGGCATGTATTAGTGTCCTACTGCTGTTGTCACAAGTGACCACAAACTTAGTGGCTTAATACCACACAAATCTAATATCTTATAGTTCTGGAGATCAGAAGTCTGACATAGGTCTCATAAAGCTGAAATAAAGATGTGAATAGGGCTGTGTTCCTTTCTGGAAGCTCTGGGGGAGGGTGTATTTTCTCACCTTTCTCAGTTTCTAGACACCACCTGCTTTCCTTGGCTCATGGCCCCCTCCCTCCATCTTCAAAGCCAAGCAAAGCTGCATCTCTCCCTGAATGTTTTTCTGTTTCTCCCATTTCCCCGACTCTCCTCTTCTGCCTTGCTCTTCCATTCTTAAGCACCCTTATGATTACACCAACCCCCACCTGTATTATCCAGGATAATCTCCCTATTTTAAGGTTGGCTGATTAGCAACCTTAATTCCACCTGAAACTTTAAATCCCCTTTGCCATATACTGTAATATACTCATGGATTGGGAGGATTAGGGTATGGATACTTTTGAGGGCCACCATTATTCTGCCTACTATAAGAGGTGTTGGGCTGCTCCCCGCAGATCTACAAGGCCTGCACTTGCCCAGCTTTAAGACTGAAGAAAGAGACAAGAGTCAGTAACAGAGACATCAAAGGTTTAACGGATAGGAGAGCTTATACATCTGAAGCAAGGTCCTGGTGCAACATCCCACCATGTTCAGCAGACAGCAGGCAGGACATGGTGGCAGTCTTTGCTCGGGGTGTGTGGGGGGGATGGGATAGGGAGATTACCAGCTCTAGGGGAATTGATGTCAGGTGGGCTCATTAGTTACCAGGGAAACAGTAGAGGAGCAGACCTCTCCCATCCCCCCCCCCCTTTTAAACATCTTTATTGGAGTATAATTGCTTTACAATGGTGTGTTATTTTCTGCTGTATAACAAAGTGAATCAGCTATATGTACACATATATCCCCATATCCCCTCCCTCTTGTGTCTCCCTCCCACCCTCCCTATCCTACCCCTCTAGGTGGTCACAAAGCACTGAGCTCATCTCCCCGTGAGATGCAGCTGCTTTGATAAGAAACATCACTAGCTGGGGCCTGGGGCAAGTACATAGGAAAGTCAGTCACCTGTGTAGGGCGTAGGTGAAGCAGGCCCTGGCTGGGCAGGGAATGTACGGAGAGCAAGAGAACAGCTATCTTGGGACTTCTGTAGCGGTCCAGTGGTTAGGACTCTGTTCTTCCACTGCAAGGGGGCGTGGGTTCAATTCCTGGTTGGGGAACTAAGATCCTGCATGCCACGAGCCACGGTGAAAAAAAAAAGAACAGCCATCTCGAGTGGCCTGACCATACAAGAGGGTAGACACCTGGATTTACCAATCAGGGATTCTGAATACAAAGGGTGAGGGGTAAACTTCCAGAAGGAAGTTGGAGTGTTGGAGGAGGGTGAAAAATTTATAAGTGGTCAAAAGTGATAAAGTCCTCGATGAATGGGGAGTCATTTCAGAAGATGGAAGGGCTGCTGAGTGAACATAACCGTAGCTATCTACTATGGAGCAACATCACCGTACTACAGAATGAAATCTCTCTGATAATTTGTGCTCTCTCAGTGTCTCAAGACCAGGCTTATGACTACCACCAACTGTATGTAGTGCTCAACAGGAAATACCAGGGAAGGTGTTTTGTATTGGCTTGTAAAATACCCTGACTTAAAAAAAAATTCCAGCCTTAGTTGTTTTCTTGTTGTTTGTCCTTGTCTTAGAAAAGTGGACTGTAGAATTCATAAAAATGATTGTGTGAGGGCACCAGTGCATTGAAATTTTTTTCTGCTGTGTTTAAGACAATACAACTTCTTTAAAATAAATGGTAGTAAGACCTTTCTCTCAATTTAAGGCATAAACATTCTTATCTTTATTCACTCAAACTTGGTGAATTTTCTTGGCCAGATAAAACAATTTGTTTACATTCTGGGCTGCTGGAATCCCCTTATCTCACTCTATTGCCAATAGGTAACTAGATGATACATAGTTTGGTGTGTGTATTCTTCTAGATCTTTTTCTATTGGATTTGTATGTAGAAACATGCAATAAAAAAGTTTGACAAGAATTTTTCTCATGTAACAATGCTCTTTAGAGAACATTGTAGGTCAGGCCAGATAGCTCTACCTTGTTTTTTGAAATAGATCACTGCAAGATCTTCTGGATGTCTTGAGAGGAGCCCTAGATTCAGATATTTATGGGAAAAGTTCTGATTTTTTAAATGTTGGCAACTAATTAAAAAATGTATAGAAGAGTGTGAAAGCATAACAGAATACGCCTGTGGCACTGATTCATCCCATCAATGGCCAGTCTGAGACCTCGGAATGGATATGCTCTTCAACGTAGCCCCACGTGCATGGTGTTGGTAGAATCTGCTGAGGTCTGGGCATAAGAGGATGAAGGAGGACAGTACTCTGATGGTTGTAGTTGAGATGATGATCATTCACCAGTGAAGGGGGATTGAACTTCTCAGCCTCCTTGACCTTGGTCAAAGCCATATGACTAGTTCTGGTGAATAGGTTGTGGGCAGAAGGGACATGTGTGATTGCCAGGCTGCGGTGAAAACCCTTTGCCTGCTCTTCTCCCAGCAATTATAGAAGCACATCCTAAAAAGGAGCCTACAACATACTGGATCCCTGAGTGAATATTCTGAGAGAAGCCCTTCTAATAAAACACATTAGACATTTGTGTGAGTGAGAGGTAAACCTTGGTTGTTTTATGATTCTGAAATTCTGTGTTTTTTAAGAATAATTTAAAAATTGTAATATTACTCAGTTTATTCTGACTAATTTGGGGTATATTCATTTTCTATTGTTGTTTGACAAATTACCATAAACTTAGCAGCTTGAAATAACACGCTTTTATTTGCTCAGAGTTCTGTAGGTCAGGAGCTGCATTCTAATCTGATGGTTCGACCAGGTAAAGTTTCCCTTCCAAGCTCCCTTGGGTCATTGGCAGAATTCATGTCCTTGTGGTTGTAGTACTGAGGTTCCCACTGTCTTTCTAGTTGTTGATCTGGGACCATTCTCAGCTTCTAGAGGCTCATCTCAGGTTCTTGCTATGTAGCCCCCTCCTTTGACAACCAAGAATCTTCCTGAAATTTAATCCTTTTCATTCTTTGCATTTCCCTGACTTCCCTTTCTATGACCAGCCAGAGGAAACTCTCTGCTTTTTAAAGCTTCATGTGATTAGATTAGTGTGATTGGGATTATGTCTTTAATTAAGGTCAAATGTACCAAGTAATATAACCTAATCATGGGAATAAAATCCATCATGTTTATAGTCCTGGGAATTATGCAGGGCAATTTACACCAAAGGGGCAGAAAAGCTTGGGATCCATATTAAGAGTCTGTCTTACACATGGGGAGAAAGTAAGAATGAGAGCAAGTGAGTGAGAAAGAGTATTTGCTGGTCTATTTCTGCCTGGGGAAGAATCTATACACTTATCTCTTTTTTAATGACTCTAATTCATTCCTGAAAATTCTGATGCTAAGTAAAAAGTCATTAAATGGGAAAAATTTTTTCCATTACTTTTAATGGGAAAATTATGATGCATTCCATCTCAATCTAAAATACCCTCATGATTTTCAAAGATAGAAAATATATCAATTGAACAATGGAAACAAGTTTACATAAGTAATTTTTAAATGGAGAGTAAATATAGTTGTACACAAGATATAATGCAAAGAAGCTTCATTGTACTTGCCAAAAGAGGAAGGTAAAACTTAACTGAAAAATGGGCAGAAGACCTAAATAGACATTTCTCCAAAGAAGACATACAGATTGCCAACAAACACATGAAAGGGTGCTCAACATCACTAATCATTAGAGAAATGCAAATCAAAATTACAATGAGGTATCACCTCACACCAGTTAGAATGGGCATCATCAGAAAATCTACAAACAACAAATGCTGGAGAGGGTGTGGAGAAAAGGGAACCCTCTTGCACTGTCGGTGGGCATGTAAATTGATACAGACACTATGGAGAACAGTATGGAGGTTCCTTAAAAAACTACAAATAGAACTACCATATGACCCAGCAATCTCACTCCTGGGCATGTACCCTGAGAAAACCATAATTCAAAGAGTCATGTACCACAATGTTCATTGCAGCTCTATTTACAATAGCCAGGACATGGAACCAACCTAAGTGTCTATTAAGAGATGAATAGATAAAGAAGATGTGGCACATATATACAATGGAATATTACTCAGCCATAAAAAGAAACGAAATTGAGTTATTTGTAGTGAGGCAGATGGACCTAGAGTCTGTCATACAGAGTGAAGTAAGTCAGAAAGAGAAAGACAAATACCGTATGCTAACACATATATATGGAATCTAAAAAAAAAAAAAAAAAAAAGGTTCTGAAGAACCTAGGGGCAGGACAGGAATAAAGATGCAGATGTAGAGAATAGACTTGAGGACATGGGGAGGGAGAAGGGTAAGATGGGGCGAAGTGAGAGAGTGGCATGGACATGTATACACTACCAAATGTAAAATAGCTAGTGAGAAGCAGCCGCATAGCACAGGGAGATCAGCTCGGTGCTTTGTGTCCACCTAGAGGAGTGGGATAGGGAGGGTGGGAGGGAGATGCAAGAGGGAGGAGATATGAGGGTATATGTATATGTATAGCTGATTCACTTTGTTATAAAGCAGAAACTAACACACCATTGTAAAGCAATTATACTCCAATTAAGATGTTAAAAGAAAAAACTTAATTGAGAAGGAAATACACAAGGGAATGGTGGATTTTTCTTTCTGCACCATATTCTTCAGTAATTTCTGAACAATCTGGGAGCTGATGGGTTGGTTATCTTGTATTCGGATTGTACCAAAAATTTACAGTAGAGCTCAGATAAACACCTTTAGGACAAAACAACACTGAACATGAGAGTGATCATGGAAATAGTACATGTGCAAAGTACACTGGAGAGCTATAGAAGATGTCGCCTTTTTATCCCTTACTCTTGGTGTATATATTCAGGGAAAATCTTCAGAGTTCGTTCCAAACATGGCTTGCAATTCAAATTTATTCCACTTAGTATTTTCTGACTTGAAACTATTGTGTTGGGTAAATTGGAAGGTGTGTCTTGCCAGAAACCGTAGTGTCAAACTATCACTTCTTATAGTATATTTATTTAATGTGTTTTGGGGCAAAAGCATTGGTATTAAAAAATAAATAAAAAGAGTGGTTGTCCAAAAAGTAGCATAAATTTTCAAGAGCAATTTTGACAAAAATTGAGTGAACAGCTATAATGTGACCTAGTAATTAGATCTAGTCTTAGGGTACATAGTTTAGGGACCTTCTGAAATACATAGGCCCATAGTTGGTTTCTATTTGTTAGCTGTCATTGAAAAAAATCCCTCTTCTTTTTCATAGTTACATTGAAAATTAACAACTATCATAAAGAAAAAAATTAGATTAAATCAAGTCAAAATGACCCATTTGGGGGTTCTCACTAATTAGAAATTGCTGGAAGAACCATGTTTCAGAAATAAATGTAGAGCTTAAAGTAGATAGTTATTGGCTTTTTATAAATCTTTTAATTTAATATTTTAAAAAGGAAATTTCAAAGTTAAATTTCATATTTCAGGGTGCTATTTCCTGTAGCACAAAAACATAATAATGAAAATACAGTTTTAAAAAGTCAGCACAAAAGCAATAATAATGAAATTCTGTATCTACCTTTAAAATATTTTAGTGGGAACTGTCCATTTATGTTACAGTATTATATCTCTGTTTTCTAAATGCTAGGTAGGGTACTTTTTTAGGATTTTGAATGAGGTAGAAAAAGGCTGTAAACCTCAGCATTTCTCTTGCTGTTTTTCCAGGTTAGCCTTACTTTAAAAATTCTCAGATATAAGTTTATGTTTACCTAAAGTGGACAAAAGAATATTTTTATTAAAGTCCCTTGACTTTCTCAAGGAGAGAAACTACAGGTTTTTGTTTTTATAAATTTATTTATTTATTTTTGGCTCCGTTGGGTCTTCGTTGCTACATGAGGGCTTTCTCTAGTTGAGGTGATTGGGGGCTACTCTTCGTTGCGGTGTGCGGGCTTCACGTTACAGTGGCTCCTTGTTGCAGAGCACGGGCTCTAGGCGCGACGGCTTCAGTAGTTGTGGCATGCGGGCTCTAGAGCACAGGCTCAGTAGTTGTGGCGCACCGGCTTAGCTGCTCCGCAGCATGTGGGATCCTCCCAGACCAGGGCTCGAACCTGTGTCCCCTGCATTGGCAGGCAGATTCTTAACCACTGAGCCACCAGGGAAGCTCAGAAAATACAGTTTTAAGTAAATACTACAGAAATGCAGTACATTTAAAATAATGGTTATAAAAGACGTTTTGTGCATGCCCTCAATACATTTATAATCCCAAACTATTTACTTTGCTTCAATTCTGATCTGTTTTAATAGCCTTATTGAGAACTAGCCCAAGCACTGTACTTATGGAGAAGCAGGTAAAGCACTTTCTCTTGACCTCTCTTCCCCACATTCCATCTTAGTTTATTGCTTTGAGGATGAATGCTGCACAAAGCGAGGGGGAAGTCAATATTTGATTTTGCTGAGCACTGAATCTCAGTGTTTACTGAAACCAGAGATCAACACCAGTTGTTTCAGGAAGAATTCCATTATGCATTCCCTTTGAATGAGCTATGTATTTATGTGTATTGCCTTATGCAATCTGATTCCTCCAAGATTTTCTGAGGTAGTTTTAGGACTTCTTCCTCAAGTGATGACAGATTTGAAGGCATTTTGTTATAGTAATATAATAGGATTAAATTCAGCTGCAATAAAACCCTAATGATGGTGACTTGAACAATAGAAATGTATTTCTTTTTCCTATAAATGAAGCCTAGAGGCAGGTAGCCTGATGCTGGTATGGCAGCTCCATAGTTCTCAGGGACTCATGCTCATTCTGTACAGAACACATGACTTTTACCTCATTGCCCAAGATGGTTGCTGGTGCTCCAGCCAACAGGAAGAAGAAAGGTCGGAAGAAGAGGCACAATATACATGGTAGCTATCTTTTAGGAAGCTTTCGTAGAAGCCACTATAGATTACTATATATTACTATAGATTACTTCCTCTCACACCTAGGATTTAGTTTCATGGCCATACCTAATTACAGGGGAGGTTGGGATGGGTAATCTTTGTTCTTGGTGACTATATACTAATAAAATGTGCCTAAGTAAAAATCTGGGATTTTATTCCCACAAGAAAAGGGGAGAAGGCATCTTGGTCTCTGCCATTAGCAGAAAGAACATGGTCTTTGAAGTCAGACACATCTAGATTCAAATCTAGCACTGATTAATTCTGTGACCTTGTGAAAGTGACACAATTAAGCCTCCATTTTAATACAAGGATGATACCATCTAGTTCTTATGGTTATTATGGTCTTTCTTCCTAACTTCCATGAAGTATTTCTGTAAAATAATAAAACTCTGGATCCTGATATGTGCACCTTACATCATAAGTTCTAAAACATTCAAACATCTTTGGAAACAACTCTTTAGGGAATTCCCTGGCAATCCAGTGGTTAGGACTCAGCACTTTCACTTCTGTGGCCCGGGTTCATTCCCTGGTCCGGGAACTAAGATCCTTCATGCTGCAGGGCATGGCCAAGAAAAAAAATTTTAATAAATAAATAAATAACTTCAAAGTCACATGAATCTCATTAAATTAGAATCCAATGCTTAACACAGAGTGTTTTTATAGTAAATGTGGACTGAAAGAATAGATATATTTGAAGAATTCTCCCATGAACCCTGTTATACAAACTGTATGATAGATATTGACTGGATGAAAATTAAAGAAAAAATAACTACTCAGATTCTTTATTCAGTCAATCATTTTGAGCAAAATTATGTGGGCTCTGGGTCAGCCCTTCCTTGATTCCATCCTTATTGTGAAGAGAGGGATTTTTTTTTACTTAATTTTTTATTACAAAAGTCAGGGTTCAGAAACAGAACCAATAAGAGATATATAGATATAGATATAGACCTCTCTCTCTATATATATATAAATCTGTATCTATATCTATATCATCTATATCTATTTCTATATCTGTGTCTGTCTCTGTGTCTATATCTATATCTGTGTCTATATGTATATGTATGTCTATATCTAGAACAAGATTTAGGATAAGGAATTAGCTCATGCAATTATAGAGGCTGAGAATTCTCATGATCTGTCGCCTGCAAGCTGGAGACCCAGGAAAGCCAGTGGTTTCATTCAGAGGCCTGAGAGCTGGAAAGTCGGTGGTGTAGAATCCATACCAAGTCTGAAGGCCTGAGAATCAGGAATCCCGAGAGCAGGAGTAGATGGATGTCCCATCTCAGACAGAGAGTGAATCCCCCCTTCCCCTGCCATTTTGCTCTATGGGACCTTCAACAGATTGGGTGATGCTCACCCACATCCACTTCACTCAGTCCCCCAAGTTAAATGTTAACCTCTGCACAGACACACCTGGAAATATCTCACAGACACACCTGGAAATGATGTTTAAGCATATATCTGGATACCCCATGTCCCAGTCAAACTGACACATAAAATTAACCATCTCATAAAGTAACAAAAAAAATTGGTTGCAAAAAATTTGGAGTACAGAAAGGTTTAAACTATTGACGCTCATCACTGTCTTCATCCTTTAGCTTCATTCTCCAAAGATAACTGCTGTTTGTAGTGTGGGCTTTTTCCTTTCTGACATTTTTTACTATACATATTCAAAAATAAAAATATAGTGATAATACCAAACACTATTCTGCAACACACTTTTTTTCCCTTACAATACATCTTGGACCACTGAGCAACATCTGTGTATAAAAGCTGCCCTCATTGTTTTTTACTGCTGCATACTACTCCACTGTATGGATTTTTCCATAAATTTCTTAAGTAGTGCCTGAATGTGGATGTTTAGGCTCTGTCCAGTTTTTCTCTAGGACAAACAATGTCGCCAGGAATATCTTGTACAAATATTTTTGCTTGCATCTATGGCTAAAATTCCTAGAAACTGAGATCACTTGCCTAAGGATGTGTTCATTTGGCACTGAAACATAGAATGACAAAATGCCAGAAGAAGACATTTAGACATATTTTGTTTGCCATTATCTGAGTGGTATCTGGGCTGACAAGAAATTTCCCACTGGACAGAGATATATAGAGTCTTTCGTATTTCTAATGCTCACTTCTCCTTGCCACCTCTTTGCCCCAGCAGCCCAGCGGGTTAACCACTTCTTGTCCACTATCATGTTGGCAAGAGAAAAACAAGCCTGTTCACTGTGTCCCTAAAGTACTGATAGCATTTTTTTAAAATATATAATTCAAAAAGATACATGCATACCAGTGTTTATTGCAGCACTATTTACAATAGCCAAGACATGGAAGCAACCTAAGTGTCCAGCGACAGATGAATGGATAAAGATGTGGTATATATTATATACGGTGGAATATTTCTCAGCCATAAAAAAGAATGAAATAATGCCATTTGCAGCAACATGGATGGACCTAGAGATTATCATACTAAGTGAAGTAGGTCAGACAGAGAAAGATAAATATCATATGATATCACTTATATGTGGAATCTAAAATATGACACAAACAAACCTATCTACAAAACAGAAACAGACCCACAGACTTTGAAAACAAACTTTTGGTTACCAAAGGGGAAAGGTTGGGGGAGGGATAAATTAAGAGTTTGTGATTTACACATACATACCACTATATATAAAATAGGTAAACAACAAGGACCTACTGTATAGCACAGGGAACTATATTCAGTATCTTGTAATGATCTATAAGGGAAAAGAATCTGAAAAAGAATAGACCTATATATGTATAACTGAATCACTTTGCTGTACCCCTGAAACTAACACAATATTTTAAACCAATTATACTTCAATTAAAAAATAACTGATAGCATTTTAAAAAATTTTATTTATTTGTTTGGCTGAGTTGGGTCTTCATTGCTGTTGCGGGCTTTCTCTAGTTGTGGAGAGTGGGGACTACTCTTCGTTGCAGTGCACGGGCTTCTCATTGTGGTGGCTTCTCTTGTTGCGGAGCATGGGCTCTAGGCACGCAGGCTTCAGTAGTTGTGGCACATGGGCTCAGTAGTTGTGGCTCGCGGGCTCTAGAGTGTAGGCTCAGTAGTTGTGGCGCATGGGCTTAGTTGCTCTGCAGCATGTGGGATCTTCCCAGACCAGGGCTTGAACCCGTGTCCCCTGTATTGGCAGGTGGATTCTTAACCACTGTGCCACCAGGGAAGTCCCTGATAACATTTTTGAAAGCAGAGATGATGCTTCAATTAAACTGTTTTCTTTAGGTCAGGGGTGAGCAAACTAAAACCTGTGGGCCAAATCCAGCTACCATTTCTTTTTATACAGTCCATGAGTTAAAAATGATTTTTACATTTGTAAGTAGTTGGGAAAAAAATTAAAAGATAAATAATATTGGTGATGGGTAAAAATTACATGAAATTCAAATTTCACATCCATATGTGAAGTTTTGTTGGAGCACAGTCATACACACTCATTCACATATTGTCTGTGGCTGCTTTCACAGAACAAGGATGGAGTCCAGTGGTTGCAACAGAAACTCTATGGCCCACAAAGCTGAAAATTTTTACTATCTGGCCTTTTACAGAAAATATTTTCCAACTGTTCCTTTAGGTCTGCAGTGTTATTTTTTCTTGTGTATCTGTCTCATTTTTTTCCTCTAAATTTTTCTCTATAATCTGTTACTTCTTTTTTTCTTCAACTCTTCTCCAAAGATTATACTGCAGGTTAGCAAAGCTCATTTTAATAGTGAATTGTACTTTCCTACTTGCCAGGTTTCTGAAGGTAAAATATATTTTAGGGAAAATAAAGAGTAATGGCTTTGACTTTGGTCTAAAATTAATTTTGGTCACAATATTAACACAAAGCTAATGAATTTCAGAAGGAAGGGTTTTTTTGGTTTTGGTTTGTTTTTAGTGAATGAAACAATGTAGCTCTGAATCCTTCTAGTTTTATGTTTCTCTAGAGAGAAAGATTTAATTTGAGGGTAGGAGCCAGAGGAACCCCTTCACATTTGGGGTCCACTGAAACAAACAAAAAATAATTAACTCTTTCTGAACCAGAGCTGGTCAGAGGCAGAACAGCTGCTAAAGTATCTCTGAAAAATTCTACCTCTCCACTCAGGGAGGCAGAGAAGGGCTTGGTCTTTTTAGATTAATTTCTTGGCTATCTGGTGATTGTAAGGTGACAGGGTCCCCTTTAGCATCAAAGGAGAGGATGTGAGAAGGCATTCTGGTGGCCTCTTTCCAGGGGGGCTCCCACATTGAGAGGGCTGTATGGGGCAGTGAGACGGGACCATGGTTGATGGCTGGCTAATGGGGCCAGAGCTTGGAAATGAGATGGCTCTCTGAGAATTAGACTATTAAATAGATGGTTCAAAGTGTGTTCCCAGGGACTTCCCCGGCGGTCCAGTGGTTAGGACTCCGCACTTCCACTGCAGGGGGGTCACGTTGGATCCCTGGTCAGAGAACTAGGATCCCGTGTGCCAGCAGCATGGCCAAAAAAAGAAAAAAACAACAGTGTGTTCCCAGACCCACAGCACGAGCTTCTCCTGGGACTCATTACAAATGCAAGTCATCAGGCCTATACCCTAGACCAACTGACTCAGAAACCATGAGGGCGAGGCCCACATCTCTGTTTTAACAATCCTCCAGGTGATGGTGATGCTTGCTTCAACTTAAGAACAGCTGCATCCAATCCATGCCTAATGGTTCAGAGTGGAGGCGGCTCTTAAGGGACCGCAGCTCCTACACTGTTGGTGGGAATGTAAATTGGTGCAGTCGCTGTGGAAGATGGTACAGAGGTTCCTTAAAAAACTAAAAGTAGAATTACCATATGATCCTGAAATCCCACTCTTGGGCATATATCTGGAGAAAATGCTATTTCGAAAAGAAACGTGTACCCCAGTGTTCATTGCAGCACTATTTACAATAGTCAGGGCATGGAAGCAAACTAAATTTTCATTGACAGATGAATGGATAGAGAAGATATGATATATATCTTATATATATAATTTATATATGATATATCTTATATATATATATGATATATATATAATGGAATATTACTCAGCCATAAAGAAGAATGAAATAATGCCATTTGCAGCAAGATGGATAGAGCTAGAGATTATCATACTAAGTGAGGTAAGCCAGACAATGACAAATATCATATATCACTTATATGTGGAGTCCTAAAAAAAAGATACAAATAAACTTATTTACAAAACAGAAATAAACCTACAGACATAGAAAACAAACTTATGGTTATCAAAGAGGAAGGGGGGAGGGATAAATTAGGAGTTTGAGATTAACACATACACACTACCAAATATAAGATAAACAACAAGGACCTATTGTATGGCACAGGGAACTATACTCAATATTTTGTAATAACCTATAAGGGAAAAGAGTCTGAAGAAGAATATATATATATATATATGTATAACTGAATCACTTTGCTGTGCACCTGAAACAAACACAAATTTGTAAATCAACTATACTTCAATTAAAAAAGAAAAAAAAAGAGAGAGAGACTGTATGTCTCCTAGCGCTGTTAAGTTTGAAGTTTTCTGTTTGTTGGTTGGTTGTTTCTACTAATGACAATGGCAACAATCTAGCTAGAGTTTAGTAAGTCTCAGGTACTCTGGTACATTAAAATAATAATAGCTACCACTTACTGAGTGCTTAATGTGTTCCAAAGTGCTTTATTCTACCATCTCACTTGATTTCGAGAATAATTTCATGAGGTAGGTGTTGTCATTACCTCCATAATACAAATGAGAAAACTGGGGTACAGAGAAGTTATGCCCTTTGGTGAAAGGTAATAAAGGATGTGACCCAGGATGTGAGCCAGGTGGTCAGGCTCCAGAGCCCTCACCTGTGACCACTATGTATCGTCAATGGTGTTCTGAGATGCATTAATGAATTCATTTTATCCTCTCCATATTACTTGGAATGTGAAATTCATTAAACAAATTTTATTTTATTTTACTTTAATTGAAGTATAGCTGATTTACAATGTTTCAGGTGTACAGCAAAGCGATTCAGTTAAACACAACTGTTTGTGTGCATATATATATATATTCTTTTTCAGATTCTCTTCCATTATAGGTTATTACAAGATATTGAATATAGTTCCCTGTGCTACACAGTAGGTCTTTGTTGTCATTAAACAAATTTTATAGTGGAAGAGTCAGAGGTGGTTTAGGAGGAGCTACCTTTCCTCATTAAAGTCTCAGCCGGATGGTGAAGCTGTCCTGCCTCCTGTGCTCGGTTGTCTGGGCTACCACACATGCTTTCTCCTCATGCTTCCCATTGTGTTGGCACACAGCAGGTCATCATCGCTGAGTGCCGCCAGCTGTTGATTCAGAGATCGTGTCCCAACCCTGTTTGTGGGCAGCCTGACCTGTTCCTTAGGTCATATAAAGAACAGGTCCTACAATTACCCCCAAACTGAGTACTACCAGAAAGAAGATTCCCCAGGAGCCTCCTTGAAACTTGCTGTAAACAAGCAAAGGCAAGTCCTGATTCAAGCATGATTCATCTGTACGATTTTCATTAGTAAATAAATTGGGTGGGGGGAAAGACATCAATTAGAATATGTGGTTAAATAATCAGAAAGATGCAGAAAGTCCTTGTGCCTGGAGGAAATCGGTGTGTTCCATTAACACTAATTAAGAAACAGAATATCCTTCCAGGCTACGTGAGGCTCAGGATTCAGGAACACTGCGGTGGTATAGAAAGTCTGGCTGCTTTCAAGTTTGAGAAATCTGGTCATTTCGGGGTATCAGGCTCAGATCCTGACCACCCATGTGAGCTGGGGGGTGCGAGGTGGGTGGGGGGTGCGGGGTGGGTGGGGAGTGGGGCATGAATCACTTTTCAGAGTTCACTGGGGGCTATCTTGGAGGCTGGCTATTGAAACCGAGCAGGATCCGGCGGGGCTCCTGGGCACAAATCCTTTCTTCGTCCCCCTTTCTAGTTTATAGGAAATGGGCTTCATTCAGCCTCCTAGACCTTCCCTGAGTTCCAAAGGGCAGATTCAAACAGTTGTTAATCAGGGAAGGGATGCAGAAATAAGGGAGGAGCAGTCAAGAAATAGTAGTGCAGGGCTTCCCTGGTGGCGCAATGGTTGAGAGTCCTCCTGCCGATGAAAGGGAGACGGGTTCATGCCCCGGTCCGGGAGGATCCCACGTGCCGCGGAGCGGCTGGGCCTGTGAGCCTACACGTCCGGAGCCTGCACGTCCGGAGCCTGCACGTCTGGAGCCTGTGCTCCGCAACGGGAGAGGCCACAACGGTGAGAGGCCCGAGTACCGCCAAAAAAAAAAAACCCAAAGAAACAATAGTGCAGCCTTGGGGCAAGGTCCTGTTTCCTCGTCAAGGAACATACAGGGACTTCCCTGGTGGTCCAGTGGTTAGGACTCTGCCCTCTCACTGCCGAGGGCCTGGGTTCAATCCCTGGTCGGGGAACTAAGATCCCACAAGCTGTGTGCGGCACAGCCAAAAACAACAACAACAACAAAAAAGGAATATGCAGAACAATATCTTTGAGTTCTTCTGTAGAAATAAGGCCTCCACCCATGTGGAAGAGGGTAACTTCAGGCTGAGTACAAGATCCTGGAGCACCGCCATTTACCTCCCCACCAACCAATCAGAAGAAAGCCACACACTCTGTAGTCCTCATGCCAGTTGTTGCCTATAAAAACTTCTCTCCCACCAAGCCAACAGAGTTCAGGGTTGTTTTTTTTCTTTTTTGCGGTACGTGGGCCTCTCACTGTTGTGGCTTCTCCCATTGCGGAGCACAGGCTCCAGACGTGCAGGCTCAGCAGCCATGGCTCACGGGTCCAGCCGCTCCGCGGCATGTGGGATCTTCCCGGACCGGGGCACGAACCCGTGTCCCCTGCATCGAGAGGCGGACTCTCAACCACTGCGCCACCAGGGACGCTCAAGAGAGTTTAGGGTTTTTGAGCACGAGCTGCCTGTTCTCCTAGCTGGGCTCTGCATTAAACCTTTCTCTGCTCCAAACTCCTTTCGGTTTATTTGGCCTCACTGTGCGTCAGACACATACTTGAGTTCAGTAACATTACCACAATGAGCAACTTCTCTGATTCTGACTCCCGGGAACTCACTCTACTCTCATTACACTGACTGTCCTTCTGGTTTTTTTGTGTGTTTTTTTTTTGTGGTACGCGGGCCTCTCACGGTTGTGGCCTCTCCCGTTGCGGAGCACGGGCTCCGGACGCACAGGCTCAGCGGCCATGGCTCACGGGCCCAGCCGCTCCGCGGCATGTGGGATCTTCCAGGACCGGGGCATGAACCCGTGTCTCCTGCATCGGCAGGCGGACCCTCAACCACTGCGCCACCAGGGAAGCCCCGTCCTTCTGTTTTTCTAACATGCTACACTGGTTCCAAACCCGGGCCCTTTGCCAGCTCTTCCTTCCACTTGGATACCCTTTCCTCTGATCTTTGCTTCCTCCTAACATTCAGGTTTGGGCTCAAGACTTACCCTTAGAGAAGTGTTTCCTAATCATTCTAATACTGCTCTTCCTCATGGCCTCCACTCCAGGCCAATCCACCACAATCAACCTATGTATTCTCTTCACTGTCTGAAATCATCTCAATTACTCATTGGTTCACTTAGCCTCTGTCTCCCTGCGCTGGACCTCAGCATCCTGAGAGCAGGGCCTCACCACTGGGCACACTCACCACAGCATCCTCAGCACCTGCAAAGCGCCTGGTACGTAGTAGCTGAACCACTTGTATCAGCCTGGAGCCTCCCTGGGGGAAAAATTCCAGATTCCTCACATTTCCTCACTCCCTGCTGCTATCATGGACCTGATCTGAAATCTGATCCTGTGTTGGTACTAAGCGTTATCCACTGTGCCGACCCACAAGTCTGCATAGCCCTGCTGTCCCCCTGGGGAGGGGTGGGTAAGAAGAGCCTGGGTTACTGGCTGAGGAGCTGCCTTGCTCCAGGCTTGTCTGAAACTGGCAGCCTGAGCTCACCTTCCCAGCTCAGAAGGCTTTTTTTTTCTGATGGTGATTATTTGAATGAGGCACTTTTAACTGCACATCCCCAACAAGGGCTTATCGGCAGGGGACCCATTAACACTGGCCTAAATGGGAGTCACCTGGTGGGAGTGAAGCCCCAGGGACCACTCAGAAAGCTTTAGTGAGCTGCGGCCTCCTCCTTCACTGTGGTTTCCCCAGGCAATTAAATGGGCAGCGATGAGATTGCTCCCTTAGCATCTCCAGCCTCTGGGGCTCAGAGGCTGCTGGAGGTGGTTGGTCCCTGCTGCCTGCAAATCAGCCATCTGCCGATCAGACTCCCTTCCACCCTCTCTCCATCCTTCCCTATCCCCTTCCTCCCTCCCTCCCTCCCTCTCTTCCCTCTTTCCTTTCCTCCCTTCCCAGTCTAAGAAAGTTACAAACGGTTTGTGAATTCTCCAGCTCTCCACCTCTTAGCCCTAGCTGTTGGCCCTACCCACTCCATCCTTTTCCCCTGTATCTCACCTGCCTCTAAAATCTGAAATATCGAGGTGACCTACTTTTGCTTTATAAGTGGAAGCCGTGGAGCTGTGGGCCAGGTGAATAGAAGTGGGCAGAGGTGTGCAGAGGCATCCAGCTGGCAAGAAAGTGGGGTCCCAAGGGTTATCCAGCCAGGCTGCTGGTGGCTGCTGGCAGATGTAGATTTTCAAAGCTTGGCATCTTGGGCAGCTTTCATGCACCTGGAGTTCTTGACCTGGAGCATTTTAGGGGCAGCTCTTTTGGTAGCAAATTGAACAGAAGCTGGGATTTCTATAGCCAGGGTGCTATGTTGGGCCTGGCATTTACTGAGTGTTGCCACGACAGTGCTAAGCAAGGTGATCCAATTAAGAATACTTGTGAGCACTTTATAAGGCAAGAACTTTGCACACACCATCTGGTTTGAATTCTCCCCAAAGCTCCGTGAGATGGGGATGATTTGTGCCCATCTTTCAAATGAGGAACCTGAGGTGCCAAGAGGTTAATTTGTACTGTTTCTCAAGTTACCAGAACTCTGGGAGATGAGAATCATAATCTCCATTTTATGCATGAAAATCCTGAGTCTTGAGGGTAAAGGTCACAGGCAGGGCCAGTAAGTGGAAAATCTAGCACTCATCAGCAGTCTCCTAGGCATGTTATCCTGAACTGCAGTGCTCAGATAAATTGCTACCATTTGCAAAATTTTATTTTATTTTTTATTGATTTTTTAATTGGCGTATAACTGCATTACAATGTTGTGTTAGTTTCTGCTGTACAATGAAGTGAATCAGCTATATGTATACCTATATCCCCTCCCTCTTGGACCTCCCTCCCACACCCACCCCCCCAATAGCACCCATCTAGGTCATCACAGAGCACTGAGCTGAGCTCCCTGTGCTATACTGCATGTTCTTACTAGCTATCTATTTTACACATGGTAGTGTATTTATGTCAAACCTAATCTCCCAGTTCATCCCACCCTCCCCTTCCCCTGCTGTGTTCACACATCCATTCTCTACATCTGCGTCTCTACTCCTGCCATGCAAATAGGTTCTTCTGTACCATTTTTGTAGATTCCACATATATGTGTTAATATACGATATTTGTTTTTCTCTTTCTGACTTACTTCACCCTGTATGACAGACTCTAGGTCCATCCACGTCTCTACAAATGAACCAATTTCTTTCCTTTTTATGGCTGAGTAATATTCCATTGTATATATGTATCACATCTTCTTTATGCATTCATGTAAAATTTTAAAGCTCAGCTGCTAGGAGAATTATTTACTCATTCAATGAGAATTTTCTGCACACCAATTAGATGTTAAGACCCAGTGGTGGTGAGGTAGATTGCAAACCTGGCTTCTCATGCATCCTTCCTCTTTAGCCACACCCCTTTGCAACATGACAGAGTGCCAGTCTAGACCTCAGGAGGCCTTGCAGCTCTGCTCTCTCTTGGATCACCATGAGCTCCATGGGAACAGTCCTGGGCTCAGCAGCCAAGGCATGAGAGACAAATGGGCCAGTCACCATCACCTTAGCTGGCAGCCAGCAAACCACCCCCGAGAAACAGAGCTGCATGGCTAACCAGCAGCTGATCATAGATGCATAAGTGAGCACAGCCCAGACCAGAAGAACTGCCCTGCTGAGTCCAGCCCGAAGTGCCAACCCACACAATCATGAACTCAGCAATTCTCAGTGTATCCTCCAGCCCAGCAGCATCAGCATCACCTGGGAGCCTGTTAGAAATGCAAATTTTCAGACTCATCTAAAACTACTGAATCATAAACTCTAGGAGTGGGTCCAAGTGACCTTTTTAAACAAGCTGTCTGGGTGATTGTGATGCATGCTAAAGTTTAAGAACCACTAAATACGTGGTGTGATTTTTATTTTTTTTTGGTACGTGGGCCTCTCACTGCTGTGGCCTCTGCTGTTGCGGAGCGCAGGCTCAGTGGCCATGGCTCAAGGGCCCAGCTGCTCCGCGGCATGTGGGATCCTCCCGGACCGGGGCACGAACCCATGTCCCCTGCATCGGCAGGCGGACTCTCAACCACTGCGCCACCAGGAGAGCCCGACAACATATTCTTAAACATAAAAATTCTGTAATGTATAAGGCCAGATATTAAAATTATAAACCACTCTCACATTGCATAATAATAATAATTAATATTTAAATAAGCCCTTACTATGTGCCTGGCTGTGAAGTACTTTGCATTCATTATTCCATTTAGTCCTCATAGGAACTTTTTGAGGTCAGTACTCCTTTTTTTTTTTTAATTTTTAAATTTTATTTATTTATTTTTGGCTACATTGGATCTTCATTGATGCACGCAGGTTTTCTCTAGCTGTGGCGAGCGGGGGCTACTCTTTGTTGCGGTGCGCGGGCTTCTCATTGTGGTGGCTTCTCTTGTTGTGGAGCATGGGCTCTAGGCGTGCAGGCTTCAGTAGTTGCAGCACGTGGGCTCAGTAGTCATGGCTCCCGGGCTCTAGAGTGTAGGCTCAGTAGCTGTGGCTCACGGGCTTAGTTGCTCTGTGGCATGTGGGATCTTCCTGGACCAGGGATCAAACCCATGTCCCCTGCATTGGCAGGTGGATTCCTAACCACTGTGCTACCAGGGAAGTCCCAGTGCTCTTTTTAATGCCCATTTTATAGATGAAGAAATTGAGGCCTAAAGAAGATAAGAGCTTTGCCGGAGGTCACTTAACCAGCCAGTGGCAGAGCCAGGATTCTGCCCCAGGTGTCTGCCCAACCCTGAAGCCCACACTCTTGTGTGTTGCGGGATCTGCACCCTAAATGTGGTGCAGAAAGTGTGGCCATACAGAGGGAAAACCTCACCATTCCACAGGCGAGTCAGGAGAGTTTTTATGGAAGAGGAAGTCCCTGGGTTGACCTCAAAGGCCAGGCAGTATCGGGACATGTGGCAGCAGAAGAGAAAAAGAATTTCAGGTGGAGGAAACAACTTGAGCAAAGGTGAGGGAGCAAGCAAACCTCAGGAAGAGCAAGTAGCTTCACTGACAGAAGAGAGTTTTCCAAGGAAGGACTGGAGTGGAATTTTAAATTCAGAGCATTACAAAGATCCAGCATTAATCATGTTGTTGGACACGAGGTGTGGAAAGGTTATTTGAAATATTAAATTATTCAACCCAGCATTAACAGAATGTCTCCTGAATTTTGGGTAGTGTGGTCTCTGAATTGATTTCCCTCCACCATTTGACTAGAAGTAGTTTGAAGATGTTCGACTTGAAATGGTAGCGGAAATATTTTGTTGTTGTTTTAGTTTAATCTCTCACCTGAATTTTTTATTTAGATATTTTTTTCTTGAACCGTATGGAGCAGGTAAGACCTTTTTCCTTCTGCTTTCGTCTCTTTATACATTAACAATCAAAAGAGGGACTACTTTGGGATGTCCCTGGTGATCCAGTGGGTAAGACTCCATGCTCCCAATGCAGGGGGCCCGGATTCAATCCCTGGTTGGGGAACTAGACCCCGCATGCATGCCGCAACTAAAGAGTTTGCATGCAGCAACTAAGAAGACTGCATGCCACAACTAAAGATCCCGCGTGCCGCAACGAAGATCCCGCATACCACAACTAAGACCTGGAGCAGCCAAAATAAATAAATACATAAATTAATTAATTAATTTTAAAAAGAGGGACTAATTCAGTGAGCCTTGAAGAATGGTGAATGTGTGCAGGATTCTGCCATGTTTACCATAAGTTAAGATGCTGCTCCTGCTCCCAAGGAACTTAGAAATTTAACTGGACCCTAAACTGTCTGGCACAAATTCTAAAGACCATTAACAGTGAGAGAAGAGAAAAACCAGCATAGATTGGAGAAACCAGGAAGACCTTCAGGGAGAAGTTAGTACCAGTGGAGGAGAAAAACATTCAGCTTCACACTGACATTCAGTATGTTAGTGCCATCCTTAGAATCAAGTAGAATATACCCTTATCTAATTTAGAAAAACAAAGAGATGACCCTTTGCCTAAACATTTCTTGGAATCTTTTCAATCTGAAATAGTAAATGTGTTTTACCTGTTGGGTAAATTCTGCTTGGAGTGCTATCTTGAAAAGGATTTTGAGTTTCTGACACTCTCAGGGGAAATGAGTGCTGGAATCAATTAGTGATGTCTACCACAAGTATGGGAGGAGCAAGGAAGACTATCCTACACGTACGACTTCTCTCTTCCATACTTTTTTTGGCAAATTATAATAACATTTTTGTTTTCATATACCCAACTAGCTGAAATCTTTAACTGGATTTCACATCTTGCTTTTGACTTTTAGGACAGAGACACGTAAGAAAAATTAAACAATTATTCAAAAGGAGAATCTTCTAGTACATTTCTGTTCAGCTAGTTAAATTTTTAACTGATATCCTGCACTTTATTTAGAGGATTGTAAGTTGATTCCTTTATATTCTGAAAGATGACTTGAGGTACAAAAAGTCCTGGATAATGTAAGGATAAACTATATATCTCTATAAATACCAAGTTGTGTTCTGTGGAAAATATATGTTCTTGGCTGAGAATCTACTTGTATTAAGAAGGGAACACTCATTTAAGGATATAGTTACTTGCCAGAGTGGTATTAGGTGATTCTAAAGTGTTTGATTCTAATTAACTTAAGATAGCAACGCTATGTGCTGGAGGGTAGAAATCAGGAAGAGAAGTGGGTCACACGGAGGAAATTTTTTCTTGATTAGATAACAACAATAGCAAGAGGCATGGGGGGAGGTTAGCAGGGTTGCACACTGCACAACTCTAGGACAGGTTATCTGTAACACAGTCATTTGAGACATACTGAATGGGACTCCCTAGCATTGCACTGTCCAGGGAATTCCCTGGCAGTCCAGAGATTAGAACTCAGTGCTTTCACTGCGGTGGGCCTGGTCAGGGAACTAAGATCCCACAAGCCTCATAGTGAGGCCAAAAAACAAAACAAAACAAAACAAAGCAAACCCCCCAAAACAAACAAACAAAAAACAAACCAAAAAACCCCTCTCCCCCCAAAAACCACAACTAAAACCAAACCAAACAAACAAGCAAACAAAAGAACATATTCCGTAATAAAAAAGGTAGAGAAAGTAGGAAAAGAAATTTTGGATAACCAACAAGGACCTAGCACAGAGAACTATACTCAATATTCTGTAATAACCAATAAGGGAAAAGAATGTGAACAAAAATAGATATATATGTGTATACAACTGAATCACTTTGCTGTACACTTGAAACTAATACAACATTATAAATCAATGATACTTCTATTAAAGAAAAAAAGAAATTTTGATCACATTAGATAAAATAAAGTAGTAATAGGGGAAAAGGTTAGGGGAGGGAAATTTGGCAATATGCCTGGGCATTTTTCCCCCAGTTTCATTGAGAGAAAATAGACATACATCACTGTATAAGTTTAGGGTATACAGCATGATGGTATGATTTACATGCCAAAGCATTGCTCAAAAATTTGTATCACATTTGTTTATAATGTATCACAGTGATTTATTTTGCTGTCACACTTTCTTCCTCAAAATTTGTTTCACACACACACACACATAGAACTGTGGTCTCCATAATGTGACTTAAGTCTAGGTGTGTAGCAATTTCAGCTCTTTAAACTATGCAGAGAAATCTAGACACTACCTGGGGATCGGGGGCAGGCAGCTCCATGAATTCCAAGGCGTGGTGCCTAAAACATTCTCAAAGATTGGTCCTGCAAATTCAAACTTCCAAAGTGATGATAGATTCAGTGCTATAAAAGGAAGACATGTTTATGTTTGCTTAATGTCCCTTGGAAGAGAGGGCAAAATCATCCCCACTTGGGAACCACTGCTCTAGAATAGCTCTGTTCAACAGAAATATAATGTGAGCCACATATGTAATTTTAAGCTTTCTAGTAGCTACACTAAAAAAGTAAAAAGCGGGTGAGATTACTTTTAATAACATATTTTATTTGACCCAATAGCATCTAAAATATCATCATTCTGATATGTAATCAATAGGAAAAACTGACATAACTTATACTCTCTTGTTTCTTTAATACTAAGTCTTAGAAATCCTGCATTCTACATACACAGCACATCTCAGTTGGGACTAACTCCTTTTCAAGTTCTCAACAGCCCATGTGGCTTGTGGCTGCCATACTTGACAGTGTAGTTCTAGAACATAAGATCCATGAGGGTCTGTTTTGTTACATGGCTGTATCTTTAGTGCCTAATACCATGTATGCATAAACCATAGTAGACCCTTAATAGATACTTTAAAGTAAATGATGAAGTGCATATCCAATTCTATTTGTAAGGGAGAGGAAGGGCCCTCTTGTCTAAAGTAGGGCACTTTATTTATTTTATTTTATCTTATTTTTTGGCCGTGCAGCGCTGCATGCCAGATCTTAGTATCCCTACCAGAGATTGAACCCGCGCCCCCAGCAGTGGAAGTGTGGAGTCTTAACCACTGGACTACCAGGGAAGTCCCTAAAGTAGGGCACTTTAAAAGCAGCAGTGAGGGCAAACCAAAGCAAGTCAGAGTAATAATCCCATCTGGTGAGGGTTTCAATCTTGCACAAGATGAAATTCATAAAACTACCACTAAGGAGGCCAGTTGGCTGTTAGGTGGATGAAGTGTGAGGGTGGAGTGCGTACACACACACACACATGCACACACACCCTGATTTCCTGCTATCTCCCACACTTCCCAGTAAGATGCTGAGTCGTTCTCTTCTAAGCATCCTCCTGTCACAACCCTCCCCGAAATGTGGTTTTGATACCCAAATCATTGTCTCTTTGCCTCAGATACTGTGTTAAGAACTACAGCTTTCTTCTAGCTGTCTGGTCTAAAAAATATTGGCTTGCTGTACCTGCCTTTGAGATTAAATTTTTTTAAATTGGCTAACACCACGGTCTCCTGTGTATGTGTAGGCATTTAAGTGTGTTATTAAAATGAGATGGTGTTTTGCTCTTTACATATGACATGCTGATGCAAGCAAACTGACCACAAGAAGATACAACCAGGACCTTCTCTCAGCAACATTTCCACATCTTCTCCCAACGTCTTGATGTACTTTCAAATTAGACTCCCAAGTCCTTTTGGGTCTTGCCTCAATTTTTTTTCTTCAGGAATAGGAGCACCACGATTCTGGGCAAGCCAGTTGCAGAAGATGACACTGGATTTACTTCATGGACTTTTCTTTTTCTGCCCTCCCTGGCATTGATAAACAAGCATATACAAATGGACTAGATTTTTTTTTTTCAGTCCAAGACAAAGATTCTCCTCTGTTGACAAATAGCAAGGGAGAAATCTAATTGCACTAACTGAGGTACTACACTTTTGCATCAAGAAATCATCTATATTATATTGGATTTTCCCTTTTCAACAATCTGTCATTTGGCCCTTATTCCTGTCAGCACATCTGCCTGGTAGATGTTACACTAAGCTGTTGTCTCCCTGGAGGATGAGGAGACACATTTCTCTAAAGCTGCTTCTAATGCCAACCTTTTTGCTCTCTGTTAAATGGTGACAGTCCAGGCTTGCATTCTCCAGCTAACATGGTTTACAGAAAATTAACCCACAGCTGAACCGGAAAACTCTCCAATGAGGACAGATCAATGGTTTTGAGATTTTCTGAGTCAATTTAAGGTAAATGCATCCCTGAGGTTTACCACAACTACCCTTGTTCATTCCAGGGGGGAAGAAAAGGCTATACCTTAAAACCAGATACTCACACAGACACATATACACAAGTTTAGCTATATTAGCACTGAAAAACAAAAACAGACATACGTGACATTCTCTTACTATTGGTAAGAGGCACTTTCCTGCTGACTCATGAGAGCAGCCAGACCCTGGTCTCCAAATGTGGGTGATCAGTAGAATCATTTGGAGGGCTTTTGATGAAGATAGATTCTACTGCTAGTGAACATGAGATCTATTTGTGCAAACGGTCCTCCCCCCTTCTTCTGGCAACAGGACACTTATTTCTTGGGGGAAACCCAGTTACGTGACTTAGGTGGAGTCAACACTGACATCTCTGCCACAGGAATGGACACATGACTCAAGCTTCACCTATCAGAGCGCTATATCCTTCTGGCTGCTAATTGGTTAAAAGATGGGCATGTGACCCAAGCTAGACCAATCAGATAGTTCCCAGAGACTTTTGCTGAAACCACCAGAAAAGATATACACTCCTATCTTTATGGATCACTAGCATAAAGACAAGGTGAGACAGAGCTGCTGGTGGCTATCATTTCATCACACGGGGAGCCCATGAATGAAGCCAAATGATAAGATAAAGAGCCAGGAGATAGAGCAGGGGTCCCCAACCCCCAGTCTGCAGACCAATGCTGGTCCACGGCCTATTAGGAACCAGGCCACACAGCTGGAGGCGAGTGGCAGGCAAACAAGCGAAGCTTCTTCTGCTGCTCCCCATCGCTCCCCATCGCTCGCATTACCACCTGAACCGTCACCCCCGCTGCCCCCCTCAGTCAGTGGAAAAATTGTCTTCCACGAAACCGGTCCCTGGTGCCAGAAAGGTTGGGGACCGCTGAGATAGAGGAAAGAGAAAATCCTGAAGGCAACATTTGAGTCCTTGGCTCTAGCCAGGCCTAAACCTAACCTTAGACTTTTTAGTTTTGTGAATAAATCTTCCCAATTCTTTTTTTCCTTTAGCTTAAGTTAGTTTTACTTGAGTTTCTGTCATTTTCAAAGTCATTCTGATTAACACACTGTGTTCTCATGATCACTCTATTGGGAGCCACTGAATGAGAGATAGCGATTTCTAAACTTTAGAATGCATGCAATTGAGACAGAGGGCTTTACAAAATGCTATTTCTGGGTCTTTCCCAGAGATTCTGATTCAGAAGGATGAAGCCCAGAAATCTGCATTGGTTAAGCACTCCAGGTGATTCTCACATGGGACGGCACTTTGGGAATCACAGAACTAGAATAACCTCATAGGCTATAGCTTCAGAATGTAGGAAGGTGACTAATTGATTGGGTGCTTACCATGAACCATAACTCTGGACCAGGTTCTGTACTTAACCTCATTTAATCCCTAGAACAACCTAGTGAGGTCCCCCCAAAGAGAAATAAGATCTCTCCCCTTAGACATGCAAAATGATTTTGGACTGAAGTAGAACAGCAATTCTACTCTTTGAACAAGGGCAGATAGATGCAAGAAGTAAACGAACCCACTAAATTTTCATTGACTTTCCAGGTGGTGATAATCCCAAGGATACATGTAATTAGGAGAACTTAATTGATTTCTTCAGTGGAACCTACTGGTCTTATGCACATCGGCAAGAGAAGATAATGCATCTTTCAAAAGACAGAATCATTAGCAGGTTAGAGTCTAAGTAGTAGATACAAGAGTTGAAGCTGTGAGAAACTGTCCTTGTATCAGCCATGATTTGAATCATCCCGTTTTGTGAAAACTTAGAACTGGGTCTTTTTTTTTTTTCCTGTACAATGGTGTGTTAGTTTCTGCTTTATAACAAAGTGAATCAGCTATACATATACATATATCCCCAATATCTCCTCCCTTGTGCGTCTCCCTCCCACCCTCCTTATCCCACCCCTCTAGGTGGTCACAAAGCACGGAGCTTATCTCCCTGTGCTATGCGGCTGCTTCCCACTAGCTATCTATTTTACATTTGGTAGTGTATATACGTCCATGCCACTCTCTCACCTCGTCCCATCTTACCCTTCCCCCTCCCCGTGTCCTTAAGTCCATTCTCTACATCTGCGTCTTTATTCCTATCCTGCCCCTAGGTTCTTCAGAACCAATTTTTTTTTAAAGATTCCACATATATATGTGTTAGCATACGGTATTTGTTTTTCTCTTTCTGACTTACTTCACTCTGTATGACAGTCTCTTGGTCCATCCACCTCACTATAAATAACTCAATTTCGTTTCTTTTTATGGCTGAGTAATATTCCATTGTATATATGTGCCACATCTTCTTTATCCATTCATCTGTCGATGGACACTTAGGTTGCTTCCATGTCCTGGCTATTGTAAATAGAGCTGCAATGAACATTGTGGTACATGACTCTTTTTGAATTATGGTTTTCTCAGGGTATATGCCCAGTAGTGGGATTGCTGGGTCATATGGTAGTGGAACTGGGTCTTTCTGAAGCTGGTCTTGGATCAATGGTTTTTGTCCTTTTGGTTTCTGATTTTGAGTTTAAAATTATATGAACGATCACCTGAGGCTGAATTCTACAGAAGAAGACCCTGAGGTGAGAATTCATATGTAGTTGTTTTATTAAGGAAGCACTTCCCATAAAGGAAGGACAAGAAGCCAAGCAAAAGTGTGATTGTGGGCAATGTTCCACAGAGGGTAACTCCAGCCTGATTCTGCAGGGGACTCTGGAGTGTAAGGTATACCTCAGAGTTTGTTCTGACCCAAGGCAAGAGAGCTGGCATTTCATACTCATGCACTCATAAGTCCTTGACCAAAGGGAGGTAACCTGTGAGTACTTCTGGTTTGGAACATCCAAGAAAATCCGCTCCAGTAGCCTGAGATAGTTTTCCTCCTCTAAAGACTTCCTTGTACATGGCACCAGAAGCAAAAGCACATCAATGCAGGCAAGGATCACAAGACGTGGTCAAAGGGATCCAAGGGGATTTGGGTGGAGCACCAACAGTGCCTGGTCCAATAACACTGATTCTGTTGCTGACTTGACAAATCTAGTAATTTTTATGCATTTTATGAATTCACCAAGGGACAACTAGTAGATGACAGACACTGGGTTTTTTTTAACATGGCCCTGATCTAATTTAAGAATGCAAGATTAGGAAGTATCCTTCAGGTGGCTATCTCTAAAACATGCCCAGCTTTTAATATTTTTGTGCCCCAATTGTGCATAAGATAAGCATAGAGTTTGCTTTTCTTCCATTAACGTTGTTCCATTCAATAAAGTGAGTAATCTAAGTTGAAGAATACACATATTTTCCATGGGACTCAATAAAGCCATGTTTGATTAAAGGAAACTTGTGGATTTATTAAAGTTACAAAAGTAAGGCATGCCACAAGAAATCAAGTAAGAAATGAAAATATTAAATGGAAAAATCTCCCTCTTAAGTAGCACTGCCTAGAGGTAACCAAATTCTAGTAGTCTATCCTATTTATTCTTCTATTTATTTAGCCAGTTTCCTATTTATGGACATTTAGGTGGTTTCCAATTTTTCACTAATACAGTGTTACAATAAACTTTTTTGTCTATAGTCTTGTATACAAGGATAGAAGTATCTTTTGTGCAAAGATAGATTCTTAAAGGAGAATTGTTGATCAAAAAGATACATGTACCCCAATGTTCATAGCTGCACTATTTACAATAGCCAAGATATGGAAGCAACCTAAATAAATGTCCATCCACAGATGAATGGATAAAGAAGATGAATGGAATATTACCATAAAAAGGAATGAAATAATGCCCTTTGCAGCAACATGGATGGACCTAGAGATTATCATATTAAGTGAAGGAAGTCAGACAAAGACAAATATCATATGATATCACTTATATGTGGAATTTAAAAAATGATACAAATGAACTTATTTACAAAACAGAAATAGACTCACAGTCATAGAAAACAAATTTATGGTTACCAAAGGGGAAGGGGGGGCGGGATAAATTAGGAGTTTGTGATTAACAGATACACCCTATTATATATAAAATAGATAAACAACAAGGACCTGCTGTATAGCACAGGGAACTATTCAGTATATTGTAATAACCTATAATGGAAAAGAATCTGAAAAAGTGTATTCATATCTGTATCTCATTTTGCTGTATACCTGAAACATTGTAAACCAACTATACTTCAATTAAAAAACTTTATTATTTTTATTTTTTTATTTTTGGCTGCACCATGTGGCTTGTGGGGTCTTAGTTCCCTGACCAGGGATCGAACCTGGGCCCTTGGCAGTGAAAGCATGGAGTCCTAACCACTGGACCACCAGAGAATACCCCCCACCTGCCCGCAAAAAAAAAAAACCCACAAAAAAGTTTTTGTTTTTTGTTTTTTTTAGAAGGAGAATCCTTGATACCAAAATTCATGCAGTAAATATTTTGGAAGATGGAGTCAAATGTTCAGCACTGCCACCACCCCCAGCACACACCCTGCAAATGACGGTGCTCTCATATACTTTCACCAATAGGGACTGAATGCCCATTTCCTCAGTTATTTTACTCTTAAATGAAGAAAAATTTAAAAAGGTTGTCCATATATATCATTGTATTTATTGAATTGGCCCTGTGTATAAACCAGCTGTCGGGCATCAAGCCTCAGCCCTGTCAGTATCATCTGTCTTAGAATCCCCCCTTGTTTAAGCTCAGGCTTGAGTCCTTTCTTCCCCAGCTATTTTAAAATGCATAATTCATTGGCTTTTCGTACCTTCACAGTGTTGTACAACAACCACAGCTCTCTAGTTCCAGAACATTTTCATCACTCCAAAGAGAATCATTGTTAACCAATTTTATGTGGTACTGAGTGAGCATCTCCTGCTTATTGGATGTTTTGGGGAAGGAACAATGCACATTTTGAGTAGAAAAAGTGACCATTATTGAGATTAGAGTTCTGATGATCTTTCTCCTTCTGTGTTATGGAGTTTCTAAGACTGCATGTGCTCCTTTCAGCACTTGGAGACTTGCCAAATGTGCTACTCTTCTTTTTTTTTTTTTTTTAAAGAAGATGTTGGGGGTAGGAGTTTAGTAATTTATTTATTTATTTTTGCTGTGTTGGGTCTTCGTTTCTGTGCGAGGGCTTTCTCTAGTTGTGGCAAGCGGGGGCCACTCTTCATCGCAGTGCGCGGGCCTTTCACTATCGCGGCCTCTCTTGTCGCGGAGCACAGGCTCCAGACGCGCAGGCTCAGTAGCTGTGGCTCACGGGCCTAGTTGCTCCGTGGCATGTGGGATCCTCCCAGACCAGGGCTCGAACCCGTGTCCCCTGCATTAGCAGGCAGATTCTCAACCACTGCGCCACCAGGGAAGCCCCTGTGCTACTCTTCTTAAATAATCCCTATTGGCCTGAATAATTTAAAACCCTGGGCTGGGATCTTTGTGAAAAAACGTGGTTCACTCTCATAGTTTCCTCTTACCCTTCTAGCCTAGTCTTCTACTTCATTCTACCATGTAGCCCCACTAAGCACCAGTGTTCCTTGGCTCCATGTCTTTATTTGAAGTGTTCTCTCTGCCCAGAATACACTTTCCCTGGGACATCCTACTCATTCTTCAAAGCCTATCATCAGGGTCACCTCCTCTGTGAAGTCTTCCTTGATATTGATTCCTTTCTCCCATTTATACCCATAGGGCATTGTTTAAACCTCCTCTTTCAGATGATCTGCTATTGGAATGACTTAACTGTGTGTCTGTCTTTCTCCATCTCAATGTGAGCTTCCTGATGGTAGGGACATTACCCTACTCATCTTTCAGTTGTCCTGTACTTCCTAGTTTAATATGTGTTTTCTGAACTGAATTTGAACCGTGAACATGCAATGAATTTTTTTTTCTTTTTAAAATTAATTAATTTATTTTTGGCTCCATTGGGTCTTCATTGCTGCAGGTGGGCTTTTCTCTAGTTGCGGTGAGTGGGGGCTTCTCTTCGTTGCAGTGAGCGGGCTTCTCATTGCAGTGGCTTCTCTTGTTGTGGAGCATGGGCTCTAGGCATGCGAGCTTCAGAACTTGTGCCACACAGGCTCAGTAGTTGTGGCCTGTGGGCTCTAGAGCATGGGCTCAGTAGTTGTGGCTCACGGGATTAGTTGCTCCATGGCATGTGGAATCTTCCCGGACCAGGGCTCAAACCCGTGTCCCCTGCATTGGCAGGTGGATTCTTAACCACTGCGCTACCAGGGAAGTCCTACTATGAATTTTGGTGACATTTAATTTTAAAAAGTTATCTCAGGAAAAAAAAATTGATTCATATTACTGGGGAAAAAAATACTTGCCTTAGGGTTCTTCTGGGTGAAAGAAACCAAAATCTGTTTAGATTAGCTTAGGGGTAAGTGGGTTTTTAAAGAAAGATAAAAATCCCATAAAATTCCAAGAAAAGCTGGAAATCTAGTTCTCAAAAGGAAATGAGCTAGGGTGGTACCAGGGATCTGGAGCAATAAGAATTTATGGACCTTTTGGCTAGTGATTATTTTTTTCTTTCGACTAATATTTACTGAGCACCTACTGTATGCCAGAATGGTGGCAGACCCCAGGCATGTAGCAGTGAATGAGACTGTCACGATCTCTGCCCTCATGCTACTTTCAATCTGGTTGCTAAGCATTCACGCAATGAGCCTCTTCACCTGCATCCTCCTCCAGTCTATGTTTCTTAGTTCAAGTTCTTGAGGGGGAATCTAATTGGCTTTGGGCAGCATTATAACTGATTGGATCCTTCTGGGTCGGGCATCTGGGGCCATCTCTGACCAGGTTACAGAGGGTGGGAAAGCAGAGACTTCTCTGAAGAGGGTCAAGGGCTGGTCAGGCACTCAAAGTTGCCTTTTGTAAAAAAAAAAAATCATCCTTATTCTACAGGATCTGCAAATATATTATTTATGATTCATTTTTCTACCCTTTAAGGCTCCAGATTCCAAAGATGACTCTAATAAAGAAAAGGCCATTTCATATTATGATGGTTCCGTAATAGGTGGCTGTGGGAAGCCAGCACAATTACTGCTTTAATTTGAAAGTTCTGCCAGAGCAATTAGCTCTGCTGGTGAATTTTTGGAGTTGGGGCCTTGGAGAGCATCAAATTCTGCTGACCTATTTTCCAGAGGAAAAAACCGAGGCCCAAAGAAGGGAAATGATTTGGTCAAGGTCAGGGATCTGTGGTCAGAGAGGCATTAGGAACGGAACTCAGGTGGTTGCTGCTGTTGAGATGTTTGATGCTCTTTCTTTTCTTTTCATCTCTCCTCATCCATTCCTCCTCTTTCTTTCCTTTTAAACACACTTTGGTTACTTTTCTTGAATAGGTAAAGCATACAGATGGTTTAAAACACAGTACACAAAAGTATAAGGAGGAAAGTATAATAATTGTTCCTCCCTTCCAGTTCCTATCCCTAGAGGCCACCACTGTGTCTAGTATATCTTTCCAGAAATGGTCCATATATTCTAACAGTAAGTATGCTTTTATTTTTGCCTTGTTTTTTTTTGTGTTTTTTACTATACCTTGAAAAGTGTGTGTGTGTGTGTGTGTGTGTGTGTGTGTGTAAATATATATATTTAACATCCTGGGGATCAGTAAGGCAAAACTGTACAAGCAGAAGCAGGAAATCAGAGTCAGAAGAGATTAGGAGAAATATCAATCCCTATTGATCATGGGATGGGGTGGAGGTGGGGATTAATGCTGGATTTCCCATTGTATGGAGATGGTATTTGAACTATTTTACTCAAATTACAAAGGGCACGGTGGCCCTGGTAAGCAATAGGATTTGGGGGAGGAGATCCAAGGGGTAGTACCTGGGTTTCCTAGGCACTTTCCCTGTTCCTTCAGTCCTCCCTGTTTCATCTCTGTCCTGAATAGGTGGCTAAGCTGGTTAGGGCCTCTGAAGATAATATTGGTCATCAGAGTTGGTACAACTGATACTGATGGAGGAGATGTCCCTTTTGCCCTTGGTCAACAGTTGGAGCCCAGGAAGTCCATCACCAACTCCTACTGAGTCCACCTACATATTCAGTTAGTCCTCTGCCATGACCCTGGATTACTGCCTTTCTACTTTTCTTCTGGAATAAAGCAAATGACTGACTTCCATCTCCAGCATTGATTCCCCTGGTCTGTTCTCCAAGGAGCAGGCAGAGTCATCCTTCAAAAATGTAAATCTTGGTCAGGTCACACCTGCTTCTAGGCCACTCCAGTGCCCTTAAAATTCAACCCTCCTACCAAATCCTATTAGATCTGGACCTTGGCTACCTCTCGACCTTAACCTCCCCCCCTCCCTGCCTTCCTGTCTTTTTGCCTAACTCATTAATGAGTGATACCTATCTGGAACTCAGTGTTGGCATGACTGCCTGTATTAGTTTCCTCTTACTGTTGTAGCAAATTACCAAAAACTTAATGTTTTAAAACAGGAAAAATGTATTCTCTTACTTTTCTGAAGGCCAGAAGTCCAAACTGAGTCTGAATGAGCTAGAATAAAGGTATCAGCCAGACTGATTTGTTCTGGAGGCTCCAGGGGAGAATCTATTCCATGCCTTTTCAGCTTCAAGTGTCCTTTCTCAGCTTCCCGGGCTTGTGGACCCTTCTTCATCTTCAAAGAGCATCACCCCAATCTCTGTATCAGTCATCACATTTCCTTTTCCTCTTCTGTAGTCAAATCTTCCTCTGTCTCCCTTTTATAAGAACACTGGTGATTACATTTAGGGCCCACTTGGATAATCCAGGGTAATTTCTCCAACTCAAGATCCTTAACTTAATCACATCAAGAAAGTCCCTTTTGCTAAGTACTGGGTTTCATGTTCCAGGGATTAGGACTTGGATATCTTTGGGGGCCATTATTCAGTCCACCACCATACCTTCTTGAATCCCAGGATATATTAAATGTATTAAACCCTCCCCTGGCTCCCACAGGATGCTATACTTTTCCAACCACATAACATCTATTACACGTATTACAATGATCTGTTGAGGCAAGGACTGGTTATATACTGACCAATTCTCTTTCTTTCTCTGAGCGCATAGGAAGACTACATTTCCCAGCTTCCTTTGTGCTTAAGTTGGGACCATGTGATCAAGTTCAGCTAATGAGATATGGTGGGAATGATGTATGCCCCATTCAGGCATGGCCATAAATTGCCTCACTCAATCCTTCTGCTCTTTCATCCACATACATGGCTCCACATGGTATCCACATGGCTAAAAGTAAATGATTTCAGAATGGCGGAGCTACATGATGGGAGGGACTTGGATTCCTAAGTCATCATTTACTACGTTAAGCCCCTGAGATCTTGGGTTTGTGTATTACAGCAGATGACCTAACCTGACTAATAAATTTGTTTTCTTGCTTCTTTTCTTTACCAAACTATAGGCTCTCTCTTATTTCTTCTTGTACCCGCCTGTCCCTAGCACAGTGCTTGGCACAAAGTGATCATTCAATAAAGGGTTGTTAAGTGAATGAAAGGCATTTGGATTCAGGACGAGGACATAGGGGGTTAGGTGAAACTAGGGGAAAGTGTAATTGTCACTGTGAGAAATGATGAGGGCTGAACTGAAGCCGTAACAATGGGGATGAAAGGAGAGGAAGGATCTGATATTTATTTAGGAGGGAGAATTGACAGAACTTGGTGATTAATAGGACATGGAAGTTGAAATAAAAGATGGTATCAAAGACCTTCCAGTTTACTGGTTTGGACACATGGCTGGACATTGATGCACTGAACTTTCAAATGTCCAAGGGAACATGTAGGTGAAAACACAGCTCTGTGTGACTGTTGCTTCTTTGGTTGCAGCACAATTCATGTATGTAAGTTTCTCCTTGAATATTGTTGGCTGGGCAATCTTGGTGATATGGAGATTTTTTAGTCTACTGTGGTTGGTAGTAATGGGATTTGAGCTATGTGGTAGGTTGATGCTGTGGTCTGAACGTTTGTGTCCCTAACACATTCATATGTTGAGATCCAGCTGCCCAATGTGATGTATTAGAAAGTGGGGCCTGTGAGAGGTGCTTAGGTCATGAGCATGAAGCCCTCATAATGGGACTGTTTTTCATACAAATGAGATCCCCCCACCCCTTCCACCACGTGAGAATACGATGAGAAGGCACTGGCTATGAACCAGGAAGAGGGCTCTCACCAGAATGTGACCATGCTCCTGCCTTAATCTTAGAGTCTCCAGCCTCCAGACTGTGAGAAATAACTTTCTGTTGTCTAGAAACCATCTAGTCTAAGGTATTTTGTTATAGCAGCCCAAACAGCTGAGACAGTTGATATAAAAAATAGCTGCTGTCATTCACACATCCTTGTATGCAGGCCCCTTTTCAATGTGACTTTTTGCAGCTTTTCCCATCAAGAGAAGAAGTCTATTTCTCTACACCTTGAATAGGGACTGTTTTTTTTTTTTTTGCGGTACTTGGGCCTCTCACTGTTGCCGCCTCTCGCGTTGCGGAGCACAGGCTCCGGACGCGCAGGCTCATCGGCCATGGCTCACGGGCCCAGCTGCTCCGCGGCATGTGGGATCTTCCTGGACCGGGGCACGAACCCGTGTCCCCTGCATCGGCAGGCAGACTCTCAACCACTGCGCCACCAGGGAAGCCCTAGGGACTGGTTTTATGGTTTGCTTTGAGCCAACAGAATGTGGCAGAAGTGATGGTGTGATTGTTCTGACCTGGGTCTCAGTAGGGCTTTCATATTTTCTCTCAATTTCCAGGAAACCTGCCCAGGCACCATGTGAAATATCCTGGGCTAGCCTGATGGCATATTAGAAACCTCATGGGGTGGAGAGGAACTGTCCCAGCTGAAGACTCCCAGACCAACCAGCACCCTGGTGACCTGGCAGCTAATAGCAAATCCATTAGTGAGTCCAGCCAAGACCAGAAGAACCATTGAGTTGAAGCCAATTTACAAGTTTCCAATTCACAGAACTATTAGTTAAATAAATAGCAGTTGTTTTAAGCCACTAAGTTTTGGGATGATTTGTTACATGTTAAAAACTAACTAATACAATCTGTATTTATAGGTATTTGAGCAGAGAGACAGGGTCTGGGGAGTAAACAGCTGTGGGTTTTTCATCTAGTCTCAGTTGATTCCTAGGGATAAAGCTAGTTGTCTTTACCAATGTAGCTAGCTGGAAAATTCATGACCCCAAAACCTATTTTGATTTCACAAGTATAGTTGGAAGGACTTAAATTATTCAGATAATTGCTTCAACCTACCACTTTACTTGTAAACAGAAGCTACTGTGATGTTTTTAAATTAGTTGTCCCAGACTCTGGGATTTCATCTATAGTAAAATGACCAAAATTGGGAAGGATAGGTTTCCAATTCTTCGCTGGTAAGAAATATTTTAAAACTAACACACACACACACACACACACACTATATTTAAATATGAAACTAACATGGAGTAAATAACTCCAACAACATTACCTTAGAAAGAAAATTTTATTTATTTATTTATTTATTATTATTATTTTTTTTTTTGCGGTACGCAGGCCTCTCACTGTTGTGGCCTCTCCCGTCACAGAGCACAGGCTCCGGACGCGCACGGGCCCAGCCGCTCCGTGGCATGTGGGATCTTCCCAGACCGGGGCACGAGCCCGTGTCCCCTGCATCGGCAGGCGGACTCTCAACCACTGTGCCACCAGGGAAGCCCAGAAAGAAAATTTTAATACAAATAGAATATATAACAATTAAAAGAGGTGTTTTTTGAACACATTTCATCAGCCTTACTTTTTCTCAATTTTCTATGGCTTAGTGAAAACCTTGACACATATTGGTATTGTTCTATGGACTAGCTTTTGAGAACTACTTTTTTTTTTTTTTTTTTTTGTGGTACGAGGGCCTCTCACTGTTGTGGCCTCTCCCGTTGCGGAGCACAGGTTCCGGACGCGCAGGCTCAGCGGCCATGGCTCACGGGCCCAGACGCTCCGCGGCATGTGGGATCTTCCCAGACCGGGGCACGAACCCGTATCCCCTGCATCGGCAGGCGGACTCTCAACCACTGCGCCACCAGGGAAGCCTGAGAACTACTTTTTTTTTTTTTTAATTAATTAATTTATTTATTTTTGGCTGCATTGGGTCTTTGTTGCTGAGCACGGGCTTTCTCTAGTTGCGGTGAGCGGGGACTACTCTTCGTTGAGGTGCACGGGCTTCTCACTGCAGTGGCTTCTCTGGTGGCGAAGCATGGGCTGTAGGTGCGCGGGCTTCAGCTGTGGCTCATGGGCTTAGTTGCTCCACGGCATGTGGGATCTTCCCGGACCAGGGCTCGAACCCGTGTCCCCTGCATTAGCAGGCAGATTCTTAACCACTGCGCCACCAGGGAGGGAGGCCCCCGGAGAACTACTTTTAAAGAGGGTCTACCAAAATTCTGCCTGCTATGTTTCTGAGAATGCTTACACACATTTAACTTAAATTAACTTAACGTTAACTCAAATGTCACCACCTCTGGGAAGTCCTCCTTTCCTGGGTTGGTGGAGCTAAACATCCTCCTCTAAGTTTCCGTAAGCTTGACCTCTGCTGGAGTTGCATTAGCTATATACAGGACCGGTTACATAATAGGTGGGACCACGTGTTCAAAAATCATTTGGAATTTCAAGAAGGCAACTGTAGAGCATTAAACCAAGCATGGAGCCTTCCAGAGCATGGGTCTCTGTAAGGCTGCACAGATTGCACGTCCAGGAAAATTCTGCCCTGCCTCTATATTCTATCTCAACCTGGAGATGTTGTGATCCTGGAAAGCAAGAATCTTGTCTCAGTCATCTGTCTCCTCAGTGTCCAGTGCAGTGCCTGACACATTGTAGACTCTTCAGGTTTACTGTAGTAAGGGTGAGTGTTTCACTGCTAAGTGTGAAACTGAATAAAGGAAACCTCATTTAAAATGGAGTCTGGGTTTTCCCTGGTGGCGCAGTGGTTGAGAGTCCGCCTGCCGATGCAGGGGACACTGGTTCGTGCCCCGGTCCGGGAAGATCCCACATGCCGTGGAGCAGCTGGGCCCGTGAGCCATGGCCGCTGAGCCTGCGCATCCGGTGCCTGTGCTCCGCAACGGGAGAGACCACAACAGTGAGAGACCCGCGTACCGCAAAAAACAAAAACAAAAAAAACAATAATAAAAATAAAAATGGAGTCTGGAGGCCAGAAGGGGGAACTCTCAGGCACTACCACTCCATTCAGTTACAGACCCCAACAGAAAGAAACGTACCTTGCATTCCCAGCCTGAAGGTGTCACTTCTTTGCTACCCCAGCAGGAGGAAGGAAGATTTCTTCCCCCCACCCCAGCAACAAGCCCAGCCAATGGGAACTGTCCAAACTCAGCCAATTGGAAGCCATCACCACCCTGAAATCTCGCAATCCTCCGAGGGGACCTTTGTTCAAAGCACCGACTCCTAACTTCCTCCTTTTCGCTATAAAATAACACGCCTCTCCTTTGTTTGCTGGACTTGCGTAGAGCTTTCGCTTGTATCAAATTGCAGTTCTCTGATATTCCCAACTTAACCCATTTTGCTGGTAAAATAACTGGCTGCTTTACTTTTAAGGTCAACGTAAGGTTACTTTCACTGTGCCGATCTCTCCACACAAGGTATGGAATGTCTGTAATATGCCTGGGGAGAGGCACCATTCCTATCCCCATCTTATAGATGAAGAAACTGAGGCTTAGAGAGCTTAAGTGACTTATTCGAGGTCATAAACCTCATTTGAGAAACAGCCGGGATTTAAACATAGGCAAGACTCAGTGGTTCTTGATCAGTTTTGCCCCCTGGAGATGTTTTGTCAACAGTTTTTCATTGTCAAAACTAGGAGGTGCTGCTGGCACCCAGTGGGTAGAGTCCAGGGATGCTGCTAAACATCCTACAGTGCACAGGACAGCCCCCCAATGGAGAATTAATTAACTGCTCCAAAATATCAGCAGTGCTGAAGTTGAGAAACCCCGTCCTGTTACTAAAGCCGAAGCTTCCTAAACTTTGGTTTTCAGTACCAGCCACTTTATATTCTTTATTCGTATTTCACTTCATTAATAAATACTATAATATATTTATTATTTTTTAAAAATTGACTTTAAATTGTTGTACTTGAAATAATTAACTATACCTTAAACATTTTAAGCCATGTGTTTGATGGGTCAATTTTTTCTGATACACATTGAAATAAATATGTCAGTGAAAAAATGTTGCCTGCCATGTCAGTAAACAAAGGACGTTGCAGCCATCAAGCCACTACAGACTTCCTGGACAATGAGCCCTGAAGGAACTCAGGATGGAGTCAAATGGGCTGCCCACTGCCAAGCCCTTAGCCATTGCAGTCAACTCAAAAGGTGCACCCTGAGGGGATTCAGAATGGAGAAAAGCAGGATTCCGGCCCCAGATAGCTGAGGAGCATATCAAAAGAATGATTTCAGTGAGCCCAGACTCCTCCATCTTCCCAGACATAGAAAAGCGCTAAATTCATTAACTTGAGATATCTGGTTTTCTTTAATTAACAGTAATTTTTTTAATTAATTAATTTTTTGGCTGCGTTGGGTTTTCGTTGTTGCATGCAGGCTTTTTCTAGTTGCGGTGAGCTGAGGCTACTCCTCGTTGCGGTGCAGGGGCTTCTCACTGCGGTGGCTTCTCTTGTTTGCTGAGCATGGGCTCTAGGCACGTGGGCTTCAGTAGTTGTGGCGCTCCGGCTCTAGAACGCAGGCTCAGTAGTTGTGGTGCACGGGCTTAATTGCTCTGCGGCATGTGGGATCTTCCCGGACCAGGGCTCGAACCTGTGTTCCCTGCATTGGCAGGTGGATTCTTAACCACTGCGCCACAAGGGAAGTCCCCAATGAACAGTAATCTTTTGATGTTCTGACTGCCTGGTCTTTGTTGCAAAAACTCCTGTATATCCTGGCTCCTCCCTTACCTCTTTGGAGGAGTCCCTCAGAGCGGTCTGAGAGTCCTGTCTCCCTGGCTTGAAGTCCTCAGATTGTCTAACCAAATAAAACATAATTCTCAGCTTTTAGGTTGTGCATTTTTTTCCTCAACAAATATAAAACTATTTAAAAAATCTTTGTTGGGGTGCCACCAAAAATCATCTCACACACCACCTCTAGTCTGAGAGAACCTTACTGCAGACCCACTTAACTTCTTTTACAAGGCTTCTCTTATCTTTTCAGAACAAGAGACTAAAATACATCAAATCAGTGTGCTGCTTGAAGCTGGCAAGGTACTAGCTACATTTTGGCTTCTGTTGGGGAAAGTCTTCGAGAGGATGTGACCACCCATTGACCAGAGAGCAGGACCTGCGCAATCTGAGGCTCCTCTCTCCCTCCTCTGTCCTTGAAATGTACATTCCACCCACTGTTCCCTCACTAGAAGCTGTTCCAAGGAGGCAAAAGCCTAAATAAACTGTTAAGATCCTGGCAGATGGGTGCAGAGATCTACTCCTCTTGCAGCCGCCCAAGACAAACTCTACTATAAGTTCCCTTGTTTATTAATTCTGCCAATCTGGAGTGGCTGCTTCTTTCTTCCCTCTCTCTCCTGAGATGGGCCAGTTCCGAATTTCACCTGGGAAGTTCCCTGAGGTTATAAACTAAAGCTTCTGTTTCAACTCTTTTATTTTTTTCTCAAGGCTAACAGTTGCTTAGAAACTGCTTTGAAACCCTAAGGACCACCTGATGGGCCAATTAACAAACAGCTCCTTGGAGTGAGGGCCACAGCGCAAATAATCTAATTTGTTGAGCTGCTTCTGGACATTGATTGCAAGTTCTGGTAAGCGAACATCCTTCCTTGCATTGCTGTCTCCCCTAATTGTTGGGGAGTACAATTGAATTCTCGTTGTTACGTGCACTGCAGTCTGACATAATTAAGGCTCGAGCAAATGAGATTCTTCTTTAGATATTAAAAGCCCCTGTGTTGTAAATAATAATGTTATCATCTCTTTCATAGAAAGCACTTTCATTAAGAGCTACATTTTAATTTCAACACGTGTGCACGAATTCATTTGGGTAGTGGTAGGGGGTGACATTTACTAATGATTTTTCATCTTCCATTAACTTGCCAGGTGTTTCAATGCCCCCCACCCCCCAGCCTCCAAAGCCCTGAAAGAAATATATTCTCAATCACATGTTCCAAATGGGGGCATGTTCCCAATAATCACACATCTAGTACGAAGTAATGAATATATTTACTGACTTGACATACCCAGAGGAAATCAACTTTTTTTCTTTGAGGATTAAAAGGAACCAAGATGATTCCTCTCTCTTCTAAATATTTTTCAAATTCTTGGGAAATAGGCTCGGGCAGTATTCCAGGGGGCAGTGATAACCACGGCCAGCGGGAGCAGGAAGGGAATTTGGTTTGGGCAAAGCTCACGGGGCTTCAGGTATGGAATGTGGTAAATAAGCCACGTAGAGTGGATTAGGTCCGCTTCTTTCCAAAGCAAGATCCCTGCACTCTCCCTGTGACAAACAGGGGGCAGTCTCTGTTAATTAAAGCTGGGAGCAGCAGCCAGAGCCAGTCTCCTCTGAGGATCAGACTCAAATGTCCTGGTGACAGGCAATATTTTACAGAGATTGGAGGCAGATTCTGAAATGGACTTTTCTCTCTAGATTTTGTCTCTTTTCGCTAAGATTGTTCTTTAAAAAAAAATCAAATTTAGAAGGGCCTTCAAACCCCCAGCTCTTGCGGGAAGGTGGCTGTGACCTAGCCCTCAGTGGGTCTTTGCCCTCAGCTCTCAGCCCTGATGCTTGCTGGGAAGAGTCACGTGGGGTGCAGTGGGGTAGGATGGCAGGAGACCTGGTATTAGGAGCCCGGCACTCTGCATCCAGCTGTGCATTTCCCATTTGCTGGCCATATGACCTTGGACAAAGCCCTTATTTGAGCCTCAGCTTCCTGGACTGTAGCAAACATGCTGGAGCAGAACTTCCTAATTCTGAATTAGTATGTGGAAATATCCCAACCCCTCTGCATATCTGTCTCAGCCCTAGGTGTTCCTTTCCTCTCTCAGTTTAAGACAGGGTCTTGCATAAAAGGTCTTAGTTCATTAAAACAACCTGTACATATTTTTCAAGTGTTTCCCATATCCACATTGTTCTAGATGCTGGGGGACCCTGTGAGAGTCAAGGCCCTTTCTGCCATGGACTTTACCTTTCAATGTGGGAAGACAGAAAAAAAAAAACCCATAATGTCAGGTGGATGGAGAGTCTGGAGGCCTATTTTAGGAAGGCGCTACCTGCAGTGGTTAGAACATAGGCTCCTGAGTCAAATTTCTTGGGTCAAATGCCAACGCAGCACTTCCTTGCTGTGCTTCCTTGGGCACCTGGTTTAATTGCTTTGGGCCTCAGTCTCTCCCTCTGTTGTGTGAGCTTGGTAAGATTACCTAACAGGTAGAGTTAAATGAAGTCAGTCATTCAGTGGTTCAGCAAATATTCCCAGATTGTCTGCTAGATGCTAGTCACCGCTCTAAGCATCCTCGAGGAGGTGATTTTAGAACAATCAAGCTTAGTGGGTATGTTACAAGCATTGAATAAACGTCAGCTGTGGTCAGCTCTCCCACACCAATGCCTGTGTTTGTAGAGACTTACACAGTGCTTACACAGTGCTGGTGTGTGTGGGTGGACAGACAGTCCACACTGTCCTGTTTTGGGGATCCCATTATGATGAATCCGATGAGTTCAGACTACACAATCTCACGCCTCGTCCTGATGGGTTTAGTACATAATACAGCCCAGAATTCAGTGAGTCTTCCAGGGCTGGTACACCCCTGGATACATTCTATCAGTATTGCCCTGGTGTGTTTTTGTTGGAATAGGGTCATTTCTGCAAGTCTTTGGGGGAGACAGTAGGTGACCGTTTCTTCAAAGAGAAGGCACAATTAGCCGAACTGCGTCTCATTCTGAGAAAACTTGCAACGGAGTCCCAATAAAACCCCATGCTTTTTCAATTAAGGGGACACCCCCGCCCCTGCCGTATGTCATTTTATATGTGGCCCAAGCTCTTGGTTCTTTGAAAATGCCCTGAGAAGCCCTTGACTGCAGCCAAATGGAGAGAAGGGTGGTGGAAACATTTCCCTGCAAATCGCCTAGCCTACTGCTAAGTGTATACTTAGTTAATGCAATTAAAAAACAAAACGCAGGGGCGTGTGGGGATCTAAATTTGGTGTAGCAGCTTTGGTACAAATCCTGTTTTAGGGGCTACTGGAGTCAAATTCAAGCCGAGGAGAGGAAGAAGTGGGAGAAATGGGAGAGGGCCGACGGATGGCTGGAATCGGCTGATTTGAGAGGGCAGGTTTGGAAACACCGACTGGCGACGGGAGACTGAAAGCCGAGGAAGCAAGGCCCGGCTCGGCAGCTCCCGGTGAGGATATCCAGGGAGGTGGAGGGTCGGTGGGGACAGGGACCAGCCGGCTCCGGGAGACCGATGCGCGCGGGCTCCAGGTACCGGAGGGCAGCTGAGGCCGGGCGCCAGGCCTTGCGCTGCACCAGATCTGGGCGCGCAGAGGCGGCGCCGCGGTGTGCCCTCCTGTGGAGCGCAGGGAAGGCAGCGACGGCGAAGAGGGACAGAGTGGCAGGTCTAGGGGCCTGGGAGAGTCCCAAGGAAAGACGTTCTGGGACAGGCCATTGCCTCGGCCTTGGCCGCTTCCTCACCTTACCCCTGCGTTTCTTTGACTTTAGTTCGTCCCGAGCCCCTCTCCCGGGGATGCTTACCCCGGGCCCAGGCGCTTGCCACCAGCCTTCCCAGCTCAACCTTGGTCCTCGCCTGGGCCCCGGGAGTTGAGCCAAAAGGGTGGCGCCTCTGGCTGCAGGGCACAGTCGGGGAAAGGGCAGGGCGGCCCCGCGCACCTGGGAGGGGTGATCCTGATCAGACTGCGCCCCAGTCTGTTTTGGAGTGGAAGCCACCTGGTCTGTCCCTCAACCCTTCGAGTCACCCCTTCCCTGGTGGGCCGACTCCAGCCGCAGCTGCTGCGCACGCTCCCGGGAAAAAGCCCCAGGCGGAGCCGCCTCTGCGCCCGGAACAGGTCTGAGCCGCGGCTCCCCTCCAGAGAGGGCGCGGGAGGTCCCGCGACCGTTTCCACCTGCCGGGAAATCCGAGCTGTGTGCTTCAGCCTCTGCGGCTGCAGGAGCTCGCTCCTCTCCGCCCGCCAGCCAGGCTCAGCTCTGCACGCCCCGCAATTGGCGCCCGCCAGCCCGAGTCACCTCTCCCGCGCCCCCGCCCCTCTCCAGCTCGCTCCCGCCCCCTCGCCCCCCCCGCGCCTCCTCTGCCCGCCCTCCTCCCCTCCCCCTTCCCTCCTGCCCTCCCTTCATTCCACAAGTGTTGCTTCGCTCTCTCCGGCGCACTTGGCCAGCTGGAGAGGTGAGAGGGATTCTGCGAGCGGGCGCGGGGCGGCGAGTCCAGAGCCGCCGGCCGAGGGGAGGCGCGGACAGACCGACTCGCCCTTGCTCTCCGGCCCCCGCCTCCCCCTGTGGCCAGCCGGACCTGCACCCCGCGCTTGCCCCCGCTCCTCCTCCCCCCGCCCGGCCGGCGCGCTCCTCCCCGGCCGGCCCCTCGGCGCGCTGCGCGCTGGAGGCGAACGCGGGCTGAGCCGAGCGCAGTGGCCGCCGACCACCGAGCGCCCCGCGCCGCTCCCTGCATGTGCGGCCCGCGGCGGCTCGCAGCCCCCGGCAGCAGCCTCGGCAGCTTCGGCCGCGCCTCGAGAGGCGGCTGCAGCGGCTCCAGCGGCGGCCGAGCGGCCGAGCCCGGGCTGGGAAACACGATGCGCCGCGTCCTCCGGCTGCTCCTCGGCTGCTTCCTCACCGAGCTGTGCGCCCGCGTGTGCCGGGCGCAGGAGCGAGCGGGGCACGGGCAGCTGGCGCAGCTGGGCGGCGTGGTGGTGCTGGCGGGGGCCAACCGCTCGGGGGCCGCCTCCGGAGATGTCGGTGAGGGCGTGGGGGTCTCGGACGCACCCCCGACTCGGGCGCCCACGCCGGACTTCTGCCGGGGCTACTTCGATGTCATGGGCCAGTGGGACCCGCCGTTCAACTGCAGCTCGGGCGACTTCATCTTCTGCTGCGGGACTTGTGGCTTCCGGTTCTGCTGCACGTTTAAGAAGCGGCGACTGAACCAGAGCACCTGCACCAACTACGACACTCCACTCTGGCTCAACACCGGCAAGCCCCCAGCGCGCAAGGACGACCCCCTGCACGACCCCACCAAGGACAAGACCAACCTGATCGTTTACATCATCTGCGGGGTGGTGGCCGTCATGGTGCTCGTGGGCATCTTCACCAAGCTGGGGCTGGAGAAAGCGCACCGGCCCCAAAGGGAGCACATGTCCAGGTGGGCTGCCTTACCCCCCCGCCCCCACCTCCGGGCGCCGCTCTCCCTACTCTCCCCTCTCCACCTTCCTGGAGGCAATGGCGCTCCCCCCGACCCTCGCTTCTCCGCGGGGGTATGTCACCCGGGCAGCCAACTTGGGCTGGGAGCGCAGAGAGGGGACGCTGCGCTCAGCACAGGTGCGGACACGAGCGTGTGTGGGGGTTAGGGGTGTCTTCCCCCCCCCCCCCCGCCCTCTTGCCGCCCCCTCCCGCCGACGCTTGCAGCGGACTTGAGACACACAGCCTGGGAACCCGTGGCTCCGAAGTCTTGGGTTTTGGGGAGGGGTCCAGCCTTCGGATTCCAGATACTAGCCTCTAGGTAAACAGGGGCCGGCGAGCCCTAAAGGGAAGGGGGGCGTGTGTGACCTCGCGCGCGCGCGTGTGTGCGGGAGGGAGGGAGGGAGGCAAGGAGTGTGTGCCGCCTGCAACTCGTACGACTCGCGAAATGTGGCGAGGGAGGTGGAGAGTGCGGGGAGGGCGAGAACAAAAGCTGTGCTTGGAGCGGCCGCCTCGCTTTCTCCGAGCTGCCAGGTCCCTGGAATTGGGACCTCGCCACCCCTCCCCTTAACCCCCTCGTCCCCCTCTCCAGTCGCCACCTCTCCCTGCCTGGGGCAGCGACCTCAGCTGCGCGCTAACCCCCCACCCCGTTGCTCAGGCTGGCGTGGCCTCCAAGGACCGGAGCCCCTTCCCCGCGCGCCTTCACCCCCCAGACACCCTGATTCGTTAACTTCCCCTTTTGCCTTGTTCATTATGCAAGTCCCAGCACGAGCAAGTCTCAGCAGATGGGAGAAGGCATTTGGGATTAATGGAGCTATTTGCCTTTTGCTTTTTTTTTTTAAGTATCTAAATCGATTCGCACAACCCAGTAACTTTGAGGCGGAGCACGCAGACGCGAGGACGCAGCCCCCGGCCGGGGAGAGGCCTGGGGTTGGTGTGAGGTCCGGGCGGGCGGGGTTGAAGAGCGCCGGGTGGCCTGCGAACAGCTGGATGACTGGGGCGCCAGGTTTATTCTTTTTCCGAATATGGGCAACAGAGTCGCCATGTGTTCCCCCCACGCCCCACCCAACACACACATACACACCCCGCACCGCCGGGTGCCTGTGTGCCCGCCTAAAAAATCTCAACAAAGAGACCCACCAAAAATAGGCGAAGGAATATCACCACCTCACTAGTAATTGTTTTCTACTTATACTCAGATTATCCGATGATTTTTTTTTTCCAGACGGGAAGAATTTGGGGGAAGAGATGAGGAAGTTCCTCTCGGTTTGGGTCAGCAGGGAGGTGTGGATGGATGTTGAGGTCTGGAGGCACAGAAGTAAGCTCCTAGAGCATTCAAGAAAGCCTGACCTACTAAAAAGAGTCAAGAGCAGGCCCCGCCCACCTCCCCGTAACCCCAAGGTGCCCGATCGCCAACCGCGTGGGCCGGGTGGTTTCATTTCCCCCACTGTCCTCGCCAAGGGTCTGTATTAAGGTGAGAGTGAGACATGGAAGCAGGACTGCGGCAGCGACTGTTGCCTTGGTAGGGAGATTCACCCAGGGATAGGTAGGCTGCCTTGCAGATTTCGGCTTAATTCCTCTGCTGAAATCTTGGAGCCTTTGCCTTGCAAACCAGCACTTACAGGAGCCCTCCTCCTTGTTTGATTGGGATGGGGGTGGAGAGGCATGAAGAGGGAGGTGAGAAGGTGGAGAGGGGAGCTAACCTTTGGGCATCTGTGGGAGAAAGATGCTAGCTTCAGGCCAGCAGGGACTCAACTTCCTGGTCCTGCCCCCTTGCAGCTCTGTTTACTTCAGCCCAGCAGGCTGCAGCCACATTCCTCTGCAGGTATCGGAAAAGGTCTGCTTGGAGGTGAAATCTAGGCGTACCCGGTCCTGGGATAACAGAGCCTCAACACAGGCTCTCCTTGCATACATTTTGGGAATTCCAGAATGGAGTGAAAGTATGTACTCCTGAAGAGAAAGGATGGTTGATTTTTACTTGCAACTCCTAAAGTACGGTTTTCAACCTCAGCTGATGTTTAGGGTCACCTGGAATGCTTTTAAAAAAGTCCTCTTGCCGGGAGCCCCACCCTAGGTGTTCAAATCAGAACCTCTAGGATGGGGCCTGAGCATCCATACTTATGTATATCTCTCCAGGCTTTACAGTGTTCAGCCAATCACTGTCCAGGAAAAGGAAGTAACATTTGCTGAGCACAGTTCTGGGTGCCAGGCACTATACTAGGTGTGTGTGTGTAAACATTCTCTCGTTTAGTTTGCACAGCGATGAGACAGGTGCTAATTTAATTCCCACTTACATAGGAGCAAATCATAGCTGAGGTTGGTGGCTTGCTCAAGGTCACACAGAAAGTTGTGCAGTCCCTAGTCCCCTGGTTTCAACTGTGTCTGGGGCAGATGTTTTCAGTTTGAGTGAGCGTCAGAATTTGGGGAGCTTCCTAAAATGCACAGTCTTGAGTTCGATCCAAAGAGATACTAAATCCATCCGTCTGGGCCTCGGAAATCTGCATTTCACCACCTCCCTGAATGTTTCACGTAAAGTGGTCCACACTTGGAGAAACACTGGTCTTGATTTGGGAATATTTTACAGGATTGAGGATGGATGAATTCATCCAGTGTGACTCTTACTTATTTACATTCTATTGCTGGTTTTCCCCGTGTGTGTAGCCTTTATGTGTATTTCTGTCGTGCTGGGGGCCGCCCCAAGTTCTCACCAAACGCATCCTGCTCTGCTGATGCAGTTAATCATTTCAAGTCCCAGCCATGGCAGTGGCCTCATCCACTTTTGCCTGCACGGGCCATGGGATGCTTGGGTGGGGCCAGCACACCAAGCTCAGCATCAGAGAGACTATACGGTGGCTTCCAGGTGAAATTAATCTGCTGACTGCAACCTCTTCATTTAATTTGCCTGCAGCTGCTAGGGTCACTGGGATGGGGAGTTTGTTCTTACCTCATCCGAAAGTATCTTCTCCTCAAAGACTTAACAGCAAATGCTGCTCCCACGTCACACCCTGACTGGTCCTGATGACCAGTGTGCTTGTGTTTGAGGATGTCATTTTCCAGGCTCAGAGTCCTGGGCACATCGCCTGCTTCCCTTTGGGCTGATTAGGACTGAAAAAAGGGGAAAGACAGCAGCTTCAGGAGCGTGCATGGACCTTGCCTGTGATGTTGGGAGAACTGTACAGATGCTCATTCAGCAGCTGTAACAGCTGCCACATTCAAGCACCATTTATTGGAAGAAGTGACTGCAAATGGTGGCCAACTATGGGTACCACACCATGCAGACATGTTTTGTTTGGTCTGCAAGGTATTTCTATTTATGTATTCTTATTTTTAAGTTTTCCTCAATTTGTTATTGTGAAACATTTTAAACATACAAAACACTTGAAAGAAGAATAAACACGAAGCCCAGTATATCTTTCATCTAGAGCAGGGTTTCTTCCCCTTGACACTGTTGACATTCGGAGCTGGATAATTCTTTGCTGTGGGCGCTGTCCTGAGCACTGCAGCAGCCCTGGCCTCTACTCACTAGGTGCAGGTAGCACCCACCCCCACGCTTCATTCAGGACAATTAAAAACGTCCTCAGGTGTTGCCAAAAGTCATCCAGGGGCAAAATCACTCCCAGTCAACAGCTACCAATTTAGGTTGAACAATTATGAGTATTTTGTCCTGTTTGCTGTCTCTCTCTCTCTCTTCCTTCTTTCCTCCCTCCCTTTTTCCCTTCTTTTCTCCTTCCCTCCCTTCCTCTCTTTTTTTCCTTTGTTTTTTGGTTGAAGCAGTTGAAAATAAGTTGCAGACATGGCGCTTCATTCTTGAATACTTCAGTGTGGATCTCCTAAAAACAAGGACATTCTCCCACATAACACAGTTCCAGTATCACACCCAAGAAAAAGAACAAAAATTCTGTAACATCATCAAATAGCCAACTGTATTACTGTTTTCCCAGTCATGTACCAGAAATGTCTTTTAGAGCTTGGTTTCTCCAACCAGGATCCAGTCAAAGCTCACTGCCTTTGGCTGTGAAATCTCTTTAGTCGCTATAAAGTATGGTGTTTTAAAACCAACTTAGAACCAATTGCCAACATTTAAAAACTGAGAGATTTCACACAGAAATCCAGATTTCTGATTTCTCTTGAGAAATCGATAGGTCTGGTAATACTGGACCTGCATATTCAAACAACAACTGTTCCCTTTAGGACCCTCTCAGGTTTAATCTCCAGCCACCCGCCCCCACCCCCAGCCCCATTTACTCAGTTATGTTACCTGCAGTCCCCAGAGAGGTCATCAGGCTGATCTTAACAGAAGTGGGCTCAAGTCAGATGGCTCCAGCTTCAGTCCCAGCTCAGCCACTTAATAGCTGTGTGATTCTGGGAAATTTACATCACTTCTCTGATTCTCAGGTTCTTGCCTACAAAATGGGATGATGAGGGTCCCTATATCATAGGCTTGTGTGAGGATTCACTGAGACTGAGCTTACAAAGCTCTTAGCGCAGGGCCTGCCATATGGTCACTGCTCAGTGACTATTACCCTTTATCATCATCCTTATTACTGGAATTTTCTAACCCTTATCTACCGAAGTGGGTGAAGCTGTAGTCTGGAACTCTGTGTCTAGCCCTTGCTCTGCTATGACTGTTTAGCTGTGTGACATTGGACAAGTCTCATAACCTCTCTGGGCTTGCATTTAATTTTAGCAGAAGGAGTGGCAGGTTCACAATAGGAGAGACGATCCATGTATGACAACATTAGATGCATTGCAAAGAGTTGGCCTGGGTGATATTGAAGAACACTTGCTGGTTTTACTATTTTGCCATAAGCTTGTGTGTAAATTCTCATTTAATTTCATGTCCCACCCCAAGGAGGTCGGCCTTATGACAGCCTGCCTTTCACAGAGGCACAGATTGCTTTCCAAGAGGATGCACAAGCCCCTAGTGAGTGGAGGAGTTGGACTTCAGGTCCAGACAGTCTGAGGCTGTAGCACGGATCCTCGACTACTAGGCTGCACTGCCTTGGATCACTGAGATGCAGGACTTCAGTCTTTGCAGATCACAGAGAAGTGCTCGATGCCCTGCAAATAACAGTGCACACATCAGGGCCAGTTCACGGAGCCACTGTCAGATCAAGACTAGGCTTGTTTTCTGCATCTGCCCCTGGCAGGGCCAGCCCCTTGGCAAAGGCATTGGTAAGAAATGACCTTGGGGGCAGGAAGCTTTCTACACTCGAAGCCAGTAGGGAACACATGTCATTATTTTGCCCACCTTCAAACAGAATCCGAAATCCAAGGGGCAAATTATGTAGCACAATGTCCTGTGTGTTTTTCAAACATGCTTCACAAGTGCTGGAGTCTCTTGCAAAGAAATGACATCAAGTGATATATGTCCCGTCTTCCCTTGCCTTTTCTCTCTTATTCCAGCTTCCCTTCCACCTCCCCTTTTTCTTACACATTTATGGTTATCTTGTGGCTTCCGCCAGCTCCCCAGGCTGGAGAAACCCATGAATGCATATACTGTTGGCCATGGAAAAGTCTAAATTATTTTTCTTTGCAGAATATGTTTGCTTCTCTTTGGGCACTGAGTCCTTACATTTGAAAAATCAACTTTAACAACATTGCAAAGCAGTTATACTCCAATAAAGATGTTAAAAAAATCCACTTTATTGGGGTCTAATTTACACAATAAAATGCACTCACATTATCTGTACAGTTTGATGAGCTTGGACAAATGTCTACACCTGTATAACCACTACTCCAGAAAGGTACCTGGTGCCCATTGCCCTTAGATCCTTGAAAAATAAACGATGCTTCTGGTAAAAGAGGAAATTCTCAGGAATCCCATTCAAGTGTTTAAAAGTCAGGACATAGTTTAGACCTTGGAACCCCTGGAGGCTATGAAGCAAGATGCTGGAACTCTGAGCTCTGTTCGGTAATGCTAGGGTCTTTTATTTTCTCTCAGGGATGCAGCCTTTTCTTTTTGTTCCTCAGATATGCCATGCTCATTGCTGCTTTGGAGTTGTTGTGTTGGTTTGCCTCAAATTCTCTGGCTGGCCCCTCCTCTGCATTCAAAGTCTCAGCTCAATGTCACCTTGTCTGAGACGCTGTCCCTGACCCCACAGGCTTACTTACTAACGCCCCCCTCCTAGCCCCCTCCAGCCCATCACTCAATGTTATTTGCTTCATTTCACATTACAGTCTAAAATGAACTTAATAATGTACTGGTTTACTAGTTTATTATCTGTCTCCTTCCATTATCTTTCACAGTAAGGAGTGCAGGGATGCTAACAGTCTCTTCCCCATCTGTCACCTGAGTCCTAGTACGGTACCTGGCACATAGGAGTTCTGATTCCTGACATCCTGGTTTATATGACATAAGGTATCTCTTCATTCAGTCATTCATTTGCTCATTGATATGTTCATTCAATAGGTTTTTTTTGTTTTCATTCAATAGGTTTTTATTGAGTACCTATGGTATACCCAGCCCTGTGCAGAGAACTCTGAGAATGCAGCGAATAGTTCAGGCACAGAGCTCATGGTCAAATGGCAGGAGACAGGTAATGTACAAATAAATATACAAGTGAAGTGATACTAAGTTGAACCTTATGAAATTGCCAATATTCTATCATCTTCAACCCCAAAATGGCAATGTTTTAACATAACAATTTGGAACTGGGTTAAGGGATATCAAGGAAAAGTGTAGTTTCTTCAATAAGGTGCCTGTGTTAGTTAGGGTACTCCAGAGAAACAGAACCTCTAGGAGATCTATCTATCTATTTTTCTATCTATCTATCTATCTATCTATCTATCTATGAAGAGATTTATGTAGGATTGTCACACATGATAATTGCAGCTGGGAGGTCCAAAATCTGCAGTCAAGGTCCCAGTTTGAGCCTGAAAGCCTGTAGGTCACCGTAGAAACACGAAGAGCTGACATCCCAGTTTGAAGACCATCAGGCAGGGAAATTCTGTCTTACTTGGTGGAGGGTCAGGCTTTTGTTCTATTCCATCCTTCAACTGATCAGATGAGGCCCACCCCATGGAGGGCAATCTGCTTTCCTCAGTCTATCAATCTAAATGTTAATCTCATCCAAAACCACCCTCTCAGATGCATCCAGAATAATGTTTGACCAAATCTTTGTTCTCTTCAGTCAAGTTGACACATAAAATTTACCATGACATTACCTTTAGGATCTTGCTATTCAGATTGTGGCCTGTGGACCAGCAGCATCTCCATCACCTGGGAGCTTGAGCAGAATCTCAGGCCCTGCCTCAGACATCTTGAATCAGAATCTGCATCTTAACAAGACCCCGAAGGTAATCTGAATGCACATTCGAGTTTGAGAAGCACCCGAAGTATGTGCCACACATAAATACCAATTCCTTGGGCATTTGTTTGGCTTGTAGTACATAGTTGGTTCTTTCCACTAATTCACTAATTTTTAAAAACACATCCCTAATTGTAACATTTTTTTAGCATACACCCCAATATATGCACATACCAACAAAAATTATTATGTACACTATAGCATTCATTATTTTTTAAAATCTTATTGAAGGATAGTTGATTTACAATGTGTTAATTTCTACTGTACAGCAAAGTGATTCAGTTTTTTATATATATATATATTCTTTTTCATATTCTTTTCCATTATGGCTTATCACAGGATATTGAATATAGTTCCCTGTGCTATACAGTAGGACCTTGTTGTTTAGATACACTATAAAGCATACATAAGAACAGAAATATTAAAGCGAGCTGAAGGTGAAATAAATATTTACAATTTGTTGCCAATGGTGCTGACTTCGTGCAATCATTAGCTCATCTCTCAAAGCCTAATGTGTGTTGAGGATGAAGCTCATCATTCATAAATAAATCCATAGTTTGAATAGTTTTCATGAGAGCTTTGATTATTTTTGGCTGACTTCATTTTGATCTGAATAGGCCATCATTGTTTTAACCTTGTGAGAAACTGTTGAAGAGGAGGGGAGAATCCAATCTGTCATTTTCCTGTGCTTGTATCATCAGTATTATCTCCAAGCTGTGGTTTTGTTATGGGGGACATTTTTAAGCCCCATGTCCATGTAGTGATGGTTAGCCTAGTAAAACTAGATACTTTGCCTGCACATCCCCTTTAGTGGTGCACATAACTGCAATACAGGTGATGCACCCTAATGATGGTGCCACTGCTAGCCACCCTCCTTGGTCCAAGACTCCAGGTTCTCACCATCTGACGTGGGTATTCCAAATGACGGCTCCGGCATCAATTCACATATTAAATTTATTTCTTATTTTTAATGACTAAAGACCATACACAGAAGTTCTCATGTTTCCTTCCCCTATGCCAAATTATTTTAGGCAGTCCCTGAGTGAGTGGACCACATCTTGAAGACTCCTTGTCCAGGATGTGGGGGCTCTAAGAATCCCTGTCTTCACTGCATGCTCTGGGAAGGGCTGCCTTGGAAAAAGTATGGCTTGGCTTTTAGGTGAATTTCATGAATGTTGGCACTCAGAAGAAGCCCAGGGAATCTGCCGATGGCAGTGCTGACCGAGTTCGTGGATAGACATCCTGAATATTTACTTTGCTGTCCTCTTGAAAGTCCAAATATTCTGAAATTTTGGAGAGACTCCTTAGAGAATCTGTTGAGATCTATGGCTTCTTCCAGAAAAAGGCACAAATAAAATTTCCATTCAATTCCAGAGGAGTTCAGAGATCCCCTGAAGTTCATATAAAGAGCCTGTTTAAAAGTGAAAAAAGGCAAATTAGGTTTGGGAGGCATCTATTCTATGTTTCAAACATTCCTTCCCTGCAGCCCCTTTGAGTTTCAGGCCTTGCTTACTGCACAGAGTAAGAAGGAGCCTGGACTCTGATTTCAAAGACACTCAGATTTGTATCTTAGTCCCTCCACTGATAAGCTGAGTTAACTTGGGCATTTTTTTGTTTTGGAGAATGGATAATCCACACCTTGTAACATTATCCCCCCTGTTTGCCATAATCCAGCTTTATTGGCCTTCTTGCTTGTCCCTCAGATACCTGAACTCTTTCCTGCCTCAGGACCTTTGCACTTGCTGCCGCCTCTGCCCAGAATGTTCTTTCATTGTCTTTATGTGACCAACTCCTTCTACTGCTCAGGGCTCTAGTCAGATATCACCTCCTCAGAAAGGCTTTTCCAGACCACTCCATCTCAGTATATTTGGGATTTAAAAAAAAGTGTACAGGGACTTTCCTGGTTGTCCAGTGGTTAAGACTCCGCCCTCCCAATGCAGAGGGCCTGGGTTTGATACCTAGTCAGGGAACTAGATCCCGCATGCCACAACGAAGATCCCACGTGCCGCAACTAAAACCTGGTGCAGCCAAATAAATAAATATTAAAAAATATTAAAAAGTGTACAATTCAGTGGTTTTTAGTATATTCAGAAAGTTGAGCACCCATCACCACTGTCTAATTCTAGAACATTTTCATCATCCTAAAAAGAAACCCTTCACTCATTAGCAGTCACTTCCTATTTCCCCTCCCACACCCCCAGCCCCTGGCAACCACTAATCTACTTTGTCTCTATGGATTTGCCTATTCTGAACATTTCATGTAAATGGAATCAGTTCACCTCTCTGATTCTTTGTTTACTCATCTGCAAACAAAGAGTAATAATCCTCATAAGATATTTATATGCTGCTTAGTTGAATTAAAGTATGTAACGTGACTAGTATAGTGCCTGGCTTATGAAAAGTACTCAGTAAATGTTACTTATTGTTAGGAATAGTGGGCCATTGCTGTACGTGAAGTGTTGGTATCTAGGGTTAGTCATAAAGGGGAACTAAACTTGTGGGGTGCAGACATATTACATATATTCATCATTTAATCCTCTCAACAACTCTATAAAGTAGGTAACACTGCTATTACATCACTATTGTGAGAGGCATGTGAACTGTTCTGCGCGAGGTCCTTATGTAATCTCTAATTGCAGTGATCTTACTTACTAATGTCTTTTTTTCCCCCTCTGCCCCTAAGTAGAATGGCAGCTCCATGGAGGAAGGGGTCTTGTCTTTTGTTCATAGGCCCACGTATGTGCCAGTCATTGTTTTGAATGAACAGATTTAAATTTTCTCTTCTTTCAGGGCCCTTGCAGATGTCATGAGGCCACAGGGCCACTGCAACACTGACCACATGGAGAGAGATCTCAACATCGTGGTCCATGTCCAGCATTATGAGAACATGGACACCAGAACCCCCATAAATAATCTTCGTAAGTACAGCTGTGCGATCCATTCCAGTCCTGTGTGGTGACCCAAGTGGTGGTCACACCACTCCAGATTTCATGGTGTATTTGGGTCCATGAAGAGCTTCTATTTTTTGAATAAGAAGTTTTATTTGATCTCTTCTGGATCAGACTGTGTGTGGCATCCTCAGATTTCACTTGGTTTGTTTCTCTGTTAAAGAGTGACCCACTTGGTGGATTTCTCATGTTTGGTTCTTCTATTAGCAGAACCACTTGGGTGGTTCATCTTGGTTGATCTGTTAACTAATGGCCCTCTTGGTTGGTTCATCATGGTTGGGTACTTAGTTAACCAATGGATTTCTTGGTTGGTTTATCTTAGATAGTAAATCTGTTAGCCGATAACCCATTTTGTTGGTTCATCTTGATTGGGTAATCTGTTAACCAATGGTTCATTTGCTTATCTGTCTCCCTCCTGAGGTAGACCATTGTGTCTTTTAGGTTTCATGCTGCTTTCAGTTAACAGGTACTGGTTCAGAAGAACTAGATTTATTTTTCATAAAACTAGAGTTTCGTAAATATAATCCACAAACTCTTTGTGTGTGTATGTGTGTGCGTGTGTGCATGTGTATGGAGTTTTGAGCTGTGGTTATGTTGGTTTGGGGGGGGTGTGTATGTGTGATTCAACAGTAGCAAATTGTTCCATTGTTCTTCCAGGAAAAAAAAAGCTGCATTTGCTATTGTGTTTCAGTAGGTATTCTTTAGCTGATGGAGCATAGTTGGGGATCTTAGTATGGTCCCAAAGATTTTCTTTCCTTTCAAAGATCTGTATATACAACATACATTATGGAGCTGGTGCACTGAGTACAGGGAGTGGGGAAAACAAGATCCGTGGTTACTCCTAGCAATTATGTTTTCAAGTAACCGCCACATTAAAAGAATGTGGAGGGCTTGGTTTACAATAACAAAAGCCAGACAATTTAAAGGATGCATTCAGTTGTGGCTGGAGGTTCTTAAAAACAGAAACATTTCTGGCAGTGCACATTTTTCTAGCCTGGGTCGCCTTTGCTAAAGCTGCACCAGGAGCGGCATTGGTGTTTTATTTGCTGAATCATACTTTTGGACTGGTTGCAAATTTTCATGCTCAACGGGTAGAGGAATAAGCCTGTGGAATTTGACATAGGTGATGAAAATTCTCTGATTCTGCATGGTGACAGTTGTTCATGGCCTTGGAAATGTCTCTGTATGTTGACAAAGTCAATGTGTACATGGTTTGAACATGGGTTACTAAGTAGAAGGTCTTAGGTTTCATTATATTAAATAATCTGACATTATTTATTTGTGAACTGGACCATAAAATGATATGAGAAATAGCCACATTTTAGAGCAAAATACACCAGCCATTGGAAGTTTTATGACCAAATCTCACAGCCCTGAAAGATATGGTAAATTGCGCCAACTCTGATATGGCAATCATATCCAATTCTGGTTTGGATTCTCCTTCAGAATGCACTGGGAAATAAGTGGAACCTATAGGTGTATGTGGGTCCCAAACATCATAAATGAGTGACTGTGACCATGAAGTAGAGAAAGCTGAAATGGTATTGAGTCCCTGGCTATAAAAGGCAGCCGTTGAAAGTTTTTCATTTGAAGTTTCAATTTTTAGGATGATTTTGAATCAGCACTTGAGTGGAATAACAAAATCATTGAAGGCACTCAAATTTCACCATTCCATCAGGCAAAAAGTGCAGGCGACATTAATGAATCTTGCTTTAGTAAGGAATTAAAAAAAAATTTATCTTTTTGGTTGTGTTGGGTCTTAGTTGCAGCAGGTGGGCTCCTTAATTGTGGCATACGAACTCTTAGTTGGGGCATGCATGTGGGATCTAGTTCCCCAACCAGGGATCAAACCCAGGCCACCTGCATTGGGAGCGTGTAGTCTTAACCACTGTGCCACCAGGGAAGTCCCTTTAGTAAGGGATTTTTGTTTAAAGTTGTACTGAGAATAAATTACTGTTCAGAGATGGGTGTCTAGGTACTGAGCAATTCAAAAGTCTCCTGTGACAGGCTAACTTGGTTTATTTATGATTCTTGCTTTTAGTCTATATTTGTGTTTCAGTAATCAATTGTCTTTTTATACCAAGAAAAAAAATGTGTCTTGTAATATTTTACTGGGTAGAATTACACCAGAGCATTCCTGGCAAACTACAGGGGAGAATTCCAGGTGTTATGTCACAAACACTGCATTCTCATAAGAATTACCACAGATATTAATTTCATATAATTCTGCTAGGTTGGTTCAATCCTTATTTCCAGGTGTTTTTGGGACTATCTGAAAATAAGAGGCTTCCCTGGTGGTGCAGTGGTTGAGAGTCCGCCTGCCGATGCAGGGGACACGGGTTCGTGCCCCGGTCCAGGAAGATCCCACATGCTGTGGAGCGGCTAGGCCCGTGAGTCATGGCCGCTGAGCCTGCGCGTCCGGAGCCTGTGCTCCACAACGGGAGAGGCCACAGCGGTGAGAGGCCCGCGTACCACAAAAAAAAAAAAAAAAAGAAGCATATAGCCTTTCCACAGATTTACATTAATAAGTTTAATTGATATAACAAGTTAATTCAGTAGTTGGTAGTGATTGTGTTTCCTTGTAATTACATGTTTGTCTTTTGTTGACTTACAGGAGCTCTTTATATATTGTAGACATGTGGGAAAATTTTGCATGTTCAGAACAAAGAATGATTTGGGAAGTTCATTGAGAAGATAGGACTAGATAACTGATATTTATCAGTTATTAAATGTTCAAGAAGCCAAACCCTCACCAGAGCCCACTCTGACCAGTAGAGAACTAGGAGAGAAGGAATTCTGTCTAATAACCAGAAAGTAGGACCAGATCTTGGTACCAGAATTAGCATGCACCTATTGAATATAAAACCCTTTTCTGGACATTATGGGAGCTACAAAGATTTACCATTACAAAAAATGGAATGAAAGATGCATCTATTTGTGATACAACAAGAAGGGACACACCGTGCCATTTTTAGGGTGTTCTTCACTAAACATTCAAGGTGCCAGATTTGACTGGAAATTCGATAGGCCCAACTTAAATGTTATTTTCATCTCTGTTCAATTACCCACTTGACATTGCTTTAAGAGAATAATCATCCCTATGTATTTATCTCTCCTCCTCTTGATACTAACACTAGATCACTTTATGATCTTTCCCTTATGCTTTGTTCAAATGCTAAGAGAATCAACAGTCAGTCTGGAAATCTGGATATTTGGAAGGAGGGGAGTGGAGAAGGACTAGGGTGAAGGCAGATAGGGGGCGGAGGGCTTCAATATGGGGACATTTTTGCCAACCTTTATCAGTTTTGGGGCTTCCCTGGTGGCGCAGTGGTTGAGAGTCCGCCTGCCGATGCAGGGGACACGGGTTCGTGCCCCGGTCCGGGAAGATCCCACATGCCGCAGAGCGGCTGGGCCCGTGAGCCATGGCCGCTGACCCTGCGCGTCCGGAGCCTGTGCTCCGCAATGGGAGAGGCCACAGCAGTGAGAGGCCCGTGTACCGCAAAAAAAAAAAAAAAAAATTCCTTTATCAGTTTTGTGAAGCTGATTTTTCCTGTGATATGCAGGACTTGCCTTTTTTATCTGAAGATGGATTTTTCTTCAGCAGATGCTGCTCAGGGTCTTTCCAGGCATTCAGTGATACTGCCTAAAAATATTTAGTCTGATAATCAAAAGGTCTTGGACCTCTTTGATTAACAGGATGTAGGTTCAGATGAGATAGTGATTTTCTGCAAAGGCTCCTAGGCTTCTGTGTAATTACAGTTTGCTTTTGAAGGCACATTTTGTCCTCAAGTGCTGTGAACGTGCTCTGTCTCCCCGACCCCAGCCTCTCTGCCTGCCAGTGACACCTCCCACCCCTTTTGAGAGTCCAGGGTAAATGTAGGCTCCCTTTGGTGTTAAGAACGGGATGAACCTTTTTTTTTTTTTTTTTTCTTTTCTTTTATGGCTGCGCCGGCGGCTTATAGCATCTTAGTTCCCCGACCAGGGATCGAACCTACGCCCCCCGCAGTGGAAGTGCGGAGTCCTAACCGCTGGACCGCCAGGGAAGTCCCTAGTGTTAAGAATGGGAGACGTGAGTGAGGGGCTGTGGGGACACCATATCACCTGGATCACCGTTTCTCAACGTGTTTGTGTTAAAAGCACACTTTTTTTTTTTTGAAATAAAATTTAAATTTGGGAATAATTGTATATTTATAGAAAAGTGGCAAAGATAGTACACAGAGTTCTGTATATTCCTCAGCCACTTTGATTTTAACATCTTACATGACTATAGTATGGTCAAAACTAAGAAATCAACATCAGTATGTTATTTTTAGCTAAACGGTAGATATTGTTTGAATTTCACTAGTTTCTTCCCTAATGTCCCTTTTCTGTTCCAGGATCCAATCCAGGACAATACATTATAGTAGTACAGCCAACTTGATAGTAGATTTTTGGTTGTGCAATATTGTTTAATGATGTGGTGAAGGCTGGAATCAACACTGAATAAGTCAGCGGCAATTACAAAACCTTTATTGCCACCATATAAAAAGTGTCTCCCAGTGTCTATGAAAACATCCATGTTAAATTTTTCACCTGCTGACTTTAATTGAACCAGTTGCTGTCCTGACTGTGCTCTCACATATACTCACGGGACAAAGGACCCTCACATTCCATACAAACATGCAACCCCACTTTGGAATGGGGTTAATGTTACAGTATTTATTTCACGGCATAATCTGAGCAAGTGAGATCTCACCCCAAACTCCGGAGAAATGCTGACTTGATATTTCAGGACACAGAGTCCATCAGAAAGACCAGGTTCTTATTCCAGCTTCTACTCACACCCTCTCCTCCCTCAGGACCATTCCCAAGTGGCTTTACAAGGAATCAGATGAAAAGCAAACCCATGATTTAGTTTCTGAAGAGGTTGTACAGCTCATACCTAGGGCCAAATGGATTTCCATTCATTTGTCCATATTTACCAAGGCACCCGGGATGTCCCATACTCGACTTTTGGAGATACTGGAAGGAATATTCCCAAATACTTTTTAAAAATTGGAGGAATTACCCGCAAGGACCTACTGTATAGCACAGGGAAGTTTCCTCAATATTTTGTGGTAACGTATAAGGGAAAAGATCTGAATTACTGTGCTGTACACCTGAAACTAACAATGATATTGTAAATCAACTATAGTTCAATAAAAAATAAGTAAAATAAAAAATTAAAAGTAAATAAATAAACAAATAAGTAAAAAATAAATTTGGGGGTAATTTCCTAAGCAGGGCAGGCAAAAAGATAAATATAGATACAAAAGAAATATGTGAGATAGTGTAATAGTAACAGTAAACTGAGCAGACAGCATTCTAAACCCCTACCACATGGAATCCTACAGAACTTATTGGGTTGGTACTATTATTTTCACCATCATAAGGACGGATAAACTGAAGTCAGAGAGGTTAAGTGGCTTGTCCAAAGTTCATACAGTTACTAAGTAGTAGAGCTGGGATTTAAATGAGGCCAGTCACATCCCAAGGTCTGTGTTTTTAACCACCACACTACATTACCTCTCCTTGTGGTACAGATGTTTGCTGAAGGGGGAAGAAAGAATATGTTAAGTGAACCTAAAGAGCAGTTGGCATTCCAGGAAAGAGCTGTTTCCAAAATACTCTCCAATGTACTGTCTTGTGATGAGTCCTCCCTTAGGGATAATAACTAATATTTATTGAGCCCTTCCTAACTGGAGGCATTGTGCTAAATGCTTTGAATATATTAGCTCCTTTCATATGCAAAGCAACCCTCAAACTGCCTAGGCTCATTCTTGCCTCAGGGCCTTTGCACATGCTGTGCTTCCTGCCTACAGCACAGGCTCCCAGGCCTTTTCCATCTTATCTCTTACCCCTATTGCCACTTCATTAGAGAGGACTTCCTTGTCTACCTTTTTGGCCCCCAAATCACCCACTGTTCCCCATTTTCCCATTATTCTCTTCATAAGTTTTGTATTCTCCGAAGTTGTCTTACTCATTATTTTACTTATGCTTCTTTCACTACAATGTAAACTCCACGAGAGCAAATGCTTTGTATCATCACAGCTGTACTCTCCACAGCAGGAACTGGGCTGGCTCATGGCAGCAGCTCCGTAAATTTTTGTCTAATAAATGAAAAAGCCTACGGAAGAGGTTTCATTTTGTGAAACCTCTTGATAGATGAAACAAAATGGGAAAAGTATTGTTATTGTAGCTGGGTGACCAAATACATGGGGATTCATTATTCTCTCTATCTTTGTGTATATTTGAAAATATCCATAATAAAATTAAAAATTAAAGAGCTTGTCCATTATATCATAGTTAATATACAGAGGAGCCAGGATTCAAGCCCAGGTCTGTCTGATTCCATAGCCTGAACCTTAATGGATGCACTTGGGTTATCTTCTGGTGAATAACCAGGCTCAGGAAGGGTAGGAATCAAGACACCTCAGGGACTTCAGGAGGTGGAGTGGGTAAAACATCACTACCGTTTCTGTCCTTAATGTGCTCAATCACTGTGTCTTTTAGTTCACTTTATCCAGAGAGAGAAAATGTGATTGGTTTCTGACCAACCAATGGCCTGGCTTCCCTGGATCAGCTCTCTGACCCCAGATTAATCAGTTGGGTGGGATGGAGAGTGTCTTGGTCTCCTTCTCAGGACTGTAGTGGGACTAGGTCTCCAAGAAGGCTGTGTTTGAGTAGCAGGGTGGAGATTGCTGTTTTAGGCTTCCTTGGGGCAGGGGCAGGGTTTACATTTGTCTTACTCTCCCCTGTACCTCCAGTGCCTAGTAATTACACAGTGTTCAACGGATATTTGTTAAATGAAGGGATACATACATGTGTGAATGAATGCCTAGCACAAGCTCCATAAGAGATCCAGGGGAACCCATTAGCAGGACCCTTGGGATTTTGAGTTTTGAGGGAACTTGGCGATTCCAACTCATATGAGGCTTTAACTCTCTTCTAAGAAGCGACAGCTACGAACACTGTTGTTCCTGAAATCACTGGACAGGATGGTCTTTCCATCTGAAGATCTGTGACTGTAATTGTTTTGGCACACAGGTCAGCAAATCTTAGAGTTGATAAAAGTTAGGGGGTGGATCTACACTGGATCCACTAAAAACATTTTTAGGTTCAGTGCCATAGCTCGAGTTGACTTTGTGTGGTTTTAGATCAAGAGCTCTCATTTTCTCTTGAAGTATTCAGTGTTATAGATGAGATCCTGACATGTGATTATGCTCATCAGATATTAGACAATATATCTTTGAGCTGGTTCAGTGAGGGCGTGGGGGATATGGGCTTGGGAGGTGGACATGGTTGGCTTGGGTGTCTGCTCTGTCACCTGTTAGCTGCGCAGTCTTGGAAAAATTTATTGAATTCTGTAAACTTCAGTTTTCCATTCTATGAAAAGAATAAAATAACATCTCCCTTACGAGATTGTTGTGGAGGTTACATGAATTAACACATTTAAAGGACTTAGCTTAATGCCTGGTAACATACACATTGGTTGTTACTATTATTTTTTGTGGAATGAGTGAGCATTAATGTTAAGGCGGTCCGTTCACTAGGGGCCAGTGATGCACGTTGGTATGAATTTGTTGTGCAGTTGTCTTCACGGTGAAAATATTTTCACTCTGTGTGCCTGTTGATAACCCCATTTGTGTGCGTGTGTGCGTGTGTGTGTGTTTTTTTACTACTAATGTTTTTGATGCAAATGAGAACTGAAGAAACTGTCAATTCCTTCCCAAGGAAAGAGTTGGGATGGAGCAGCTGTCCCATTCTTAGCCATTTGTTCCTGTCTTATGTTCTTCTTCTATTCTCATTAAAACACATGAGCTTTCATTCTGGTAGGAGTGTTGATTTTAATATTTCTTTACACTGGCAGACCAGACCTGTAGGAATCTGTCTGGCCCCCAACATGTCTTACCGATAGTTCCACCTAGAAAATGAGATTTGTATGTGTGTGTGTGTGTGTGTGTGTTTGTCTATGTGTGTGCATGCACGGGCAACAGAAACAGAGCCCTTAAAGGAAAAAAAAATCACCACTTTCTGTAAGTCAACTCCTGGGCTCTTTTCAAAAATTGCTACTAATGCTGGCCACATGGCATTGCCTAATTGGATCTACATTGCCTTTCCAAAGTGCTTCCAACCAGCTGTAGGACTATTTGTAAAGAAAGCCTAAGTGCTTATCACAGTGTCTGGTTTAGTTTAAAAGATGCCAAGTTCTGCTCCTTCCATTCTAGGGAAAGCCTATCCAGTTCCTTTGGGAGAGCATTTCTGTTTAGATATCGGGATTCAAAGATGCAACGTGCCTACTATGTGATTGACAGTGCGGATTAAAAAAGAGGAATAAATGAAACAGAATAATGCTTGTTCTGCTCCTACCACATACATGCATTTTTCTTCTCACAACAATCCATGAAATAATTGAAATAGGTACAGCATCTACATATTATAGATGAGGAAACTATGGCATAGAGAGTTTAAGTAACGTGCCCAAGGCTATAGAGATTTTTAGTAAGGAGTTCAGACCAGAGACATGGGTTCAGGCATGAACTCCATTCATGACTTTTCTCATGTCTTTCCCAAGGACTTGCACCGGATGATGTAACAGATTATCTCTCTTTTTCTCCTTCTCCCCCTTATTTATTGATCCTCACTAAGAATCACTATATTAAATGACACTCATCTTTTTTTTTTTTTTTTTTTGCGTTACGTGGGCCTCTCACGGTTGTGGCCTCTCCCGTTGAGGAGCACAGGTTCCGGACATGCAGGCTCAGCGGCCATGGCTCACGGGCTCAGCCGCTCCACAGCATGTGGGATCTTCCCGGACCGGGGCATGAACCCGTGTCCCCTGCATCAGCAGGCGGACTCTCAACCACTGCGCCACCAGGGAAGCCCGACACTTATCTTTGAAAATGGACCAACTGGATAAAGCCGTTATTTCTGTCCTAGAGGACTCAGATATTAGCCAATAGTTTACTTTCTTGTCATTAACATTTCCACATCCTCAATCAACATTGAATTGATATTTATTAAAATTCTGCTATGTGTCAGGCAACGTACTAGGAAAACCGGAGGTATGAGGATGAATGAGTCAAAAATAAGAAATATCCTCTTGGATCTTATGATACAATTGGGGAGATGGAAGAGAAAACAGGTAATTGCAAAGCAGCATGATAGGGATAATAAGTACAGGATGCTATGGGAGCATAATGGGGGCCTCCTCAAAACACTTGGGGCTGAGGAGGAGGGAAGGGAGATTGGGACAAATTTTCCTGAGAAACAGGTATTTTGCTCTTAGAAATATTTCCCAACAACTTTCCAGGAATCAGAGTGAAAGAGGGACTTCCCTGGTGGCGCAGTGGTTAAGAATCCGCCTGCCAATGCAGGGGACACGGGTTCGAGCCCTCGTCCGGGAAGATCCCACATGCTGCAGAGCAACTAAGCCCGTGCGCCACAACTACTGAGCCTGCGCTCTAGAGCCCGCGAGCCACAGCTATGAGCCCATGTGCCACAACTACTGAAGCCCGCGCACCTAGAGCCTGTGCTTCACAACAAGAGAAGCCGCCGCAGTGAGAAGCCCATGCACTGCCACGAAGAGTAGCCCCTGCTCACCACAACTAGAGAAAGCCCGCACCCAGCAACGAAAACCCCACGCAGCCAAAAAATAAACAAAGAAATTTATGTAAAAAAAAAAAGAGTGAAAGAAGGCAGAACATTTTTATGTAGCAGAACATTTTTATGTACTGACTTTGCTTGCTTTTGATTGAGGGGAGAACTATCAGTCCTAGAGTACAGCTCTCTGTTGCAGGTCTGATTACTTTTATACAAATTATAGAAAGGGGGAAGAGGATTTTGTTCGGTTAGGGTCATACCGCTTTTGGTAGGAAAATTAAAACTCCATGTCTGACGCAGGAAGAACAAAACTTCAGGGTGAGCTTTCAAGAGTTGGATACAGATTTTTTTCAGAACAGTCTTTGAGTTCAAGTCAGCTGGCTGTTCTTGGAGATTAGTATTTAATATTGTCTTCTTTTAAAAATAACGGCCAATATAAAACTAAGCAACATAATTTAATACCATAATACATATATTAAAATAATTTATAATAAGGTTTTAGGAAACTGCCTGAAAAAAATCCCAGTAAGGGTTCTCAGTAAAGTTAATTATAAGTTGAAAAGGAAATCCGATCACATTAGTCTGAGAATGCAGTTAATGAAACTAAGTGTAATCATTATCTGAATATTTCATTAAATAGAGACTTAAACTCATTAATTTAGGTATTAGGCTTGGAGTTGTGTGCTCGCATGAAGACTGCCACACTCTAAGCAGAGCCTGGATTTCACACATTGAAATCCAATCCTTCGTCCAGGGAGACGGGCTGCTTCTCTGAGATCTGTCCACGGTGCCGAATCATACCCTGGATGTATAATATTATAGTTATTCAAACCACCCAGCAAGAAAAGTCTATCTCAAAGAGTTTTGGAGCTGGAGGGAACTTTGGGAATCATTTTGCCTTTGGTTTACCACATTTTTGGTTTCAAAGGTAACTAAAAATTAAAAAAAAAAAATAGAAGAACTGGGGAACCAACATACTGTGCTAACTTTCAATTTTGCAAGAAAGGAAATTATGTAAAAAGTAACTATGAGATAACACCAAACGTTTAGGTAAGAAATAGACCTCAAAATAAAATACAATTCCTAAATTGAATGAAATTAACTCACAAAAAACTCATTTCACTATCCTTATATTTTCTCATTATTTTCAGCCTCCAGTCATTTGAAAATGAGAACATGGATTTACATTTTGGGGAATTACTGATCATTCCTTAAATGGTTTGCTCATTGGATGAGTATTTATTGAGCACTGTACCTACTATGTGCTAGGCACTGGGGCTTGGTGCTAGGGACACAGAGCACCAAGTCACATATGCATATACATATATGTATATATGACTTCATGGTGTTTATAGTCAGCCCATTCTCTGCATTTTACAAATAATGAAACTGAGGTCCAGGGAAATTTTTTTTTTTTTTAAAGTGACACAACCATGAAACTTGTCAGGTTAATACTGTTTAAAAAACATCATTGAATATTTAGGACACAATTATTGATCACAAATACACGTATACTTGGCAGCTCTTGGAAATGGACTTAAGGATGTAAAATGAAGGGATAGACTTTAGTCTATCTAAGACTTTAGCCTCTTTAGTTAGATGCCTTACCTGTTATCCAAAGGAAGCTCTTTGAAATATTCAGGTACTCTTGACATTTTAACAAGATATTGAATTGCCTAAAGCCCATGAATTGGAAGTTGTGCAAGGGCAGCATGTGATTTTTGATTTCCTTTATTGAGTAATAACAAGGAATGGAGAAAGCACCTCATTCTTCAGAGGCATTGTTTAAAAATATTTAGTACATATATTCAAAGTCAAGGAAGGTCATCAATCAAACAATTCTTTGGTAATAGCTGACAAGGACGTTGTATAAGCATTTTTTTTTTTTAAAGAGAGAACATGCATGTTTAATATGTTAAAAATTGTATTAGTGAAGACAAGAATATACACTTAAAATTTTTTTTATTTTATTAAAGTTAGTTGATTTACAATGTGTTAATTTCTACTGTACAGCACAGTGATTCAGTTATACATATATATATATACAAAGAATGTACAGTTAAAGACATGAGAGAATGTTGTCTGTGTCAAAAGAAAATACAAATGAGGTAGTTTCCCTAAATCAAAAGACTAGAGGGGCTTCCCTGGTGGCACAGTGGTTGAGAGTCTGCCTGCCGATGCAGGGGACATGGGTTCGTGCCCCGGTCTGAGAGGATCCCACATGCCACGGAGCGGCTGGGCCCGTGAGCCATGGCCACTGAGCCTGTGCGTCCGGAGCCTGTGCTCCGCAATGGGAGAGGCCACAACAGAGAGAGGCCCGCATACCGCAAAAAACAAACAAACAAAAAGACTAGAAATATGATTCAATCCCTAATCCTGCTTCTTCTTTTTTTCATTGAAGTATAATTGATCCACAACACCATGTTAGTTCCAGATACACAACATAGTGATTTGACACTTCTATACATTACAAAATGATCACCACTGTATAAGCATATTTTAAAAAAATTGTCCTTATGAGCATTTTTGTTCTGCTAATCAGCTTAGAGGTGGCTTGTTTCAGATCCTGGTATTGTTCTTTAAAATATGTATTCATTATTATTTTATTTACATGAGTATTATATATACATAATTGTGAAAATATTCACATAATATGGTACTGAAATCTTGCTTCTGTCATTAATCATGGCCTCTTTATATATACAAAATAATCTCCAGTCATATAATTATTAATTCTATGTAAACTAGAACATTTCATTTTATTTCAACATGACTAGGTACATCATTTTGCTGTTGAACTGTTGGAGAGAAAAATCACTTACTTCTAGGGTTGCTAGGAGGATAGGATGCATACCTGGAGCTACTTGAAGCTACCTTGCCATCACAAGGGGGTGATCCTGCCCTGGAATAAAGCCATTGAGAAGAAAGGCAGAATGGAGAGGGGGAGAGAGTGAGTTTATTTCTGATACTGTTTGAGTTCCTGGATCCAGCCATACCTGAAGCCATAGGCTTTTCAGTAACAGAATGAATTTCTTTCAAATTTAATCATCTTGAGTTGGGTTTCTGTCACTTGCAATGGAAAGGATGCTGATTTGTATAAGCAAAAGCGACCATTTATAAATTACCCACAGTTTCCAATACTTAGGTTATCTCATCTAGTTCTTAGAACAGTCACCTGGGACTATAGCCTCTTAGCCAGAAATACTCAGATTTATCCAGGAATGTACTAACTCTGTTGTGACTTTTATCCTACCAGACTGTGAGCTCTTCGAGTTCTGAGATTGTGTTCTTTTCTGTGTATCTCTGTTTTCAGCATTTAGACTTGAACACACAGTAGGCAGTTAGTAAATGCATGGTGAATAAACTAATGAAGCCCAGCCACTTTAACTAGTTGTGACCGGTCTAAGCTAACAACGCTAGTTAAGTGGCAGAACAAGGACTAGAACCCCAGTCTCCAAACTCCAGGTCTAGTGCTCTTGTGTTTGGTCATTGGGCAATTTGGGCCATAGTGACATGTGGGTTTTCACCTGAACTTCATTACATCACTTCCTGCTTAAAACTCTGCAATTGAGCTTGCTATAGCCCATTTTTATTGCAATAATAATAACAATTAAACTCCTCACTTGCCTACTTGGTCTCACTATATCATTCACTTGACCACAGTGAGCTCTCTTTTTTCTTATTTAAATGAGCCAGGATTGCTTTCACCTTAGGTAGGGGATTTCCTTTTGCTTTTCCCTCTGCCTTCCCCCATTCTTTGCCTCATTTATGTTTTGGCTAAACTGTTATCCCTTTAGGGAAGCCTCCCTATAGAAAGTAGCCCACCCTACTTACAGAATCCCACCACCATCCTTTCTATTAGGTCACCATTTTCTTTCCATCATAGCTCATATCACTACTTAAACATCATTTTGTTTACTTGTTTCTTTTGTATCTTCCCCACTCAAAGATCAGCTCCACAAGACAGGGGACCTTTTCTGTCTTGTTTCCTACTGTATTCCCAGTGCCTAGCACAGTTCCTGGAGCTCTCTCCCTATATAGTAGGTGCTCAATAAAAAGTTATTGAATGAATGCTGTCAAAATACAACACTGAGCACATTTTCTCAACTAATTGCTATTCTTACTTTTTCTTGTCGACTCACCAGGGTTTTATTCTTATGGACTAAACCTTCAGTGTGGTTATCAAAGTTTAGCAAATGCCAAATTACATGCCAAGAGAAATTACATACATTAAAAAAAATCATGAATAGGTATGGCAGCATTACCTGGAAATTTTGAAATGTCACACAAATTCCAGTCCACTGATTTGAGCACAATTGATTTTTTCAATAGCATTTCCTCCCATTTCATTCCTTTGGGCTTCTCTGTGTCTTAGGTCCCCTCAGGATGTCCCTCTCCATCTTGGCTCTCAATTTCATTAGCATGAAAGCAAACTAAGAAGGGAATTGGGCGTGTATAATATTTATGAAATGACTATGTTGTGTTGATGTGCACAATTAAAAAACTTAACTCTGGTGATGCCAAGTAACCTTAATAATTACCTGCTTAGGATTATAATATTGATTTTCAAGTATTGCCAAGCAAACTATTAAATCCCCAACAGCTACATTCCACATTTATTATTATATTTAAAAGGAAGTCTTGGGACTTCCTTTGTGGCACAGTGGTTAAAAATCCGCCTGCCAAGGCAGGGGACATAGGTTCGAGCCCTGGTCCAGGAAGATCCCACATGCTGTGGAGCAACTACCCCGTGTGCCATGACTACTGAGCCTGCGAGCCACAACTACTGAACCCACTTGCCACAACTACTGAAGCCTGCATGCCTAGAGCCTGTGCTGTGCAACAGGAGAAGTCACTGCCATGAGAAGCCTGCACACCACAACAAAGAGTAGCCCCTGCTCGCTGCAACTAGAGAGAACCCGCATGCAGCAATGAAGACCCAACGCAGCCAGAAAAAAAAAAAAAGGAGTCTTAAAATCCAGAGGGAGGAGATGGTGGATACAAAGAAAAAAAAAAAACACAGCAGATCCATGGATTCATTTCATATCCTATAACTGGGCAGTTCTCCAGTGGCAAGCCGTAAGCCCTGGCCTATGGATGGTTAAGATCAATTACTTACCTACCCTTTGAATTTGAATTCCAAAATGCCCCCAGTGTGCCACTGGATCTTATAATCCTCACTCCCAGAGCAAAATCAGGTCAAGCTAAGAAAAGCACTCAAGAACAAAAGATGCAGCCTCTGAATTTTCCATCAGGAATATTCTGAGCATCCCCTGCCTCCCAGGATACTTTTTAGTAAAAGTATGGGAAAGAAATGGGATATATCATGGTGGGTAGAGGGCATGGAGGGAGGACATCGTTCTTGGTTCCCTTTGCCTGGTTTTCCATCTTTGTATCCCATTGTGGTTGCTTCAGCAGGTTATTGTTCATGCCAGCCTATTTTATTATGCATCACTGTATGTGAAACACTCAGGAGGCTTATTTGGGGTAAAAGTAATAACATCAATAGTTAGCATTTATTGGATACCTGCTGTGTGTCAGGTGTTTCAAATATATTATCTCATTTAATTCTCTTAATGAACCTGCATGTTGGGTGGGATTATCTGTATCTGACCGAGTAAGTAGGCACAGTATCTATGTGATACATAGATTCAAATATTGTACAACGTAGTCTGACTCCAAAGCCTGAGCTCTTTCTTCCACCCGGAGTAGGCACAGAGGTTTCCTTTTGGGTGCTGTCACTGATGACTGGAGGTAGAGTGTTGAAAGGGATTTTGAGGCTAGATTCAAGCTCAGTGAGCATGAGTGCTGTGATTGATTAGCCATGTCTGCTCTGAGAGCCGGCTAGGAGTGTAGTGCTTGTTTGCTATGTATTTACACTTCTATTTCTGCTACACGTTTGATACAGCCCCTTAAGTCAAAGACTTAATGATTTTTTATTTTATTTTATTTATTTTTATTTATTTATTTATTTATTTTTTTGCGGTACGGGGGCCTCTCACTGTTGTGGCCTCTCCCATTGTGGAGCACAGGCTCCGGACGTGCAGGCTCAGCGGCCATGGCTCACGGGCCTAGCCGCTCCACAGCATGTGGGATCTTCCCGGACCGGGGCATGAACCCGTGTCCCCTGCATCGGCAGGCGGACTCTCAACCACTGTGCCACCAGGGAAGCCCCAACTTAATGAGTTTTTAAATGAGGGAAGATAAATGTAATATAAAATGAGGGAGTATAAACCCACCTGATGGATTGGGAAGGCCTCAAGTGCGTAGTGCTTAACATATGGTGTTTGGATGTATAGTAGGTGATTAGCATATCTTTGTTTAATGAATGAATGAATACATGAGTGGATAGTTGGAGGCATATTACAACCCTTTATTCTCCTAGGTTCTCTAAGCTATTTACATGTATCAAGTCATACCACCATAAAAGTACATAATAGAACTGCATTCCTTTATTTGCTATAGGAATGTCAACCCAGGACTGAATTTTAATAGTAATATCTTTGATCTTTTTAAAAAAATCATAGTTGACATAACAAAGGGCAACATGAAGAATGCATTTGCATTCTTATAAATCTGCTGTTGAAAATGGGACATATTACATTGTTCAATATCCTTTATATAGGGAATGACTTCTGTATTACACATTGATTCAACAAATCTTTTTCTTGCATTATCTAGTTAGATACTGTGCTAATGGAGCGAAAACCAGCTAGGTCTCTGACCTCTAGAGTCTATATTTGAGTGGGGTAAGACTGTTGTCAGATCTAATAGATTAAAAAAAGTGTAAGAGTTATTACTTGTGAAAAGTATGGGAGGAGACAAGGAAGGTGATGGGATAAAGGATAACAAGGCTAACATCACTGAGAAAGTAACAATTCATGAGAAACCCAAGAATGAATGAGAAGGAACTATCCAAGTGAAGTGTGGGGCAAGTGAAGGCAGGCAGAAAAAACAATGTGCAAAGGTCCTGAGGCAGGAAGGTTCATCTGTGGAACTAAAGGAAGACCAGTGGGGCTAGAGTCTGGTGAGGGAGGGTTATAGGTTATATATGTAAATGTGGAGAAATGCTATTCAGAAATGAGAACAAAGTGAGACACTAATTACAGGCATACCTTATTTTATTGTTTTGCTTTATTGTGCTTCACAGATACTGCATTTTTACACACTGAACATTTGTGGCAACGCTGTGTTGAGCAAGTCTATCAGCGCCATTTTTCCAACGGTATTTGCTCACTCTGTGTCACATTTTGGTAATTCTTGTACTATTTCAAATTCTTCACCAGCAAAAAGATCACGATTCGCTGAAGGCTTAGATGATGGTTAGCATTTTTTAGCAATAAAGTATTTTTAAATTAAAGTATGTACATTTTTTCAGACATCATGCTATTGCACACTTAATATACTACAGGCTAGTGTAAACATAACTTTTATATGCACTGGAAAACCAAAAAACTTGTGCGACTTGTTTATTGCAATATTCGCTTTATTGCAATGGTCTGGAACTGAGCCTGCAGTATCTCTGAGGTGTGTCTGTATAGATTATAGCTACAGTTTTTGAGCACCTACTAGGCACTGTGTTAGGTGCTTTACATCTGTTATATTATGTCCCAGTGATTGATCTGTCCCTCTAATTGGGCTTTCCAGTGGGTGTTCCACTGAACACTAGTCCTTTGAGATGTTCTGCAAAATTAGAATTTCTTGAACAAATAAATTTGGGCATAGCTACATGCTCTCTCAACCTCTTGAAGATTTTCAATGCATATTATTAGCACCCTGAAGACTGAGAATAAAATGTAAAAATATAAAAAGCCATTTATAATTGCATTCATTTCAATGTTTTTCAAACTGATAGATCTATTAAACATCTTTTTGTGTAGCAATTATTGATATATAGAGGAAACGATATTCTGGAGAGAGAATTTTGAAGAATGTTGTGGGATTAATGTTTACTTGGCCCTACTTCATTGCCTTCCATGGTGGTAGACTCATTATGTCCCAAGGCAATCCTTTCCGCTTTCAGGCAGACCTCACTGATAGGGAGTGTGTCCATTCCAAAGTTATCAGCCAAGCCCCTTAGAATGGCCTAACAGAGGAAGTGGAGGCCAAAGCTATTAATAATTCTCTTTCCTCCCCTGTGTGCACACTAGTCTCTGTCATGTTTCAAGGCTCAAGGTAAATAGTCCGTATCAGAGTGTTTTGGTTACAAGTAACAGAAATCAGTGCTGTGTGACTTAAGCCTTAAAAAGGGTGCCCTTTTGAAGAATATGGGGGTGGTTCATAGAACTGAAGGAACATTTCAATAACAAAGATTGACATAGTCACAACCAGGGCAGCTCTAACCAGGGCTGGTGGCTTGAGCTAATCTACGGTCTTATCAAAGCTCCCCTGCAGATATCAATCATTATAACCATTTTTCTTTCTTTGTGCCCACTCTACTTAAATATAAGGTCCTGGGGAGAGTCTGGCTGGCTCTCATTGAGAGCCACGTTGAGTCACATGCTCGGCCTTGGCTAGGGAGGGTGGGTACCTTGATTGACAGTCTCACCAAGATTGCACATAGTGAGGAAGACGAAAGTCTCCAAAATGAAATTGAGATTCTGGGCAGAAGATGGAGGGAATGGAGACTGAGTATTCAAACAGAGAAACCAAGGTTCAAACAAATCCCATCTTCTGCCTGATCTCTCTTCTGGATTTACATATGCCCTGATGTCTGTCCTAGTCCCTTCCATACCACTCTGTTCTATCAACATCCAGATGCTGCCTGGCCATCTTTCCCGCATTGTTTTCCTTCCCTGTGGCTGAGCTCTTATGGGATGTGTTGGCCCTGTGTCTCTAATTAGGCATAATAATGCAACCTATATAATGTCTCCAGCAAAAGTCGACGTAAGTGATCACGGGGAGATCATTCACGGGGGAGGGAAATCAAGCCCTCAGAAGGGCAGTGTGAGATGTGGGATGGGGAGAGGGGATGTGGTTGGCAAGGAGGGAGATGTGGGCAGAAACATGAGCGTATGGAGGAGCACGCTCACAGAAGGCTGCTGAGGCAGGTGGAGAGGAAGTAGCCTTTGCTGGGGCAGAGGGGCTGCCACTGGAGGTGAAGAGTGATGAAACTGATGAACAGAAGGCCTCCAAGTCCAGGTTAAGGAATTCAGACCCGAGCCTCTGGGAGTTTTGAGCAGATGTGCTGCCTTACATCCCTTCTCTAACAGGTGTCTTGTTGGGATGATGGGCGAGAAAGGCCGTTTAAGACAATTTGGGGAAACTCCCTCGCCATCTCAGACGCAGCTGCCACTACCTTACCCGTGAAGTCCTTGTTCTAACCATTCACCAAAGTGTTTTGAGGGTTGCTAGGAAACTGGGGATACTTGAACAGTTGGGATCTGATGATAATAATTCTCTAAGTTTCCATGGTGGGAGGAGGAGCCAGGTCAGTCCAATGCCGTATTTTCTTACCTTACAATGGAGTAGAGTGAGGCAGAAGTGCCTTTAAGATATGTGAATTCTATTCTGTGATCTCGGGGTCAGGGATGGGAAGAAGCAAATGGGAGAGGGAGCGTGAGAGGGAGAGAGCAACATAAATAACGTGAGTATTTCTGCTCACCCTTCCACGCAACGAGCATATGCTCGGAGTGAGACGGGAGACGTGAGTCTGCTTTTGCTGCAGACAGACTCACTTCCCACGAGCTTCTCCTGAGTGTGATTCTAGCATTTAAAGATATGCATTTTTCATATAACTTGGCCCCTAAACACAAGCCAGTTACTTCATCTGGTGCTCAACCAGAGAAACAGCCATTGTGGGTAATTTTGGCTGAACATGATTTTAGCTGCTCCCTCTGGCCTTAGATTCCTGCACAAGACGGGACTCCAATGAACAGTTCGTGAAATCCCTACTTGGTGGCCATGGATAATCCCATATAACTGGGCTCACCTACTCACCCACCCCTTGGTATAGTGTGGACTGGCTGGAGGGTAGTGGGGCTTATTTATTTGTTCCTTACCCCAATGATGTCTCTGCTGAGATAGCGTTATAACCTGGAGCAGAAAATACCACCAGGTACCCTCATACAATTAGCTGGTCCTCCCAAGAACCACTGCCCTGCCCCCTGGGTTATGCAAGCCCATCCTGGCCCTAGCATTGCATATTTGTTGGAGGTTTTTTTTTTTAATTTATTAATTTATTAATTTAATGTATTTATTTTTGGCTGCGTTGGGTCTTCATTGCTGCACGTGGGCTTTCTCTAGTTGCGGCGAGCGGGGGCTACTCTTCCTTGCAGTGCGCGGGCTTCTCATTGTGGTGGCTTCTCTTGTTGCGGAGCATGGGCTCTAGGTGCGCAGGCTTCGGTAGTTGTGGCGCGTGGGCTTAGCTGTTCCGCGGCATGTGGGATCTTTCTGGACCAGGGATCGAACCCATGTCCCTTGCATTGGCAGGTGGATTCTTAACTACTGCACCACCAGGGAAGTCCCTTGTTGGAGTTTTAAGGATTGACTTTTAGGTAGTGGTGGAGCTGGGCATTTCCCAGAAAGACGGCTTACCCAGGCCTCTGGGCAGTGTCTCTTGCCATTTATTTGTAGTACTTTTTTTTTTCTTCCAGTTTTACTGAGATATAATTGACATATAGTACTGTATAAGTTTGTGTACAGCATAATGATTTGACTTACTTGCATCATGAAATGATTATCACAATAAGTGTAGTGAACATCCATCATGTCATATAGATACAAAATTAAAGAAATAAAAAATTTTTCCTTTGATGAGAACTCTTGGGTTTACTCTCTTAACAAAGTTCATAAATAACATATAGTAGTGTTAATTAGATTTATTATGTGTACATTACATCCCTAGTACTTATTTATCTTTTTTTTTTTTTTTTTTTTTTTTGTGGTACGCGGGCCCCTCACTGTCGTGGCCTCTCCCGTTGCGGAGCACAGGCTCCGGACGCGTAGGCTCAGCGGCCATGGCTCACGGGCCCAGCCGCTCTGCGGCATGTGGGATCCTCCTGGACCGGGGCATGAACCTGTGTCCCCTGCATCGGCAGACGGACTCTCAACCACTGCGCCACCAGGGAAGCCCCTTATTTATCTTATAACTGGAAGTTTGTACCTTTTGACTGCCTTCATCTAATTCTCCTCCACCCCTACCTCTGGTAACCACAAACCTGTCTTTTTCCATGAGTTTGTTTGTTTGTTCTTCAAGTGCAATTGACCTACAACACTGTGTTAGTTCCTGTTACACAGCATAGTGATACGATATTTCTACGCATTTCAAAATGATCACTGTGATAAGTCTAGTTATGATCTGTCACCATACAAAAATAATACATAGTTACGGAGTATATTCCCTACACTGTACATTTCATTACCGTGACTCTTTTATTCTGCAACTGGAATTTTGTGCCTCTTAATCTCCCTCACTTATATCTTTCCCCTCGGCCCCCACTTCCCCTTTGGCAACCACCTGTTTGTTTTCTGTATCTATAACTCTAGCATTGCATATTTGCTGGACTTTTAGGGGTTGATTTTTAGGTGGTTGGTGGAGCTAGGGATTTCCTCAGAAGGACAGCTTACCCAGCCTCTGGGCAGTGTCTCTTGCCATTTACATAGAGTATTTTTAAAAAATATTAATGTATTCATCTACCTGAATAGGTCAACATGTACATGGAGAAAAATAACTAAGTGGTACAAAAGGGTATAAACACTAGGTGTCTCCTATCCTCAAGGCCCCAGTTCTCCTCCTTAGAAGTAACCACTGTGATAAACTTATTGTCTGTTCTACCAAAGATATTTATTAACATTTATAAATACTTTTGCACCTTGTTTTTTTCACTTACCAGTAGATGTTTTTGTCTGCTCAGGCTACCATAATAAAATACCATAGACTATGTTGCTTAAACAAGAGAAACTTATTTTCTCATAGTTCTGGAGGCTGGGAAGTCCAAGATCAAGGTGCTGGTCAGTTCGGTTCCTAGTGAGAACTCTCACCCTGGCTTGCAGAAGGCTGCCTTCTCCCTGCATCCTCACCTCGTGGAGAGAGAGAGAGAGAGAGATCTCTGGTGTCTTGTAAAAGGGCACCATCTCTATTGGATTAGGGCCCCACCCTCTCGTTTAACCTTTATCATCTCCAAATACAGTCACCTTGGGGGTTGGAGCTTTAACATATGCATTTGCAAGGGACATGAACATTCAGCCCATGACAGTGGATATATGCCTATTTAACAGCCTTACCCTCCTCCCAGGTGATTCTGATGTAGATGGTCCTGGGTCATATTTTGAGAAATACTGCCTAAGAGTCCTAATTATCCAGTCAACTAATTTGTACTCTGGTGTAGGTGGTAGACACTCAATTAAAGGTTGACTCCTCCCAGATATCATATTTTAACGGTGTAATTCATATTTAACAGCCCTGATGGGAAGGAAGGCATTTTTGGTTGGATGAACCTCAGGAGCAAGGGATTTTCCTGCCCATTTGTGGTTCCATGGTGCCCACCTTCCTGGGTCTGAGGCAGAGTCTAGAGCATGGGCTCAGGGGTCCTTCAAATTCATGGGTTCTGTCTCTTCCTAACAGTGTGAGCTTGGGCAAAGCACATAACCTCTTCCTCCTCTCCTGGGAAATGGTGTTACTATCTGGTTCCTTGGATCACTGTGAAGATGAAATTAAATAATGCACATAAAACCCTTGGCACAGTTTCTAGGTTACTGAAAACAAACAAACAAACAAACAGGCAAACAAGACAACCAAATCTTGTTGTCTTTATTGTTACAGTTATAATATTGTACTTTGCTACAAACCTGCATTTATTTATGCTCCTTGAGTGAGGCACATGGTTAGAATATGCCTCACCAAAGCGTTACCTCTCCAAGACAAGTTTGGGGGCACAGTGGCTTTTTTTTTTTTTTTCCTGCTTGTAAGGTCAGAGAGCCTGGGACAATCTGTTACTTGGGCTGGAGCCATTTGAAATCCTCAGTGGAGTGACAGCCTGATGGTAACATGAGATCCCAAAGGCCTAAATTAAAGGAGGTGAAGAAGAGGGAAGCTCTCGGGGACAGCCCCTGACCTCTGCAGCTACCTTGGTGCAATCTTCCTTAGGGTTGGAGGGCAGGAGGCTCCAATTCTTTTGAACTTCCCTCTTTGGTAGGAGAGAGTGGAACCTTCAGAAGTTGGCATAAATGAGCTTATTTCTAAGAAGGAAAGGGCAGAAACGGGCTGAGAATTAGTAGCGGCTAAAATGTCCTGGAACCAGTTCTAGGCAGGTTCACACGTGGAGAGAACCTACAGCAACGTGCATCCTCGGAGCACACTGCCTCCCTCCCAATCCCACAATCCCACAGAATCAAGTCGACCAACCATGTTAAGGGTGAGTCTCCTCAGCATCCGTAATAGAATCTGTAAAAAGCAGTTTACCAGTCCCATTACTGCACTGGCAGAGAGTGTCAATCAAAAGAGGACACCATCCTCCATATCTCAGTATTTCCTTTCCCATGATGCTTTGAGAAGCCAGTGCTAGGAAAAAGCAGCGCTTCTCCTAAGGAGCTTGAATGTTCTCATTGCATTCATAAGAACGATGTAACTGACCAGCTTTCCCTTTTCATCTCATCTACTCAGAAGTACACAGCCAAATTCGAACCAGTGTCACCCTCATTTCCTGCTCCCTGGTTTCCATTTCACTCTCTTCTTGGCATAATCCCTGTAATATGTCACAACCTTTTAGGTTCAAGTGACAGAAACCTAATGCAAATAGAAAGAGGAATTTAGTGGTCCATGACCTTCGGACATAGCTAGGACTCAACAAATGTTCTCAGGGCTCTCTCTCTCCATCTCTAGATTTTGTGTGCCTCCTTCCTCTTAATTTTCAGACAGGCTTTTTCCCTGGGGTGTCAAGATGGCTTCCAGCAGCCCTAATCTGACGTTGGCCTTAACCTCCAGACCCTCAGAGAAGGAGAGAGCATATTTTTGTTCAACTTCGGAAAAAAACTTGGAGCATCTGTGATTGGTCTCTGGTAGGTCACATGACCATCTCTTGACCAGTCATATTGAACAAGGGTAGTGGTGCTCTGATTGGTTAGTCTGGGATCATGTGTTCACTGTTGGGCATGGGTGGAGTCAATTCCATCCAAAACTCACAGACTGCAGGATCGTTATGCAGCAGTGAGTGTGAGTGTTTGTGTGTGTGTGCGTGTGTGTGTACACGTGGCATATTTCAGGGAGAGTTCTTCAGACAAGAGATTCCAAACAGACAACAACCATAACAAAAAACTCCTCACACCCCTTACTCTAATTTATATTGTCCCTGGTTTTGAAGTATGATTGTTTATATTTTGCTTCGCTGCCTGAAACCCCTTGTGAAATGAGGCAGAATAAACAACTAAGATGTGTAAACTAATTGAATAGACACATCTATGCATCTCTCTTTACAAAAGGAGGGAGGGGTTGATGAGAGATAACAGTCAGCAAACTCAGCCCCAGGTTGAGCTCTGGAACGTGATGGAGGTGGAACACTTGTTTCTGATTGCCCACCCGTGTATGGCCAAGACTTCCATGCTGTTATGCCTGTTACAAACGACCCTGCGTCCATTTGTAGATACTGATGAGGCGCCCATATAATGTAAATAGCATTTTACAAGTTCCTAACCCTAGCTTAGGGCTCAAATTTGAAATTCCTTTTTTTGTTTGTTTGTTATTCTGTCTTCTCCTTCCTTTACTACAGGGTTTCTTTTTCAGCCTTGACACTTCTGATGTTCTGGGCCAGGTAATTCTCTGTTGCGAGGGCTGTCCTATACATTGTAAGGTGTTCCACAGCATCCTTGGCTTCGACCCACTAGATGCCAGTGCCCTCCAGTTGTGACAACCAAAAATATCTCCAGATGTTGCCAAATGACTCCTGGGGGGAAATTGTCCTGGTTGAAAAATCACTGCTCTATTCGAATGTGGCTTCTGAGAGACGAGGGACCTTGTATGACTCAGTCCCTGTTTAATTCCTCTGCCTAGCACGTTGTCTGGAACTCAGTAGATGCTCAAGAAATCTTGTTTTCCCAATAACTCGTTGTTGACTAAATGAACTTGGCCCACTTTGAACTTATTTCTAGGTACTCTTGGCCTCCAAGTAGCCACATTTCTTCTTGTTAGGAGAACTAAAATAACTAATTTGTGTAAAGTTTCACCTTCTTTCAGGTACATGACAAGCATTCAAGAAATGTTTGCTCCTGGCATTTCTATTATTACGATTATTTCCTTCCTGGAATAGTGCTAAGCCCAAAGCCATGTGCTTATTTTGTCCTAAAGATCATTGCTGTTTCTTGAACCGCAGGGAGGAACTGGATGGAAATAACTGGAGAGGGAGAGAGCAGAACAGGCACAGAGGGTGCAATCGAAGGACTTTTAGGGGTAGTTCTCTGTGAGATGACCTTGCCATGCGCTACTCTTATAGCCAGAGCTCTAGCTAGAAAGCTGCTGTGGAACTTAAACATTTTCTTATGCAGGAATAGGAAGTCCTCACCCTCCACACTTCAGTATGGGTGTTTGGAAAGGTGTAGGAACATTTTCAGTGTCAGGGTGCCTGGGGAGCTGTCTTGGCTTGATTTCCCCCAGAAACCGACCTTGAGACAAGATTTGAGGGCAAGTTATGTTTTGGGAGGTAAAACCCAGAAAACGCTGTTAGGTGAGTGTAAGCAATAAAAGGTATATTTTCCTCCCAGTTATTACCTGGGCAACTGGGAAACCATGTGTGTTTTCCAGCCAGAGCAAAAGTTATCAGAGAGAGAGTCAGAGGTGTTTGCACCTGGCAGCGCTGGGTGGAGAGGTGCATGCCGAATGGATATTGGCAGAGCCCTGCCACGGGAGGCATGTTTGGTAGACAGGGGCAGTAGTACTTAACATCCTACAGCACACAAGGCACACACTCACCAGGAAGAATGATCCTACCCTGAGTGTCAATAGACACCCCGTTGAGAAACATGAAACACAAGAATGGATATTTCCTTTCTCCTTTGGATTCCTAGAAGAGAGAACACTTCCTGTTTTATTTTTATTTATAAAAACAATAACTTATTTTCCTAGTTATAAATGGAACAGGTGCTCTTTGTAGCAAATGCGAAAAGTGCAAGAAAAATATCCCTGAAAAACACGCAATTTGGTGCATTTTTTATTCTGTCTATAGGCAGTGTAAGTAGTGGTTAGAAAAATTGAGTTGAAAGTTGGATAGTCCTGGCATCAAATCAAGCTCCACCACTTACTAGCTAGGTGGCCATGAAAAATTTAGTTAACCTTTCTGAGCCTTAGTTTCCCCAGCTGAAAAGTGGGAATAAAAATATCTTATTGGTTGTTTTGAGAATTAAATGAGATAATGTATGTTGAGTACTTTGCTTGTAGTAAGCACTCATTAGATGTGGTGTATGCAAGTATCTTCTTTTAAAAATGAGGATAATATTATTAGTGTGTCTGTGTGAATTACAATCCTTTATACAATCTTTTCATGTGTCCTGTTCTGTTTTTTTGGTGTGTTTTATTTAGAAATACACTCAGCCCTCTGAAGCCATGGGATTTGCATCCTCAGATTCAACCAACCAAGAATACAGTATTTTTTATCTTGTTGGTTGATGTGAAACTGACAGATATGGAGGACTGACTGTAAGGGACCTGAGCATCCTTGGATCTTGGTATCTTCAGGGGTTCCTGGAACCAATACTAAGGGATGTCTGTATTTCAATGGCCTGTTCTTATGGACCTAAACCTTTTCATAAGCGTTCTGTTGTTTTTTTTATTTTGGCTGCACCATATGGCATGCGGGATCTTAGTTCCCCAATCAGGGATCGAACCTGTGCCCCGTGCAGTGGAAGCACAGAGTCCTAACCACTGGACTGTCAGTGAATTCCTTCATAAACATTCTTTTAAACCATTGTGTAATATTCCATTGAGTGCTATATTAGTAATTTAAAGCTGCATAACAAATTACCCCACTTAGTGGCTTGAAAGAACAATAAACTTTATTATCTCACACAGTTTCTTTGGATCAGGAATTTGGGAACGGCTTAGTCTGGTGTTTTTGGCTTAGGTCTGTCGTAAGGTTGCAGTCAAGATGTTGGCTGGGACTGCCATCATCTGAAGGTTTGATTGGGTCAGGAGGATCCACTTTCTAGATGGCACAGTCTTGGTGATAGTGTGAATTCCAGGGCATGAGAATCACTGGAGGCCGTCTTGGAGGCTGGCTGCTACACTTGCCTGGCAAGTTTTTGGGTACTCACTAAATATCTGTTGAATAAATAAATGAGTAGATATCATGCAATGCTCCTCCTGTTGCAGGATATTCAGATTGTTTCTGGGGGCAAGAATCTTTGGTCCGTAGGAAGGGGTCTGAGTCAGGGGCTAGAACTGCATTGAACCTCATGACAGAACTTGATTTTCTTATCTTAAAGTTTTTTGTCCCATTAAAAGCGAAAATCTGAGAGGGGGCTTGAGGCACAAATGTACATAGCAAGGTGCTGGAAAAAGGATCAAATCAAGTAAAAGGAATGCCTTCTGTGTGGATACCAGTCTACTAATAATAGGACCCGATAATAAAATGAAATATTTTGGGAGCATCTGCTGGTTGCTGGGCACTTAGACCTTTGTGTTAGTAACCATAGCAACTCTTCAAGGTAGACATACTTGCTCTCTTCTGTAAAATGAGTGACCTGGGCAGTCCCTGAGCCTAGGAGTCCTTTTAGTGGTGCTGTGAGGATGCTGACACAACTAGCAAGAAGGGTTTAGCATAGTGCCTGCCACACAATGTACTGCCCAAGATGTGGTACCTGCTGTCACCACTATTACTGCTATTTTTTTTTTGGCTGCATTGGGTCTTTGTTGCTGTGTGCTGGCTTTCTCTAGTTGTGGCGAGTGGGGGCTACTCTTCGTTGTGTTGCACGGGGTTCTTATTGCGGTGGCTTCTTGTTGCAGAGCACGGGCTCTAGGTGCGTGGGCTTCAGTAGTTGTGGCACGTGGGCTCAGTAGTTGTGGTGCACGGGCTTAGTTGCTCTGCGGCATGTGGAATGTTCCCAGACCAGGGCTCGAACCCGTGTCCCCTGCATTGGCAGGCGAATTCTTAACCACTGCGCCACCAGGGAAGTCCCTATTACTGCTATTGTTACTGTTATTCTTATTTTCATTAAGTCACAAACCGAGTCAGTGACAGAACCAGAATTTTAACCCAGGCCTGTTAAAATAAAAAGCGTGTGTTCTTTGTCCTATACCACTGCGCTGAAGACACATCCTCTATTTCACTCCCCATCCTCCAAGAATTTCATAGTCGTATTGGGAAAGGTACAACTGAGAAGCATAATACAGCCAAGAGAAAAAGACGATACCGGTAGGGACCTAGGATGGGTGTTAATGTCTCATCTCAGGTTGGGTTTCCTAGAAGCAAAGCCTGAGACAGGGATTTGGGAACATTTAATTTACTGAGGGAGGATCTTAGGGGCAGGAGGGTTAGGAAGCAGGATGGAGCAGGGGAACAAAGCTAAGCCAGCGTTGGTCTTAATTGGAGACTGACTTCAGCCTGATCCCAGAGGGAACTCTGGAGCCTGAATTGCACCACAGAGTTGGTCCTGCCTTAAGGTCAGTGGCTGGCCTTTTGTACTTCCCCATCAGTCACCCATTCACTGGCTCTGGCTGCCCCCTGGATGGATGTAGGTGCAAAGTAACTTTCTAGGAGAGAAAGCTCTGCTGGCTGAGGTGGAGAGGGGGTCAGCTATGAGCCATCAGCAGCTGGTAAAGGGGATCTGAGCAGGACACTGAGAATGGCCACTACAGGTCTCTGGGGCAGGAGTCAGCAAACTACAGCCCACGGGCCAAATCCTGCTTGCTGCTGATTTTGTAAATAAAGTTTTATTAGGACGCAGCTACGCTCATTTGTTCATGTATTGTCTATAGGTGTTTGTGCTATAAGGGCAGAGTTGAGTAGTTGTGATGGAGACCATATGACTTTCAAAGCTAAAATATTTACGATTCCCAGCAACCAGTCCAGGGGTTCAGAGAAGAGAGAGGACTTCACCATAATCCGGAGTGGCCCCATGGTGGAGGTCCCTTTTCTCTGGACTTGGGTTAGTGGCGAGGAAACCAGAAGAAGTTCAAGGATAAGCAGGTTAATGTGGGCACAGGGAAAGCAAATACACCCAGAAAAAGATGGAAGGCTGTGACAAGGGAGCGTGACATGGTAAAGAAACTTCTCTCCAAAGACCACGTGGATATCTGGGACAGTGGCTTGTTTAAGGAAGAAATCCACTTAAGCCTCATTTCCAGGGAAGAATTCCATTTAGAAACCTTTAATCAGAGGAGTGCGTGGTCTGGGGTGTGCTATACCCAGTGCATTCCGATGTAATTATTTGGAGCAGCTATAAATAAGTCTGGTCACTTAAGATAAAGATGTAAAGCACACACTTTGCCTTCACAGGAACAGCAAAAGGAGAAAAGGGTATCTCTGTCCTTGATATTGGTGAATGCTTAGCAGGAATTCATTCAGCCCTGGCAGACATCATGTGCTCGCTAACAGGGACATCGGGACAGCAGCTCTTGAAACTCATGAACTATTTTTGTCAAAGGAGAATTCAGTTTTAAATATTCGATGCCTTTAGGATAACTCATCTATCACTGGGCCAATTAAAGTCTCATTAATCACATACAGGAGAAAGGGAAAGAGCTCCCTGCCCCTTGAAGCTATTAGTGTATAGCTGTGAAATGGAGGCTGGGAAATGGAACTCAAGTGGCATAGTTATGTAGAGACGGGAGCCAGAGTGATCCCCCTGCATAGGGACTGTCCCTTGACTCAAAAATTGCCAGTCATGGGTTCTGCTGCAGAACCTGGGGCAGCCTGGAGTGAGAGGATTTGGAAGATCATGATGGGGATCTGGGGATTACATTTAGGAAGCATGAAGTAGGGTAAAGACCATGACTCTTGGGGCCAGACAACCTCCATTTATGGATCTACCATCTACTGAGAGCCTACTATGTGCCAGGCAACGTACTGAGCACTTTAAATGCAAACACTCATTTAACCCTCACAATGACCCCATGAGATATGTCATTATCCCCCTTTTACAGATGTGAAAATTGAGGTTTAGAGATGTTAACTGTTTTGTCCGAGGTCATAGAACTTCAGAGTGGTGGAGCTGGGATTTGAACCCTATTTCCAAACCAAACCAAGCTCTTTAAGTATTATGCTACACTATACTCAAGGCAAACTAAACCTCATCAAAAATGGAGACTTTTCTCACCTTGGAAAAACTGGGAAACACAGAATGGTAGGAAGTGTTACCGAACCAAACTTGGGTCTGTTCGCCCAACGTGGAGCAAAGCTGATCTACTGACACCAGGTTGTGGTGAAGGAAAGTGAAGCATTTATTGAAGGGTGTCAAGCAAAGAGCACCAGAGGTTAGTGCTCTGAAGACCCAAACTCCTCGATAGCTTTTAGGGAAGTGTTTTTAAAGGCAACATTAGGGACGAAGGTCATAGGGTACATGATCAGCTCATGGACTTTTTTCTGATTGTTTGGTGCCGAGGTAACAGGGTGATATTTTGGGGGAATCTCAATCATCAACCCTCTAGTTTCATCTATGTGTTCTGTCTGGTGGGGTCCTGGTTTTTGAAAAAGAGCTCAAGGACATGAGTCAGCCTGTTATCTACATCCTTTGAGGAGGAACTTGGGGTCCTGTGACTTTTTTTTTTTTTTTTTTTTTTTTTTGCGGTATGCGGGCCTCTCACTGCTGTGGCCTCTCCCGTTGCGGAGCACAGGCTCCGGACGCACAGGCTCAGCGGCCATAGCTCACGGGCCCAGCCGCTCTGTGGCATGTGGGATCTTCCCGGACCGGGGCATGAACCCGTGTCCCCTGCATCGGCAGGCGGACTCTCAACCACTGTGCCACAAGGGAAGCCCCCCTGTGACTCTTTTTAATGGCTGACCTACTAAGTTATTATTACATTTCTTTGCTTGCCTATTTTCTTTTTGTTTGTTTTTCTACTTCTCTAATTATTAACTGCTTGAGTCAGCTCCTTGGAACTGGGGAAAGGCCTAGGAGCCTGAGGCTTTTTTTTACAGACAAGAAGTGGAAGACACGGGAGGTCTGATACTGGTGAGTTCCTGCAGGGTCCTGTTTGGTTTTAGAATAAACAGCCATTAATAAAAGTAAACAGCCATTCATTCTGACTGCGCAAAGTAAGTTATTGACCACATTGTGGTGGATATCCTTTCAGGCTTTTAAAAAATGTTCATATTTTAAAAACACATGTATACACATAGTACATTTTGGTTTTGTTTTTCCAAATCAACATTATACCATAAGTGTTTAAATGTTATCACATACCTTCACAAGTATAATTTTAAATAACTCCATAATATGTTATTGTGTGGCTGAATATACCTGTCTTTGTAAGTTTCCTTATCTTTGAATTGTGGCTAGTATTTCCTACCTCATAGCTTTGTGGTGAGATGAGATAACAGTTATTAAGTGTCTGACACATGAGAGGTACTCAGTAAATATTTGCATTCTTTTCTCCCGCTGTTTGGACAGGTTTCCTAGAATCAGAGCCCGAGATGGGGATTCTTGCACAGGTCACATTTTTTGAGGGGGTGCTCTCAAGAAAGATCTGGAAGGGAGTGACGGTGGCAGGAGGGGGCAGGAGAGCAAGGAAAGAGCACATCTGCTTCGGAGCCCGGCTACACCCTGATCCACGGGGAGCTCTGGAGCACGACTAGCACCACAGGTCGGTCCCACCTTGAGGCTGTGGGGTCGACATTTTACGTCTCCATGTTAGTGGTCATTGGCTGTGGTGTTGTGTAGAAAAACCTACTCTTCCTCCTGTGTGGGTCTCCTTTACAACCACACTCACACCACTTCTCACGCGAGATGTGTGGGGTTATTTTTCCCACACCAAACGATTCTCTGTGACACCAGATGGTCGTCCTACAGTTCAATTCAATTCTGACACTAACGGGAGGAAGTGCAGATCACACCCATTTCTGATGCCAATCTCACGTCGCAGGGTTTCACCTGTACTTCTGACTGACCGGTTATAAATCAGGCTTCCCATGACCCGCTGCTTGTGTTCAACAATTTGCTGGAGTGACGTAAAGGACTCAGGGAAACACTTCCTTACATTTACCAGTTTACTATAACAGGATATGATGAGATACAGATGAACATCTAGATGGACAAGATACATGGGGCAAAGTACAGGGGGAGGGGTACGGAGCTTCCAGCTCCTCCGTGTGTTCAGCAACCTGGAAGCTCTCTGAACCCCATACCATTGGGAGTTTTATGGAGGCTTCGTCACATAAGCATGGTGGATCCTTAAGTCAGTTTTCAGCCCTTTTCCCTTCCTGGAGGGTAGGGAATGGGGCTGAAACTTCCAAGCTTCTAATCATGGTTTGGTCTTTCTGGTGACCAGCCCCCATCCAGGAGCCCATCAAGCATTGCCTCATTGGAACAAAAGACTTTCCTCTCACCAGGGAAGTTCCAAAGGATTTAGGAACTCTGTGTCAGGACCTGGGGTCACAGACCAAATATTAGAACAGAAGATGCTCCTGTACTCCTATGTTCACAGCAGCACTAGTTACAGTAGCCAAGACCTAGAAGCAACCCAAATGTCCATTGACAGATAAGTGGATAAAGAAGATGTGGTACATATGTACAATGAAGTACTACTCAGCCACATAAAAAAGAATGAAATAATGCCATTTGCAGCAACATGGATGGACCTAGAGATGTCATACTGAGTGAAGTCAGACAGAGAAAGACAAATACATATGATATCATTTATATGTGGAATCTAAAATGTGACACAAATGAACCTATCTACAAAGCAGGAACAGACTTGTGGTTGTCAAGGGGCAGGGGGTGGGGAGGGATGGATTAGGAGTTTCGGATTAGCAGATGCAGACTATTATATATAGAATGGATCAACGACAAGGTCCTACTGTATAGCACAGGAAACTGTATTCAATATCCTGTAACAAACCATAATGGAAAAGAATATGAAAATGAAAAAAACCCCAGATGCTCCTGGTGCTCTTATTGCTTAGGAAATTACAAGGGTTTCAGGAGCTCTGTGCCAGGAACCAGGGACAGAGACCAATATATGTATTTTCTGTTATTTCACAGGTGTAAAACTTCGGAGTAAAACCTCTCCTAGTCAACCAAAGGAGACTTTCTTGAGTAGTCCTTTCCAATATGGTAGCCCCAAGCCATATGTGGCTATTAAGCACTTCAAATGTGGCTAGTCTTAACTGTGATGTGTTGTAAGTATGAAATACACATCAGATTTTGAAGACTTAGTATGCAGAAACAGATGTCTACATTATTAATAATTGTAAAATTGATGATATGTTGAAATGATAACATTTTTAATATACCGGGTTAAATAAAAATATATTATTAAAATTAATTTCATTTATTTTTTTTAAAATTTATTTTTAATGTGATCTTTAGAAAATTTGAAATTACATATGTGGCTCACATTATTTCTTTAAAAATTTTTTTATTGCATTTGGATTATATTTATTTTATTGAAGTATAGTTGATTTACAATGTTGTGCTAATTAATTATTTTATTAAAGGTATTTATTTATTTATTTATATTTTATCTTGGCTGCACTGGGTCTTCGTTGCGTTGCGTGGGCTCTTTGTTGCGGTGCGTGGGCTTCTCTAGTTGTGGCGCGTGGGCTCCAGAGTGTGTGGGCTCAGTAGTTGCTGTGCACAGGTTCTCTGATTGTGGCGCGCGGGCTCCAGAGCACACAGGCTCAGTAGTTGCAGCGTGTGGGCTTCTCTCTAGTTGCAGCATGTGGGCTCTTCGTTGTGGTGCACGGACTTCTTTGCCCCACGGCATGTGGGATCTTAGTTCCCGACTGGGGATCGAACCTGCATCGCCTGCATTGGAAGGCGGATTCTTAACCACTGCGCCAGCAGGGAAGTCCCATAATGTTGTGTTCATTTGTGCTGTACAGCAAAGTGATTCAGTTATACATATATATACATTCTTTTTCATATTCTTTTCCATCATGGTTTATCACAGGATATTGAATATAGTTCCCTGTGCTATACAGTAGGACCTTGTTTATTGATTCTATGTATAATAGTTTGCAACTGCTTCATATTATATTTCTATTGGACAATGTTGCTGTGGAGTAGGGGTTGGCAGACTTTTTCTGTAAAAGACCAGAGAGTAAATATTTTAGGCTTTGTGGGCCACACAATCTCCATTGCAACTACTCAGTTCTGCACTTGTAGGGGAGGCAACCATAGACAAAACAGAAATGATGAATGGGCATGGCTCTGTCCCAATAAAAAGTTATTGATAAAAACAAGTGGTGAGCTGGCCCATGGGCTATAGTTTTCTGATCCCTGCTCTAGAGAAAAAAATCAGCTGTGAACTGTTAGCAGTCAGTGCTCATACCAGCTTGGGATGGCGGTGGTGGAGGGGTGTATCAGTCTATATGCCTATTTTTCTCCTGGTTAGGAAATAATTCTTTTTCCAAATGATTTCCCCCAGGCTTTACTACTGACCTCTAGATACTTCGTCTCTAAAGGAGGAAGCTTTGGGGGGAAACTTTATTTCAGGGAGCTTGGACTGTGAGGCTAAAGATGGAGAAATATGCAGAAGGAAGGAAAACAAGACCAAACATTTATTTCCTACTCAGAATAGGAGGAGAGGAACATATGCATGTCAATATGGCATTTGAAGATGCTACTTGGTAGTCTGAAGGTCTGTACAACTGGTCTACCCTGGAAGGTGGGGGCAGTGTCATCTTGAGGATTTAAGTAATTTTTTAAAATGACACATCTCCCTGTCCCCCATTGCCAACACAGACATAAACATGAAATTTTCCAATTGAGACCAATTAACATAGAATGCCTTAGGCCAGGAAATAATCAATACAGAATTCTGGGGAAATGACAGCTCTGCAACTCATGCTTTCCCAAGGTAGAATTGCTCAATTAAAATGATTCTTAGAGAACTTCCTGTGACCTGTTTAGGCTGGACTCAAACGTCTCCACAGGTTCTGTGCATTTCCTCTGGCAGCCCCACAGCCCTGCCCCTCCTTGTAAATGCTGAGAATCTTCTAAAGCCCCCTTCAGCTGGTTTGCAGTTGATTCTTCCCAATTGTCTTTACCCGTTGACGTATTGGGGTGGTCTCCCCAGTCTTCAGTCTCCTCTAATCAGAATCCTATTCCTTCAAGGCAGGATTGAAATCTTCCTCCTTTCTGTCCTCTTTTCCTTTGGCAAATGTTTACTGAACATCTATTGTTTGCCAAGCCTGTTTTAGGCACCGTGTATTGTCAGGCTTAGTATCCTAGTGGGGAAGGCTAATAATCTATTTATTTATTTATTTATTTTGTTGTTGTTGTTGTTTTCATGGAAAGGCATTTTTTCTTAACTATAGCAGTGTGTACATGTCAATCCCAAACTCGCTTCTCCCTTGGGAACCATAAATTTTTTCTCTAAGTCTGTGAGTCTGTTTCTGTTTTGTAAATAAGTTCATTTGTATCATTTTTTTTTTAGATTCCGCATATAAGCGATATCATGTGATATTTGTCTTTCTCTGTCTGACTTACTTCACTTAGTATGATAATCTCCAGGTCCATACATGTTGCTGCAAATGGCATGATTTCATTCTTGTTTTTATGGCTGAGTAGTATTCCATTGTATATATGTACCACATCTTCTTTACCCATTCATCTGCTGATGGACATTTAGGTTACTTCCATGCCTTGGCTATTGTAAACAGTGCTGCAATGAACAGAGTGGTGCATGTATCCTTTCGAACCATGTTTTTCTCCAGATATATGCCCAGGAGTGGGATTGCTGGATCATGTGGTAGCTCTATTTTTAGTGTTTTTTTTAAAATTTTTTTTTTGCGGTATGTGGGCATCTCACTGCCGTGGCCTCTCCCGTTGCGGAGCACAGGCTCCAGACGTGCAGGCCCAGCGGCCGTGGCCCATGGGCCCAGCTGCCTCGCGGCATGTGGGATCTTCCCGGACCGGGGCACGAACCCCTGTCCCCTGCATCGGCAGGCGGACTCTCAACCACTGCGCCACCAGGGAAGCCCTATTTTTAGTTTTTTTTTAAACGAACCTCCATACTGTTCTCCATAGTGGCTGCACCAGTTTACATTCGCACCAATAGTGTAGGAGGATTATCAATTTTTAAATAACAAAGTAAGTAATACAACTTTGCCAAGTGATAAGGTTTGTGAAAAAAGTTAAAAAGGGTGAAAGAATGGAGAGTGTTGGTGTGCGTGGGGTATGTCAGATAGGGTGGGCAGGAGAGGTATTTTTGAAAAGGTGGCATTTGAAAGAAGGCCAACAAATTAGAGTTAAAACAGCCAGTGCTTATATGGTGCCTACTCTGTGCTAGGCACAGTTTGGAGTGCTTCTCAAACATTGACTGATTAATCTTCATGACAGTGCAATGAGGTAGGACTACAACGAGACCCACTTGATAGATGAGAACCTGATGTATAGAAAGATGACATCATTGGCCCAAGGATGCCAAGTTCATCAGTGCTTAGATGGGGTTTGAACCCAGGCCCCTGGCTCCAAGTGCTCTTAGCCATCAGGAGGCATTAGGACATTGATTTATTGAATATTTGATTCACTGATTTATTCTCACCTCTCACTCATAGAGGACTAATATGCGCCAAGTAGACATAAGTAAGACCTATTCCTCTCTTATTGTCTCACGGTAGAGACAGTTTCGGGGCTCAGGCTTGCTGAGAACTGTTATTGCAGTGATAAGCACGTGATCTGGTCTCAGCCTGGGGTAGTGGAGGGATGATCATGGAAGACCATTCAGAAGAAGTGACAAGATGAATTGAGACTTGAAGGATGAGTTTTTAGGAAGGCAACGTTGGACTGGAAATGTAGAGAGTGGGAAAACAGGGGTCGGGAAGGGCATGGCAGGCAGACGGACCAGACTGTGCAGAGGCGCAGAGTCAGGGCATGCTTAGGGAGGTAAAAGTCCTTAAAGACAGCATAGCGTCCACCTGGGGAAATAACAGCTCATGAGACAGGAAATGTGGGCAGAATTCGGATTGCTTAAGGAACCTGGGTTTTATCCTGAGGGCAATGGGGAGCCATTGAATGATTCTAAGTAAGGGGTGAGGTGGATGGATTTGTGTTGTTAGAACTGGTAGCACGGGTAGCAGTGTGTGTGTGCAGTGGTGGTTTGATGGGGGACGTGTTACCCACTTGGTTCTTCTTGACACCTTCCCATCAGCCCAGAGGAAATAGAATTTTCTCCTTAATTATTATTTTTGTTAATGAATAATAATAGTAGCTAATTCTTATTGGGCACATACTAGGGGCTGAGTAGATTCTATGCTGAGTACTTCACATTTTTTTTTTTACCTTATATAATTCTTAAAAAACATTTTATGTAATAGATATCACTGAGTCCATTTTACAGATGAAGAAACCAAGGGTCATAGAGGTTAAATGGCAGATCTCAAATGACACAACCATTCACTGGGGAAGCAGGAATGACAGCCCAGAGATTATAATTCCAGAGGCCACAGTATAAAGCACAATGCTTTCATCAACTCATTTTGTCAACTGCACTTGCCTTATTTTCATACCCAGAGGGCAGGGAATGAATGAAGACATGTATTGAGTGCCTACTATGCACTAGATGAAGGTGGACAGCTCTGCGCATATTATTTTTATTTATTTATGGCTGCGTTGGGTCTTTGTTGCTACACGCTGGCTTTCTCTAGTTGCGGCGAGTGGGGGCTACTGGTTGTTGTGGTGTGTGGGCTTCTCATTGCAGTGGCTTCTCCTGTTGCGGAGCACGGGCTCTAGGCGCACTGGCTTTAGTAGTTGCAGCATGTGGGCCCTAGAGCCTGCGGGCTTCAGTAGTTGCAGCGCATGGGCTCAGTAGTTGTGGTGCACAGGCTTAGTTGCTCTGCGGCATGTGGGATCTTCCCAGACCAGGGATCAAACCCATGTCCCCTGCATTGGCAGGCGGATTCTTAACCACTGCGCCACCAGGGAAGTCCTGCGCATATTACTGATGCTATTTCTTTACAATAGCCTGATGCAGTGTAACCCCTTTTAACAAATGAGAAAACTGAATCCAGGAGGTGTGGGTTGCTGGCTTTTTTCCCTGCCTGGTGTTTCCACTGGTTTCTCCCTGAGGGCTTCGTAAGCTGCCTCCTCAGTCTCCTGCATCTTTAACTATGTCTCCTTCCTGTGGGATTGCCCACACTCTCCCCAGCAAGCACTAGCCAATGGCCACATTAGAAGTGGTTCACTTAGTGGTCATTGCTTCCTGGTTTCCTTGCCAGGTGACCCCTTCCATCAGCAGCCTTCTCTCCAGTGCTCATCACACCTATGAGGCTCTGGGCTGATGTGTGTCTCTGAGTGTCTGTTCCCACTGGGGTGCTGGGGAGGGGAGCAGGGATTGCATTCGCAGAGACTAATTCCTGGATCCCGAAGACCCTGAGTTCACTTTTCCTCGTGATGGCATGACTGATTTATGTTAGACACACAAAAAATGTATATTTCTGTATTGCTTCTTCTCCCTAAAGTTACATTCATCACCAAACGTTTAGAATGTTTCAATAAGCAAAAAGGAGGAATCAAAAGAAACCTTTAATCTTACCTCCTAGTGATAAACACTGCTAATATATTGGAGAGTATCTGGTCTGTGTGTTTCTCCCTCTCTCTCTCTCTCTCTCTCTCTCTCCCTCCCTCCCTCCCTCTCTCTCCCTCCCTCTCCCTCTCTCTCCTCTCTCTCTCTCTCTCTCTCTCTCTCTCTCTCTCTCTCTCCTTCTTATTACAAAGTAAAATCATACTATACATGCTGTTTCGAATTGGTCATTTCCCTTTCACAAGTCAGCAGAGGCACCTTGATGTTCTTCTCTAATGATGGTTTTCAAATTTGTTTTAGCAGCTTCTGAACCCTTTCTGCAAGGACCATCACTGGAAATGAAATTTATTAGACAGATTGCCTTAATCAGCTTGGGCTGCTATAGTGAAAACCATAGACTGGGTGGATTAAACAACAGATATTTATTTCTCACAGTTCTGGAGCCTGAAAAGTCCAAAATCAAGGTGCCCACCTGTTTGGTTCCTGAGACAGCTGCTTCCTGATTTGCAGATGGCCACCTTCTTTCTGTGTCCTCACATGGCAGGGACAGAGAGAACCCTGGTGCCTCTCCTCTTCATATAGGGGCATGAACCCACCATGGGGTCTCCACTCTTCATAACTTCACCTAAACCTAATCACCTCCCAAAGCCCTGCCTCCTAATATTATCACATTGGGGGTTAGGGCTTCAATAAATAAAGTTAGGGGGGACACGAACATCCAGTCCATAACAAATGAAAGCAGAGCTTCTTTGATTGAAGCATAAGTACAGGAATGGAAATTCTGCCTAGTTGCTTTGGTTTTTTGCTCAGATTGACTCCTGAATCAAATCTGTGGATCTAGTTTTTCAAGGAGCAGTGTTTGCAAAAAAATTTCTTCATCTGGCATTATTTTAAATGGTTGTATTGTATTTCATCATATGGATGTATCTGGCTCCCTGTTCTTGGACATCTAGCTTGCTTTCCACTTTGCATTATGAACAAAATTATGATGGGCATCTTTGTATTTCCAATCTTGTGTGTACCCATGATCGTTTCCCTCAGATTGTCTTAGAAGTAAAAATGTCTTTTGATTGCTGGCTTGTGGAAATTTCCCTCTGAAGCCCTAATCTTTGTTTGGCAGGCCAGGGGTGTGGGCCTTTGTTCAGCGTGTGTATGTGCTAGACATAATATGTCTTCATAACAGACGGTTGGTGTTGGCCTGGTGAGTCATGTTCTGTTGTCAGGACAGCAACAGACTTTCCCCTGGGTCTGGGCAGGCAAGACTGCTGCCGAGGATGCTATCTTATATTTGCAACAGCCTTTTACAGTTTTCAAAGCCCTTTTCATCTGTTGTGCCACAGTCACTCCAGGAAGTAAATGGAGAAGAGACAAATACATCTTTAAAAAATTTAAAACATACTGAGGTTCCAAGAGGTTAAGTGACTTTCCTAAGATTACACATCTAGTAAGTGGTGGCACTCTGTATTAGTCAGCTATTACTGCAATAATGCTGCGTAACAAATAACTCTCTCCCCTCCAAAAAAAATCTCAGGACCTTACATGGACAGTTATTTTTTCATCCTCCCATGACAGTTGGGTCTGAGGGTTGGCTGTGGTTTGGCTGATCTCAGCTGAGCCGTTGTAGCTGGGCACAGGGGACAAAGGGAATAGTGACAACAGATAATGTTATAGAGGAAGACTTGACCATGACCTTAAAGGCCAGGGTGGGGGGTGTGAATCTTATATTTATTGCAATGGGAAGCTATTGAAGGATTTTATGTAGGGGAGTGATGTGATCTGATTTATGTTTTGAAAGATTAATTTGGACTTGTTTGTTCAATGTTAGATTTTTTTTTTGCGGTACACCGGCCTCTCACTGTTGTGGCCTCCCCCATTGCGGAGCACAGGCTCCGGACGCGCAGACTCAACGGCCATGGCTCACGGGCCCAGCCGCTCCACGGCATGTGGGATTTTCCCGGACCGGGGCACGAACCCGTGTCCCCTGCATCGCAGGCGGACTCTCAACCACTGCACCACCAGGGAAGCCCTCATGTTAGATTTTCAGTGCTGCGTTCGTAACAGATGCTCCATAAATATTTTATTGGATTAATAATGAATCTGGTTCCCAGGGAAAGCAACGCAGTGCAAGACCTGAGGAACTGGGTACAGTCCCACTCTGTGCAGGGAGTTGGTAAGCTGGTTGGCTTCTCTGGGGAAGATCCATTCATTAGTCAGTTTGTTCATTTATTCATTCATTTCACTAATTTGGAGAACATTTGCAGGGTGCGTCCTCTGGGGTGTCTACACCAGCAGAGGGAAGACTGTGACTTTGCAAACGCTCTAGAGATCTCAGATGAAATGATGGCCCCATCCTTCTTCTCTTCTGAGGAGGGGAATCTCAGGGCAGCTGGTGAATAAAAGGGGCTGACACTTTTGAGAGACAAGGTCCTCTCTTTTGGGGTCGAATAACCAGGGCAGAGGGAGACAGTCATTTTTAGGGCTGGAGCATCCTTTATTCATCACTTCATTCAGCTTCTTGTGTGGAAGAGGAAACTGAGGCCCTTGGAGAAGGGGAGAGGGACTGATTGCTCAGGATGACCCAGCAAGTTAGCTCACAGCCCCGGAGACCCTAAACCCCTAGCTACTGCTCCTGGGGCTCTTTGCTTCATGCTGCCCTGAACACTCACTTTTAAACGAACAGTTTAGACAGTGTATATACGAGTTCGGGGGAAGAAAATAATGGTGGTTATTTTGAATTAAGATGCTTTTTTGATTAAAAGCCAACTCCAGAAAGATAGCTTACATTTAAAGTGAAATGGTAAAGTGCAAAGGTTTAGGATAGGAATTAGGATTTCTAATTATACAGCACTTGGGCTACATGTTTATGGAATCTTTGAAGAAATGCTTTATAAATAGGTCAAAACAGGCCACACAGTCCTCATGTGTTTATTTGCTGGGTGTGCTCATTTGGCACTGGGCCCCGATCTTATGTAGCCTTGAACTCTAGTTGCATTTTCTTGTGTAAATGAATCATCTCCAGCTAGACTGCAAACAGGCTGTTTTTTGTTTTTCTATTTATCCGTTAGCGTAGTGCCAGGTACAGGGAGTTAGCTTAATCAATCCATTTCATCCCCCACCCCCTCCATCCCCTCCTTCCCCTCCCCTCCTCCCAACCTCCTTCCTCTGTCTCTCCGTCCTTCCCCTTCTCTGTTTCTTCTCCCTCTTCCCTCCCAAGCCCTCCTGACTCCGGCTTCCTCCCTTCCCCCTCCCTCCTTCCCTCTCTTTCTCACCACTTTCCTCCTTTCCTTCCACAAACATTTCTACTGTAAATCAGTGCCAAGCCCTTTACAGGCATTGGGGATTCAGTGATGAGTAAGGTGAACAGGTTTCTTCTCTCACGGAGTCTACCTGGGGAGACCTGACATTACACAGCTAGAAGTGGGATCACGTATAAAATTCCCTTTGGACCACATGGAGTGAAGAATGGCAATGTGGAAGGGTTGGGGGGCATTTGGTCAGGGGTCAGGGAACACTTTCCTGAGGAATGCTTGCTCGAGTGGAGGATGAGTAGGAGAGCGCAGCCAAAGAAAGGGAGAGGGTGGGACTGCGATCAGGCCGAGGGAACTGCATGGTTCGGGGAAAGCCTTGAGGTGGGGAGCGGCCTGGGTCTTTGGAGGAATGGACAGGAGACCTGTGTGGCCAGAGCAGAGAAAGTGGAGGGGGACGTGGAGAGGTCAGCACATAGGTCAGGCAAGGTCTCAGGGGCCATGCGGGAGGTGTTGACGTTTTTCTTGAGAGCAATGGAAATCCGTGGAAGGGGTTTTTAAGCAGAAGAAAAACACAGTTGGAATTCATTTCTGGAAGGTCACTTTAGGCCAGAGGGGTAGGCAGCTCCACCTATGGGTTGAGGGAATCCTCCCAATGGCACACTCTGTATCCTGATAGAGAAGGTCCCCAGAATGATATGTTAAATGACAAAGAACAAGGTGCAGAACAGTGTCAGAAAGAGAGGAGGACTGCACTATGTATTTGGATTTATGTGTATTTGATTAAGGAAACACTGGAAGGATGAAGAAAGAAGCACCCCAAGTGGCTGTACATTTATTGTGTGTGTGGGCAAGATGGATGGGGACAGGTGTGTGGGCAAGATGGATGGGGACAGGTGTGGGGGGCAAAGATGGATGGGGACAGGTGTGGGAGCCACAGACTTCCCCACGTGTGCCTTAAAAAAATTTTTTTTTTAAATTTATGTATAGTTGATTTACAATGTCGTGTTAGTTTCTGGTGTACAGTGAAGTGATTGTGTTATACATAAATTGTTTCTGTGTTCTTTTCCATTATAATTTATTCTAGATATCGAATATACTTCCCTGTACCATACAGTAGGTCCTTGTTGTTTTTCTCTTTTATGTACAGTCGTGTGTACCTGCTAATCCCAGACTCCTAATTTACCCCGCCCCCCACTTCCCCTTTGGTAACCATGTTTGTTTTCTACGTCTGTGAGTCTGTTTCTGTCTTGTAAATAAGTTTGTTTGTATCATATTTTAGATTCCACATATAAGTGATATCATATGGTATTTGTCTTTCTCTGTCTGATTTACTTCACTTAGTATGATAATCTCTAGGTCCATCCATGTTGCTGCAAATGACATATTTAATTATTTTTTGTGGCTGAGTAGTATTCCATTGTGTATATGTACCACATCTTCTTTATCCATTCAACTGTAGACGGGCACTTAGGTTGCTTCCATGTCTTGGCTGTTGTGAATAGGGCTGCAATGAACATTGGGGTGCATGTAGCTTTTTGAATTAGAGTTTTCTCTGGATAAATGCCCAGGAGTGGGATTGCAGGAGTAGAGTTGCATATGGCAACTCTATGTTTAGTTTTTTAAGGAACCTCCACAGTGTTTTCCATAGTGGCTGTACCAGTTTACGTTCCCACCAACAGGGTAGGAGGGTTCCCGTCTCTCCACACCCTCTCCAGCATTTGTAGCATGTGTGCCTTTTTATACTGCTTTGACTTTTGAGCCATATTATTAAATGATTATTAAAAAACTGAATAAAAATGAGCTGAGCTGGGCTCTACCAGCAGTGGTTGTGCCTTTGGAGGTGGGGTGAGGGGAATGGGATGTGAGCTATTGATCCGTGATGGGAAATTCTCAACCAGTGTCACTCTCCTTTCAGGAGATTTTCTTTTCTGTATCTGATATTGATGCTTTAATCATTTATTGAATAAACAACCCCTTGATCTCATACTTGCTCCTCTAACCAGACTCTTTTAATAACAAGATTTCATCAACATCTTACCTTTAACAATTGTTGCAGAGTTGCCCCAGCTGGAGGGTAATCGTATCTAAGTTGTACTGAGCATGTACATCATGCCAGATGCAAAGTACTCTACCTGGATTGTCGCATTTCATTTTCACAACCTCTCACCACGTTTTTTTGCACGTGCAAACTGAGACATGGAAACGTGAGGTGATTTGTTCAGGGCCACCCTTGGAGGTCAGCCTGTGGAGGGTAAGTGGAACGTTGATTAATTTAATGACTGTTTGCTGGGTGCCAGCTATGTGCTGGGCACTGGAGTAGGTGCTAGAAATATCCTGATGAATAAGAGGCAGGGTTTGCTCTCACAGATCACACTATCCAAAGGGTCTGACAGAACTTCCACGTGTAACTGTTATATAGTGTGGTGACAGAGGCTTTCAGCTGGGTATGTGCAAGGCCCAAAGAAACGGGAGAAGGGAATCAGGGAAGGCTTCCTGGAAGAAGAGAAAATGCTTTAGTTATAAGTAACTCCTGTGTTATGTATAGGAGTTTGACAAGCACGTGGAGCCTGCAGGGCATTTTGAGGGGAGGGCATTCCAGGGAGAGGAATCAGCAAGCATGTGCAGAGGCCTGGAGGCGGAAAGTGGTGGATCATGAGGGTAGAAATATGAGTACTCTGGAATCTCCATGGGAGAGGAGCTGGGTGGGGGCCTTGATACTGTGGGTGGGGTTCATGCCATTTTCCTCCAGCCAACTCACTTCTTTTTTTCTTTTGCGGTACGCGGGCCTCTCACTGTTGTGACCTCTCCCGTTGCAGAGCACAGGCTCCGGACGCACGGGCTCAGCGGCCATGGCTCAGGGGCCCAGCCGCTCCGCGGCATGTGGGATCTTCCCGGACCAGGGCACGAACCCCTGTCCCGTGCATCGGCAGGCGGGCTCTCAACCACTGCACCACCAGGGAAGCCCGCAGCCAACCCACTTCTGAGTTTATTTATTTATTTATTTATCTATCTATCTATCTGTCTATCTATCTATCTAGGGCTGCGTTGGGTCTTCATTGCTGCACGCGGGCTTTCTCTAATTGCAGCGAGCAGGGGCTACTCTTTGTTGTGGTGCGCAGGCTTCTCATGGCAGTGGCTTCTCTTGTTGCAGAGCATGGGCTCTAGGCGCGGGCTCAGTAGTTGTGGCCCGTGGGCTCCAGAGCTCAGGCTCAGTAGTTGTGGCACACGGGCTTAGTTGCTCATCAGCATGTGGGATCTTCCTGGACCAGGGATCGAATCCGAGACCCCTGCATTGGCAGGTGGATTCTTAACCACTGCACCGCTAGGGAAGTCCCACCAACCCACTTCTGATATGTGCCTTTCCCTGCTAGCAGTATGTCCCTTTGCCTTTATGATATGTCTGTAATTAACTCCCAAGATTCATTCCTAGCTTAGCTAAGCAGTTGCTATGTGTCAGTCTCCCAGCTGGGAGTTCAATGGCAAAAACGATGTGGTGGTGTCATGGATGAATCAGGCATGGAAATGGACAAATTGATTCGAAACGACATTTGATAAGTGGCATTATATTGTACAAGGCAGCCCAGAGAGGGGACGTATAATTGGAGACAAGAGGTGGTCAGAGAGGGCTTCTTGGAGGAGGTGATCCTTGAGGTAAGTTTTAGTGGATGAGGAGGAGTAGTTGTGGGGGTGAGGATGAGCTGGTGTGGCCTCAGAGTAGAGGGGACGGCAGGGACAAAGGCCCAGAGGTATGATGCAATCAAGTGTATATGTGGGGACAGTGAAGAGGCCAGAAATAAAACTGAAGAGATAATAGAGGCCCTGGGAACCAAGCTCAAAAGGCCTAATAGGGTGTTTTCACGAGGGAGGAAGAAGGAGAAAGAAGGGGAAGAACGGTAACATCCTCATGTTCTAAAATGCTAATAAAACCAGAGCAACCTGTAAAGCAGTCTGGAGCACATTGCACTAGAACTCTCCTCCGGGGAACAGCAAGCGAACTTAACAAGTCGGGTTTCGGCCGAGCCCTGCACGTGGAGTGGCTGTCAGGTGTGATCACACGTACCTGCCAGAGCTGGCCTTTCTCTGCTGGGGAGTTACATCTTCCAACTTGACTGAGACTGAGAACCCAGGGACCAGCACTTCAGGCCTGGTCAGAGTAATTAAAATGGGATCAGTGGTTCCCATGGCAATATTGACATCAGTGCTCCCAGCGTGGAGGCCTCTGGCCATGGCGGACTTGCTTCCCGAGGACTGGCGCCTGGCCCGCCTTGCCCGCCCTGGCCAGGCTCACGCCCACCGGACAGGAAGGAAACACCCTCTGTTTCCCAGCCATCATGTGCCAGAGCTATGCCATTGGCACTTCATGCACATGACCTTGGATTCTCAAGACGATAGCCCTAGGAGGCAGGAAGTGGAATCTGAAGCCCAGAGAGGCTCAAGGACCTGCGCGCGGACAGTGGAGCCAAGGTCAGGAAGCAACCGCAGATCCTGGGGCCACTAGATTCAGGGTTTTCTGACCTCCCTCACCATTACTTTTCAGTCCCCCGGTTGTGAGAATGACACTTGCCATGTTCACTTCTGTTATGGACTAAATGTTTCCGTCCTCCCAAACTTCCTATGTTGAAGCCCTAACCCCAATGTGATGGTATTAGGAAGTGGGGCTTTTGGGAGGTGATTAGGTTTAGATGAAGTCATGAGGGTGGAGCCCCCATGATGGGATTAGTGTCCTTCGAAGCAGAAGAAGAGACACCAGAGCTCTCCCTGCCATGTGAGGACACAGTGAGAAGGTGGCCATCTGCAAGCCAGGAAGCCCTCAGGGTGAACTGAATCACCCAGCACCTTAACCTTGGACTTCTCAGCCTCCAGAACTGTGAGAAGTAGATGTCTGTTATTTAAGCCACTCAGTCTGCGGTTTTGTTATGGCAGCCTGAGCTAAGACAACCTTCCTCAACCACCCTTCCTTAAAGCACCCCAATTTCCCTTTGTAGAATTATGTTCCCCTCACTAGCTGCATCTTGTTGCGACTGAACCATGGTGGTCATGTGACCACACCAGGCCAATCAGAATTATTTTCTCCAGGCCTGGCCTCTGCACAGAGTCTCACAGTTCCAGCATATTCCGCCCACGGGGTCCTTGGGGAGACAGGGAGGGTCCGTGGCTCCTGTCGCCTGATCCCAATCCTACTTCCGGTCCTCAGCCTTCCCATCCACTGCATAAGCTGCTATTCAGGTCCATCCAATCACGTCCCTTTCTGCTTGAGTTCCCCACCATCATTTCTGTTGCTTGTAGTCAGAGGTTCCCGAAGACAGGCGTAGCCTGGTTCTCGGTACTCTCAGTGCCATTTCCCTTTGTTTTTGTTTTAAAACAGCTTTTTTATTGATGCATAATTTACATACCAATAAAATTACCCTTTTTTTTTTTTTCGGTACGCGGGCCTCTCACTGTTGTGGCCTCTCCCGTTGCGGAGCGCAGGCTCAGCGGCCATGGCTCACGGGCCCAGCTGCTCCGCGGCATGTGGGATCCTCCCGGACCGGGGCACGAACCCATGTCCCCTGCATCGGCAGGCGGACTCTCAACCACTGTGCCACCAGAGAAGTCCATAATTACCCTTTTAAAGTGTGCAGTTCATTGCCTTTGGAGTGTTCACGGAGCTGTGTATCCATTACCACTGTCACATATTAGGACATTTTCGCCACCCCAAAAAGAAACCCATACTCATGAGCACTTATCCCCTCAGCCCTGGAAATTACTAATTTACTTTCTACCCCATGGATTTGCCTATTATGGACATTTCATATAAAGAAAACCACACACACACAATATGTGGCCTTTTTGTTCTGGCTTTTTTTTTTTTTTTTTTGGCCGTGCTGCAAGGCTTGCCAGGTCTTAGTTCCTTCCCTGACCAGAGATTGAACCCGTGCCCTCAGCAGTGAAAGCGTGGAGTCCTAACCACTGGACCGCCAGGGAATTCCCATGTTCTGGCTTTTTAAACTTACAGCGTTTTTCAAGGCTCATCCACGTTGTACCAAGTATCAGTACTTCATTGCTTTTTAAAAAATTGTGGTTAAAACAAAACACAGAACGTGAGCTCTACCCTCTTAACACATTTCTAAGCGCACAAAACATTATTGTGAACTAAGGTGCAATGTTGTACGGCAGATCACTAGGACGTTTTCTCCTTCCATAACTGAAACTTCGTGTGCACCAAATACTATTTGTTTTTAATTGTCAGCTGAAAGTGTGTCATGAGAAAATGTGTGCGTGTGATGAGCAAGTTGAGTGGGAAAGGTGAGAGACGTGGAGGACGTCTCTGCAGGATGTAGGATGGGGGGCAGCAGGCAGACAGTCTGGACCCACTCCTTCAGCATGACCGGGAAGGGGGGTTGGTGTCATAGGTGCATGCAGCATGGCCTTGGCCTTCAGAGACTCAGTGTAGCAGGAGAGATATTGACGGGGCATAAATAACCATGTCAGGGTGCAGGGGATAAGGGCATGAAGTCTGGATGGGTGGTGGGGATTCAGAGGAGAAAAAGATTATTCTTTGTGCGGGATAATTGATAATAATAACAGTAACAATGATAATAGGTAGCATTTATTGAACCTTTATTATGTGCCAGATGCCTTACTTAATGTTTTATATGCTTATGTCATTTAATCTTTATAATAACGCTAGGAGGTAGCTACTATAATTTCTCCCACTTTCCAGATGGGGAGACTGAGGCACATAGAAGTTATATAAGTGGCCCAGAATTACAGGACTGGGAAATTGTTGGGTGGCATTTAAATCCTCCCCTTGTGGTTCCCCAGCCCATGGTCTCCCAAGGTATCACGGGGTAGAGACTTTGGAGTCGCCTTGTGAAAGGCAGGCTGAGAAAATTTATACCAGTCCGATAATACTCACCTCAGGCAGAAGGCATTAAAACAAGCTTTTTAACGTGTTCTGGATGTTGTAGCTGAGAGAAAATCATTCATGTAATCCCTTCCCTCCAGTCCTCACTGAGGGGGCTTCTGGAGCCCTTCAAGTCACAGCCTCATAATTAACTAAATGAAAAGCTCCCTGCAAACAAGGAATCTTCAAAGGGCTGCTGCTTGCAGACTAATAACACTGACAAATCAAAGTTTTCATTAGAACAAATTCCTGCTGAAGTTGGGCCAGGTCCCAGGTCTGCCCTGGATGTGTTAAGAATCAGTCCATTTCCAGATCTGGCCTGAGGTGCTGTGTTTGAAAAGACTTTTGAGCCAAGATACAGTCAGAGCTGATCTCGAAGGAAGAAAGAGTGTGTTTCTTGACCTCAAGCCCAGGCCCCAGGCCCCTGGCAGGTACTTAACAAATCAAATATCTGTTGCCTGAACAAATAAAAATGATTGAAAGGTAATTAATTCTATGGTGCATCATAGGTATAACATGAACCAAAGGGGCGATGGTGTATCAGTCAAGACCTTGGGGTTTTCTGCTTTTTTATGCAACAGAAATTCAAACTGACTTAAGTAATAAAATTTGTTGGCTATGTAACTAAAATGTCCCAAGGTATACTGGCCTTCAGGAAAGGTTCGCTCCAGCAATGCCAGTGTCACAAAATTATTTTTTTTTGTTGTGAAAGCTCAGCCTCTGGGAAATTCAAGACAGGATGTATTTATACTACACCTCTGTTTGAAGTATGATATTGTGGTTTGGTCAAGGGTAATATTTTATAGACATACAATCTGGCTTGAGATGGAAAGAATTCACCAGATTGCCAAGCTTTTGTGAAGTATAGAGTAGCAGATCAACTGAATTCAAGAACATGACAGAGAATGGAGGGAGTTCCTAGCTGTGTGAACCTCAGAAAAGTTGCTTAAATCTCTCTGAGCCTTTTTCCCTGGAATAAACCTGAGTAGTCATTTCTGCCCTGTTTTAGCGCTTGGGGTTGTCAAAAAGCTCAATTAAGAAAATATATCCATTAGAATTCTACACAAATGAGCAACTGTAATTAGTGATCATGGGGAATAATGGGTTATTGATCATGGCAATTTCTTCTAGTAGGTGCTTAGGCTGATTCAGTCATTTATACATTCATTTATATATATATGTATATATATCCTTCAGGAAAAGTTTGATCCAGCAATGCCAACAAATTATTGTCTTTGTCTTGAAAGCTAAGCCCCTAGGACATTTATGTATATATATATATATATTTGAGATATAATTTACATACCATAAAATTTCAAGTTTTTAAGGTGTATAATTCAGTGGTTGTTGGTACATTGAATAAATTGTGAAAATTCACAGAACGTTTTCATCACCTCAAAAAGAAACCCCATACTCATTAGCAGTCATTGCCATTTCCCCTCACCCCAGCCCCTGGCAGACATTAATCTCCTTTCTCTCTCTCTTTTCTTGAGCACCTACTGTGTGCAAGGCACTCTACCAGGTGCTGGAACTATGATAATAAGAAAATTCTCCCAACCGATTTGGAATCAGGTGAACAAACTGTAAATTACTCCAGCAAAAAATGAATGGAACTGCCTCACCGTCATTGTCACTGATGGGGGGACTGCTTTTGCAGGGAGGGGCAGTGTAGGGTGCAGCGGAATTTACTCTCTCTGCCACAACTTGGCAGTCATGGGGCCTTGGTCTCCTTGAGCCTCTGTTTTCTTGTCTCTAAAATGCCACACACCTCTGAGGGTTGTTCAGAGGGTAAAATGAGATGAGGCGTGTAAAGGGCTTAGCACGGCATCTAGCACATATAAGTGGTCAATAAAAAGTAACAGTATTATGCTTGAAATGAATGATGAGAAAGAAATGGTGTTTATTGAAAAAAATTGTAGTAAAGCGTGGTTCTTATCTCAGGAATTGAAGGATGGGGAAAATTTTCTTACCAACCACTCCACTGAAACTGGGGTCTGACTTTGGCACTGTTACCATCTTGGGCTGAATAATCCTCCCTTATGGAGGCTTCCTGTCTATTTTAGGATGTTTAGCAGCATCCCTGACTCTATCTGCTGGATGCCATCAGCATTTTCCAAATTGTTTCAAGACAATTTTCCAAAATTGTCTCTGGACATTGCTAAATGTCCCCTGGGAGGGCAAAATAGCCCCTACTTGGGCACCACTGATCAAAACTGAATACTCAAGTGTCCTTTGAAGAACGCTTTGCTTTCCTGCATCTACAGCTCTGCTCACCTCAGGGACTTCCACTTCCCCAGCTTCATGTCCAAATTCCACGGCTGGCCTTCAAGGCCAAGCTCCAATGCCACCTCCTTCCTGTGTCTTCCCTGTTGAAAGAGCTTCCTCATCTCAAATCCCTAAAGTGCTTTATCTCTACGTTTTATATGATAGTGAGTGCCAACTATCCACCAGGTCTGTGCTTTAAAATCCTCTTAATAATTCCATGAGGAAGGCATCGTTACTCTCATTTACAGGTTAGGAAGCCAAGGCTTGGAAAAGCTGTGTAACATGTTAAAGGTGATGTAGCTGGAAAGCGGCAGAGCCAGGACCTCTGTGCGCCTTAGAGTTTCTGCTGCTTCTCCCACCCCCCCACCAGTCTTTGGGACAACCCCTTTCTCCTCTGCAGTGGAGTGATCTGTATACATCACTTAGTTCCTTTGAACACTGAGAATCCACAGTCTCCTTCATTTCCAGCACAGTGCCTGGCACATAGTAAGTGCTAAGAAATATTTGTTGAATAAATAAATGAAAAGAAGAAGTCTTAGAGGAGGCTGCCAGGTGTGGTTGCCAAGTCTTTGAACTTGGGAAAAACTCATCTATCCAGGATGGTTAAATATTCACCTTCCAGAAGGAAGGCTGTGGTCCACATTACCTCCTGAATTTTTGCCTGATTCTAGTCATTCAGCAGAAATTTCCCGAGTGCCTCCTGTGTGCTAGGATTTGTAATAATTTCTAGGGGTCTAGAAATGAAAAAGACATGGTCTTGTTGGTAGAAATATTTTGGAGACCAGTTTGGAAACTTCTGGAAAAGTGAAAGATGTTCATACCCTCTGAACTAGCAATTTGTCTCCCAGGTGGAGATTCTAAAGGAACTGTTGGTCATGGGCACAGCAGGACCTGCAAAGAATAGTTATTGCAGTGTTGTTGGTAATAGTGAAAAAATTGGAAACAGCCTGATTCAGTGGTTCCCAAGCATGTCTGCATGTCAGAATCAACCAGAGATCATTTAAAAATTCAGTCTACATCCCATATCAAGTAAATCACAATCTCTAGGGGTGGGACACAGCTGTCACTATGTTTGGAGGCTCTTAGGTAATCCCAGTGTGTACACTCCTTTGGGAACCACTGATCTAAATGACCATTATCAGCTGAATGCATAAATGATTATATAATGGATTACCTTGCTGTAATTATAACAAAGGAACTACCCCAAAAGACATATACAAGGATGTTTATAGCAGCAGCACTATTTACAGTAGCCAAGATGTGGAAGCAACCTAAGTGTCCATCCACAGATGAATGGATAAAGAAGATGTGGTATATATATATACAATGCAATACTACTCAGCCATAAAAAAGAATGAAATACACTGCCATTTGCAGCAACATGGATGGATCTAGACATTATCATAATAAGTGAAATAAGTCAGAGAAAGACAAATATCAAATGATATCACTTATATGTGGAATCTAAAAAAATGATACAAGTGAACTTATTTACAAAATAGTAGCAGACTCACAGACATGGAAAACACACTTATGGTTGCCAAAGGGGAAAGGGGCTAGGGGAGGGATAAATTAAGAGATTGGGATTAACAAACTACTATATCTAAAATAGACAAACAACAACAAGGTCCTACTGTATGGCACAGGGAACTATATTCAATATCTTGTAATAAATTATAATGGAAAAGAATATGAAACAATATATATATATATGTAAAATGGAATCACTTTGCTGTACACCAGAAACTAATATAACATTGTAAATCAACTATACTTCAGTAAAAAAATTAAAAAATAATGTTTATAGCAGCACTATTCATAATAGCCCCCAAATGGAAACAACCCAAACATCCATCCACAGTAGAATGGATAAATAAATCATGGTGTGATTATAGAAGGGAATATTACACATCAGTGAGAATGAAGAAACTACAGTTACATGTGTGAGTCTCACAGACTGTTGGGTAAAAGAAGCCAGGCCCAGAGGTGTACAGACTGTATGATTCCAAGTATGTGATGTTCTAGAACAGGGGGAGTCAGCAAACCTTTCTGCAAAGGGACAGACAGTAAATTCTTTAGGCTTGTGTTCGATACTGTCTCTGTTGCTAAGCAGCTCCGCCATTGTTGTACAAAAGCAGCCATGCGTGATATGGAAACGAGTGTGTTCCTATAAAACTTTATTTATAAAACCAGGTGGCGAATGTAAAATAGTTGGCTAGTGGGAAGCAGCAGCATAGCACAGGGAGATCGGCTCGGTGCTTTGCGATGACCTAGAGGGGTGGGATAGGGAGGGTGGGAAGGAGGCTCAAGAGGGAGGGATATGGGGACATGTGTATGCATATGGCTGATTCGCTTTGTTGTGCAACAGAAAGTAACATGGTATTGTGAAGCAATTATACTCCAATAAAGATATATTAAAAAAAAAAAAAGCAGGTGGCGGGCTGGCTTTGGCTCACCATTTGTAGTTTGCCACAGTTTGCCTATCCCTATTCTAGATCGAGCAACATATATCTATGGTGAAACTACCACGAGACTTGTTCACCCCACGTGGAGGGTAGGGATGAGAAAGGCAGCTTCTGGGGCTCAAGAAATGATCTTTTCTCTTTCATTTGGCTGCTGATTATGCTGCTGTGTTTATTTTGTGGCAATTCATTATTCTGTACACTTACGATGTGTACACTTTTCTTTTTTTTTTTTTTTTTTTTTTTTTTTTTTTTTGCGGTAGGCGGGCCTCTCACTGTTGTGGCCTCTCCCCTTGCGGAGCACAGGCTCCGGACGCGCAGGCTCAGCGGCCATGGCTCACGGGCCCAGCCGCTCTGCGGCATGTGGGATCCTCCCAGACCGGGGCACGAACCCGTGTCCCCTGCATCGGCAGGCGGACTCTCAACCACTGCGCCACCAGGGAAGCCCCAACGATGTGTACACTTTTCTATGTGATGTTATTCTTCAATGTTAAGTTTGCATTAGAAGCCGCAAATAAACAAATGAACTGAAATGATATGCACTAAATCATAATGTACAAAAAAGGTGAGTTTTGGAAGATACATACAGAATGTAAAATAGACAAAACGATGTAATAAACTGTTTAGGGACCATGCACTAGATTAAGATTGAGAAGACATTCAGGGGAACAGTAACCACCAAATTCAGGGTGGTGGATACCTCGGTGTGGGAGGGGGGAGGAAAATGGGATGGGGAGGGGTCCACCGGGGGCTTTTTGTATAGTTGTAATTTTTAATTTCTTGAGCTGAGTGATGAATAAGTGGGCTTTATCATGTTATCCTTTCTTTTTATGTGTTCAAATATTCAATACTAAGAGCAAGAAGAGCAGCAGATAATATCCTTCCTTTTCAGCGGCATATGTTTTAAAATTCAGAAGCATGTGAGCCCAGGAGGACAGTGGTTTATTATCTATTTCATTCTTTTATTTCTCTCCATTGCCTAGAATAGGGCCTGATACATAGTAGACACTCCCCAAATATTTGTTGAATAAATGAATGAATGAATGAAATGCTCATCACATGAGACAGTTACAGACTGACTGAAGAATACATTTTGGAGGTGTCATGGGAATTTGGCGAGAAGGCGAACCAGGGACTCTGTAAAGACAACTAAGACCTGGGCAGTAAGATGGGCTTGGCCAGGGCTCCCCTTTTGCCCAGTCTTCAAAGCTACTAACATTCCAGCCTAAATGGCAAGAGCAGAACCTTGGAGCAAACATTTAAAAGATGACTGCTCCTGACCTTGCCCCCCACTCCACATCCTGAGTTTGTGCAGGAAAGGCTGTGGGGACCCCTCAGCTTGGCTGCTTTTCGAGGCTGTCTAGTGAATCCTGAAGCCTTTGTCAGGAGCCAGGGAGCTCAGATCACCGATGGGGAAAGTGGTGATGGGGGAGACGGAGGCTGTGCCCGGCCATGTTGGAGAGGCAGGCAGAAAACCACTTGTCTCTTGGCTGGCTGCCTGGTCTTGAATGGGAAAAAGGTATTCCCATGAAGCATGAGTCAGCCTCTGAAGGTTGGGGAGGAGGTGGGGGAAACTGTGGCCTAATTTGGTACATGACTGGGGAGGCGAGCATCCTCCCTGTGCTCTGGGGATGCTGTCCTTTAAAAAATTCATGAATCTCCTTACTCACCCTGTGCTGTTGTGGGGTCATCTCTGTTTAGGAGGATGAGCCCTGAGAGCCAGGCACTGAACCTGATTATTTTTATGATCGCCATTATTATTAATGCCATCCTCGTTGGTCTTGGGGTGGATCTGTGAGGCAATTAATCAAAGCAGCCAAAGTAAAGAAAATCCTGTAAAAATGGAGAAAGCCGGTATTTGGCAGACTTTCCTAGCTCCTTTTCAGCCCAGTGTTCAGCTCAAGTTTAGAGGTACCCATGGAGTTATTCATATTACCTTTCTCTTTACAGGATTGCCCCTTGGATCCTGGCCTGTCTTTGCATTATATTTAGCCTATGTATTCCACAAAATTTTCTCTTGAACCCTTACTCTATGCTAGGCACCTTCTAGACACCAGGCATGTGGCTGTACATAAATTAGGCAAAATCGCTGCTGTGTTGGAGTTCACATGCTAGCACATGTGTGTGGATATGAGTGGGGATGTGGGGGAGAAACAATTAAGATTAAACAATTTTAACAATTAAAATTAAAATAAATATGAACATTGCCAGTAGTTGTGAGCACTAGTATTAAAATTGTAGGGGCACACATTAGCTAGGGTGGTCAGGGAGGGCTCTCTGGAAAGCAAATATTTGAATTAGGACCTGAAAGATAAGAAGAAAAGTAGGGCAAAGAGGAAGCGTGTTCCAGCCAAAGAGAACCACAGGTTCAAAGGTCCTCGGGCAGGACAAAGTTTGGTGAGGTTTAAAACCAAACAACTTCCGAGACTGAACCAGGAAGAAATAGAAAATATAAACAGACCAATCACAAGCACTGAAATTGAAACTGTGATTAAAAATCTTCCAACAAACAAAAGCCCAGGACCAGATGGCTTCACAGGTGAATTCTATCAAACATTTAGAGAAGAGCCAACACCTATCCTTCTCAAACTCTTCCAAAATACAGCAGAGGGAGGAACACTCCTGAACTCATTCTACGAGGCCACCATCACCCTGATACCAAAACCATATAAAGATATCACAAAAAAAGAAAACTACAGGCCAATATCACTGATGAACATAGATGCAAAAATCCTCAACAAAATACTAGCAAACAGAATCCAACAGCACATTAAAAGGATCATACACCATGATCAAGTGGGATTTATCCCAGGAATGCAACGATTCTTCAATATATGCAAATCAATCAATGTGATACACTGTATTAACAAATTGAAGGATAAAAACCATATAATCGGGCTTCCCTGGTGGCACAGTGGTTGAGAGTCTGCCTGCCGTTGCAGGGGACACGGGTTCATGCCCCGGTTTGGGAAGACCCCACATGCCACGGAGTGGCTGGGCCCATGAGCCATGGCCGCTGAGCCTGTGTGTCCGGAGCCTGTGCTCCGCAATGGGAGAGGCCACAACAGTGAGAGGCCTGCGTACCGCAAAACAAACAAACAAAAAAACCCACACAAACCATATGATCATCTCAATAGATGCAGAAAAAACTTTTGACCTAATTCAACACCCATTTATGATAAAAACTCACCAGAAAGTAGGCATAGAGCGAACATACCTCAACATAATAAAGGCCATATATGACAAACCCAGAGCCAACATCATTCTCAATGGTGAAAAACTGAAACCATTTCCACTAAGATCAGGAACAAGACAAGGCTGCCCACTCTCACCACTATTATTCAACATAGTTTTGGAAGTTTTAGCCACAGCAATCAGAGACGAAAAAGAAATAAAAGGAATCCAAATCGGAAAAGAAGAAGTAAATCAGTCACTGTTTGCAGATGACATGATACTACACATAGAGAATCCTAAAGATGCTACCAGAAAACTCCTAGAGCTAATCAGTGAATTTGGTAAAGTAGCAGGATACAAAATTAATGCACAGAAATCTCTTGCATTCCTATACACTAATGATGAAAAATCTGAAAGAGAAATTAAGGAAACACTCCCATTTACCATTGCAACAAAAAGAATAAAATACCTAGGAATAAACCTACCTAAGGAGACAAAAGACCTGTATGCAGAAAACTATAAGACACTGATGAATGAAATTAAAATGATACAAACAGATGGAGCGATATACCATGTTCTTGGACTGGAACAATCAACATTGTGAAAATGACTCTACCACCCAAAGCAATCTACAGATTCAGTGCAATCCCTATGAAGCTACCAATGGCATTTTTCACAGACCTAGAACAAAAAATTTCACAATTTGTACGGAAACACAAAAGACCCCGACTAGCCAAAGCAATCTTGAGAAAGAAAAATGGAGCTGGAGGAATCAGGCTTCCAGACTTCAGACTATACTACAAAGCTACAATAATCAAGACAGTATGGTACTGGCACAAAAACAGAAATACAGATCATTGGAACAGTATAGAAAGCCCAGAGATAAACCCACTCACAGAGATAAACCCACTCACATATCGTCACCTTATCTTTGATAAAGGAGGCAAGAATATACAATGGAGAAAAGACAGCCTCTTCAATAAGTGGTGCTGGGAAAACTGGAAAGCTACATGTAAAAGAATGAAATTAGAACACTCCCTAACACCATACACAAAAATAAACTCAAAATGGATTAAAGACCTAAATGTAAGGCCAGACACTATCAAACTCTTAGAGGAAAACATAGGCAGAACACTCTATGACATAAATCACAGCAAGATCCTTCTTGACCCACCTCCTAGAGAAATGGAAATAAAAACAAAAATAAACAAATGGGAACTAATGAAACTTAAAAGTTTTTGCACAGCAAAGGAAACCATAAACAAGATGAAAAGACAACCCTCAGAATGGGAGAATATGTTTGCAAATGAAGCAACTGACAAAGGATTAATCTCCAAAATGTACTAGCAGCTCATGCAGCTCAATATCAAAACAACAAACAACCCAATCCAAAAATGGGCAAAAGACCTAAATAGACATTTCTCCAGAGAATATATACAGATTGCCAACAAACACATGAAAGGATGCTCAACATCACTAATGATTAGAGAAATGCAAATCAAAACTACAATGAGGTATCACCTCACACCAGTCAGAATGGCCATCATCAAAAAGTCTACAAATAATAAATTCTAGAGAGGGTGTGGAGAAAAGGGAACCCTCATGCACTGGTGGTGTGAATGTAAATTGATACAGCCACTATGGAGAATAGTATGGAGGTTCCTTAAAAAACTAAAGATAGAACTACCATAATACCCAGCAATCCCACTCCTGGGCATATACCCTGAGAAAACCATCATTCAAAAACAGTCATTGGGGCTTCCCTGGTGGCGCAGTGGTTGAGAGTCCGCCTGCCGATGCAGGGGATACGGGTTCGTGCCCCGGTCTGGGAAGATCCCACATGCCGCGGAGTGGCTGGGCCCGTGAGCCATGGCCGCTGAGCCTGCGCGTCCGGAGCCTGTGCTCTGCAACGGGAGTGGCCACAACAGTGAGAGGCCCGCATACCGCAAAAAAAAAAAAAAAAAAAAAAAGAGTCATGTACCACAGTGTTCATTGCAGCACTATTTACAATAGCCAGGACGTGGAAGCAACCTAAGTGTCCATCGACAGATGAATGGATAAAGAAGATGTGGCACATATATACAATGGAATATTACTCAGCCATAAAAAGAAATGAAATTGAGTTTTTTTGTAGTGAAGTGGATGGACCTAGAGTCTGTCATATAGAGTGAAGTAAGTCAGAAAGAGAAAAACAAGTATCATATGCTAACACATATAAATGGAATCTAAAAAAAAAAAAAAGGTTCTGAAGAACCTAGCGGCAGGACAAGAATAAAGACACAGACATAGAGAATGGACTTGAGGACACGAGGAGGGAGAAGGGTAAGATGGGACAAAGTGAGAGAGTGGCATGGCCATATATACACTACCAAATGTAAAATAGATAGCTAGTGGGAAGCAGCCACATAGCACAGGGAGATCAGCTCGGTGCTTTGTGACCAACCAGAGGAGTGGGATAGGGAGGGTGGGAGGGAGACACAAGAGGGAGGGGATATGGGGATATATGTGTAAGTATAGGTGATTCATTTTGTGAAACAGCAGAAACTAACACACCATTGTAAAGCAATTATACACCAGTAAAGGTGTTAAAAAAACAACAACAACAGAGTCCAGTGTAATTAGAAGTGAGCAAGAACAAAGGTGACGCATAATGGGGTTAGAAATATTGGAAGTTGTGAAGTTATATAGAATCTTTTAGAGCCCAGTAAGTCTTTCTTCTCAGTCAGCACTGTCCAGTAGAACTTTCTGTGATGACAGGTGCGTCCTATATCCGCTCTGTTCAATATGGTAGCCACTAAGCATTTGTGACTGTTGGGCAGTTGACATGTGGCTAGTGCTACTGAGTTACTGAATTATTAATTTTTGCTAATTTTAATTAATTCCAAATTCAATTGGAATAGCTGTGGGTAGCTATTGGCTACCATGCTGGAGGGCAGTTACAAGTGATCTAGGAACCAGTGAGTGGTTTTGGTCACTGGAATGGTATGATTAGGTAATATTTTTCTAGAGAATGGATTTTTAGGGCAAGAGGAGAAGCAGGGGCCCATTTCGGAGGCTGTTGTATTCCATTCACTTTCTATGAGGAGCCTGGCAGCTGAGTCCAACATTCAAAGAAAGGTTTCCACTTGTCCTTCTTTTCCTTTTCAAATGCTGTCAGTTTTTCTGGAATAGTATGGGCTCAGGACTGAGCTGATTCTTTTGGAAAATAGAAAGTCACAGGGAGTGTGCGTTGTATTTGGAGGGACAGCTCGATTCTAGTGGAAGAGATTCTTGACTCCCATAAAGATATGGGCTACAGACTAAGCTTGTTAACCACTGGGCACTCATTGGGCAAGTGAAACCATCTTTTTTTATTTTATTTTTTTCAATTGGTGTATAGTTGTTTTACAATATTGTGTTAGTTTCTACTGTACAGCAAAGTGGAGTTCCCTGTGCTATACAGCAGGTTCTTATTAGTTATCTGTGTTATACATATTAGTGTATATATGTCAATCCCAACCTCCCAGTTCATCCCTCCCCCCTGCTTTCCCCCCTTGGTGTCAATACGTTTGTTCTCTACATCTGTGTCTCTGTTTCTGCCTTGCAAACCGGTTCATCTGTACCATTTTTCTAGATTCCACATATATGTGTTAATATACGCTATTTTTTTTTCTCTTTCTGACTTACTACTTACTTACTCTGAAACCATCTTGATTTCAGAGCAGAGAGTTGTCAGGCCACTGAGCAAGATAAGACTAATTCACCCTATCACTTTTCTTTCCTGCTGTAGACAAAATGCACTTAAAATCTGCAGATGTTAATGATAGTTGCTCCCTTTTTTTTTTAGTACATATGAGAAACACAACTTATGTATAAGTAACACTGAATTTTCATAACCACTCTACCTGTTAATGATAGGTCCCTAAGAAGTATTTCAAAAATTTTATATTAAGACTCATAGAGGTAAGGATGGCATTCTTACCTCCAGTCATGAGTTGCCTTCCCCACTGATTGCTCTAGGAAAGGAAACACGTTAATTTTTGAAGAGTGTGGTCCTTTGGATTTTCCTCTGTCCCTTTGTGGTCCTGGCCATGTGTGCATCATCTCTTGGCTTGAAAGCTTTGAGATTCAGCATCCCCTGCTGAATTATTCTTATTCTGCTACCATCTCAACTGAATCACAGAGATTTGAAAGGATGCTTACTTCCTTCAAAATTCAGTTTTCCTGTATGCTTGAACCAAAGATATTTTCCTTATTCTCAGAATCTCTCTGAGTCATTCCAGGTGTGCTAAGGTGTGGCTAAGGCTTTCTACTGCAAAGTGCCTTTTTGGGGTTTAAATAATAAGTGGTTTTTAGGCAAGTGCATTTTACAGAGGGAAGCAGTAAGTTCTTGTGGCTGAGAGTCAGACTACCTTGATTCCAGCCTTGGCTTTACCTAGAATATCACTCCAGGCAGAGAAAATGAAATTGGATGGTAGAAATGGCAGATGTAACAGGGATCTCAGAGGAGAATGGCTGAAGGTAAGCCAGTGAAGGCTTTTAGAAAGAGTTGGCACTTAAGATGAATCAAAGAACCATCTAGGATTGTGGGTTATCTGGAGGAGGAGAACATTGTGAGCTTGAGTGATATGGGAAAAGAGGGAGTAGTGCGAGCAGAGGGCAAATTGAACATATTTCTGGGGATTGGGGCTTGGTAGAATTGTTGTGTATTAGTCACAGTAGTCTGGGCAGTAACAAATAACCCTTGAACCTCAGTGGTTTAAAACAAAAAGGTTTATTACTCATACTACAAGTTATTGCGGGTCGTCTCTGCTCCAAGGTCTACCTACTCAGGAACCCAGCTTATCAGGGCCTCCACTGTCTGGAACGTTGCCAGTATCCAAGACAGGGCGAAGAGAGTGCGGCAAGTCATGCAGTGGCTCTTGAAGGTTTCCACTCACATGTCACTGACAAAAGCAAGTGACGTGGCTAGTCCTAAAACTCCAGGGTGGGTTGTAAAGTCCAATCCTACCTGGAAGGAGAAGAATGGGGAATATCAGTGGACAGAAGAAATGACTACAAACAGTGCTGTAACATTGGTTTGGAATCATTTGGATTTGTATCCTTACATGATACTAGTTTTATGCTGGGGTGACATGATTATTATAATTATAGCTACAAATCATGCTGCACATACTACATTCTAGGCACTGGCTAATGATTTACATGCATTAGAAACTGAGTCTTCACAACCTACCATGTATGGTAGATTTTTGTCCTGCTCATTTAATGTTTGAAGAAACCAAGGTCCCAAAAGGCTAACCTAAATTTGTCTGAGGCTGCATGTTGAGTAAGTTTTAGATTCATGACATGAACCCAGTTTCCTCTTGCATCAAATCTCAGGCTCTATCTTTCCAGGTGAAAGGAAGATGGGGCCCTTATAGGAACAGCTCCTGTCGTGTGTGTGTGTGTGTGTGTGTGTGAGAGAGAGAGAGAGAGAGAGAGAAAGAGAGAGAGAGATGTTCCCACTAGACTGTAAGCTTCTTGAGGGCAGGGCATTTCCTGTCTTGTTTACCATTGTGTCCCATGTGCTTAGAAGAGTTCTTGGTAGATCCTCAACAAATATCTGGTGAATGAATGAGGAAGGAAAGATACCATGTTGGATAATCCTACAGCAGGCGCTGGACACATAAATGAAGGAAGTGGCCCCTGCCCTCAGGGAACCCTTGATGAAGAGAAGCATATGGTGCTGTGGAGAACACAGTCCTACTTGAGGGAATCAGGTAAGGCTTCTTGGAAACTGGGACCAGAGCAAAGTTGTGACACCTGAGAGGGAGATATTCACCTTTCATGAATAAGAGTGGGGAGTAGAGAGGAGCCTTGTACAGGGTGTAGGTGGTGCAGAGACAGAGAAGAGAGAGAAAGAGTGCTTGGAAATGGGCAGATGACACAGCGAGAGGATGTTGTTCTCCAGAAAATAAAATGGAAGCCTGAATTTGGTCCACATCTAGCTCCTACTTTCATGAACTAAAACAGCAACACCTACTTGGTATAGGAGAATCAGACTGCTCACTGTTTATTGTGGAAGAAACAAGCATGACTTCAATCCCCCCTGGGGAAGCATTTTCATAAGTGCAGCCCTATTTCATCCAATTACGATTGCCGATTTTTATAGAGAAGGAAGAGCCATTGTGTAACCCAAGGAGTGGCTTTCGATTATAACTGACGTCTGAGTATTATTTGAAGTGCTCAGAATTTAATTATGCTCCATGTAGATGGCAAATAATTTGAAATGGTAGGCAATGAGTGTGTTTCCAAACCCCAGACCAAATGCCAATGATGCAAATTGCCACCTCCATAAAACTCCCATAAAGAACAATTAAGGAAAACAGTATTTGTTTTCAGAGTAATCTATTTAATATCTAATCAAATTATGTTATAAACAGCCCCAAAGGAGTGCAGCTACCTTGGGCGGGGGGAGGTTGGCGATGTTTGAGATCATCGCAGAACATTTGGTTTCTATGTTTAAGGCATTGAGACATTTTCTTTTAAATTTGTTTTCTTTCCACTGCGACATGACAGAACCTGTACTAGAACCTTCTCCTTAAAAAAAAAAAAAAAAGACAGGTTGATAGGTGACTGGAGAAATAGATAAAAGGATAAATGTATGTGAAAGAAACTATTCCCAAGTATTAATTGTAGAATCTTAAGTGTGAGTGAGTAGAGTATGTAGGTGTATGTATTCACCATACAGTTCTCTCAAATTTTCTGTGGTTTGGAAAGTTTCTGTAATAAAAGGTTGAGGGAATGAAACAGTGAGACACAGTGACTTTGAATTATGGGATGGTTTGTGATCTCTTTTGGGATCCCAGAACTTGGTTACTGACCTTGATTCCTCTCCCCTCTCAATCTCCTTATCTAATCGGTCACCAAGTCCTGTGGATTCTACATTGCCTTCAATCTGCAGATACCATCCTTTCCTTACCTGTTCCCATGACTCCTGCCTGCATCAGATCTTGCCTGGGTTATACAGCCATCCCTTCTCTGCTGGTCTTTATCTGCTCCCTTTCTGATTGACCCTTCACTCTGTTGTCAAAGTGCTCTATTTATTCATTAAGCACCTTTTGGGTATCTGCCATCTGCAAGACACTGTGCCAAGTGATTGGACCTTAGGTACACAGAACTGGTTGGAGGATAATCCTTAGTTTATAACACACTCCCATCATTCCACACAGGACTTGCTTTTGTTTAGTGAATTATGTTTAATAGTTAGAGTTCATTATTTTTAATGATGGAATAGGCACCTCTGAACTCATGCCCCAAACAAAATCTGGAATATTGACAATAATGTGCATCGAACCTTATGGTTCCCTATCAGCTCCTGCCTCCACCCTTCTGCCTGCCTTCCTCCATCCAAGGCAACTACCATTCTCAGTCCTGATGCATCATTTGCTTGCTTTCCTTTTGATATATTTATTCCTTCTCTTTATATTCCTAAATGTTTATATTCTTATTTTGATTGCTTTTAATTTTGTAAAACGTGTAGCACACTCTATATAATTTTTTGGAACTTCCATTTTTTTCCTCCACTGACTAAGATTCATCCATAATGTTGTGTGTTGCTGTCGTTCATTTGTTTTGACTGCAGTTTATCCATTTTAACTTATTTCAGTCTGTGTCACTCTTTTATTTTGAATCCTTGCTTTCTTTTCAGAAATGGATATCTGTGTCTCCCCTCTAATAAGAGAGGAACTTAACATACTTCCCCATCCCTTGGTTTCTTTCCTCCCCACCACTACATCTACTACTTTGACGTTATCTGGACTAAAGCTTCTCAGTTTTAAAGTGCATTCAGATCGCTTGGGGATCTTATTAAAATGCAGAGTCTGTCTTAGTAAGTTGTGAGTGGGTTGTCAGTTTCTGCATTTTTAACAAGCCCAGGTGATGCTCTTGCTACTGGTCCAGGGACCACAATTTGAGTAGAATCTGGAGACTTGTAATTCTCTATTTTTCTGGATATAATTTCTCTTTTTATTTGGTCTTAGCTATTTTTTAAAGACAGCATCAAGGCATTTGATCACCTGTATCTATCTACCTGGTACCAACTCCGGGATATGTCTTTCCTCTTATTTAGGTAGTTCATCCAAAATTGTGTTCAATGTGGGGCTTTGTGGGGCTAATCTTTGAGGTCTTCTATGCCTGAAATATTTTTATTGTACCTTCATATTTGAATGACTTCTTAATTGGATATAATATTTTGAGTTCTATTTTTTTCATTTAATTCATTGAAAATATTACTTCATGTATTCTTGCATTTGGTATTGCTGATGAGAAAAATTCTGATGTCAATTTGATTCTTTTTAAAAAAGTGATCTCTTTCTCCTTGGAAGCTTTTTAGAATTTCCTCTTTGCTTTTGATACCTTCTTAACTTTAACTATAATGTGTCTAGGTGTGGTTTTTTCCTCATTTTTCTTCTTTGGGACGTTACAGAACTTAAAAAAAATTCTGAGAAATTCGTATCTAATATTTTTTCAAATGTTTACTCCTTTCCACTTTTATTTCTCTCTTTTTCTGGGAGTCTTCCTTTTTTTTTTTTTTTTTTTTGCGGTACATGGGCGTCTCACTCTTGTGGCCTCTCCCGTTGCAGAGCGCAGGCTCAGCGGCCATGGCTCACGGGCCCAGCTGCTCTGCTGCATGTGGGATCTTGCCGGACCGGGGCACGAACCCGTGTCCCCTGCATCGGCAGGCGGACTCTCAACCACTGCGCCACCAGGAAAGCCCCTAGTCTTCCTATTTTTAAAAACTTTTGATTGTAATACAGTTGCTTTACAGTGTTGTGTTGGTTTCTGCTGTACAACAAAGTGAATCAGCTATATGTATGCATATATCCCCCCCACCCCGTCCCAGCGTGAGCCTCCCTCCCACACCCCCATCCCACCCCTCTAGGCCATCACAGAGCACTGAGCTGAGATCCCTGTGCTATGCAGCAGCTTCCCACTAGCTATCTATTTTACACATGGTTCCACTCTTTTTTAGATTCTTTTCCCATATAGGCCATTACAGAGTATTGAGTAGAGTTTCCTGTGCTATACAGTAGGTCCTTATTAGTAATCTATTTTATATATAATAGTGTGTATATGTCACTCCCGATCTCCCAATTTGTCCCTCCCCCTGGAATCTTCTTATTTTGATGTTAGTGATTCTCTTCTATCCTCCATATCACTTAGCTTAAAAAATTTTTTTGTCTCCTTAAAAAACTAAAAATAGAGTTAGCATATGATCTAGCAATCCTACTCCTGGGTGTATATCCAGAAAAGACAAAAACTCTAATTCGAAAAGATACATGCACCCCAATATTCATAGCAACACTGTTTACACTAGACAAGACATAGAAGCAACCCAAATGTCCATCGATAGATGAATGGATAAAGAAGATGTAGTGCATATATACACAATGGAATACTACTCAGCCATAAAAAGAATGAAATAATGCCATTTGCAGCAACATGGATGGACCTAGAGATTATCATATTAGTGAAGTAAGTCAGAAAGAGAAAGACAAGTATCATATGGTATCACTTATACGTGGAATCTTAAAAATGGATACAAATGAACTTATTTACAAAACAGAAATAGACTCACAGACATAGAAAACAAACTTAGGGTTACCAAAGGGGAAAGGGTGGGGAGGGATAAATTAGGAGCTCGGGATTACCATATACACACTACTATATCTAAAATAAATAAACAACAAGGTCTTACTGTATAGCACAGGGAACTATATTCACTATCTTGTAATAACCTATAATGGAAAAGAATCTGAAAAAAGGATACACACACACACACACACACACATACATAACTGACTCACTTTGCTGTACACCTGAAACTAACACAACATTGTAAATCAACTGTACTTCAATAAAAACATTTTTTGTCTCTTCCTCTTCCTTCTAGAAGATTTCCTCAATCTTGTCTTCCAGTTGATTAATTCATTCTTCAACTGTATTTATTCTGCCATCCATTGTGTTATTTCAACCATTACATTTTTTATGTCTGATATTTCAGCTTGGCTTTTTAAAAAATATTCTTTTGTTCTTGTTTTGGTTTATATTGTTACTCTTTTCTTTTTTTCTCTTTAATATGCTTAATAAAAGGCTAATTTGATATTCAAAGTCCAACTGTTCTAATATTCTTACTTCTGTTGGAATCTGAAGCCCAGTGGGTTGTTTTCCTTTTGAAATGGTTCTAATCCTCAAATCTTGTTATTTTGGGTTGTGAGCTCATTTTACCCTGGAGGTATTGGGCAATTACTCTGATGGGCAATGTGGATGGCTGGAGGCCAGACCCCCATGTCACCTCTGATGAGCTCAGGGGGTAGGGAGTGGATGAGCCCTAGAATGGTGAGCTCCAGACAGAAGAAACCCACAATGATGCTCACCATTCAAACAGTTTTTCAGGCATCGTTTTTGCCCCGAAGGGAGGCTCCTCCTAATGTAGCTTTTCCATTTTCCCTACTCACACATACCACTTTGGAGGTATGAAGGGGTTAAGTCCTCACCTCCTTGAGGAAGCAACTCCCTTGAGGTTATTTAGTCCCCTTTTTCTCAGCACCTCACAAGCACAGAGCTTTTACCCTGCCCTGATTTTATTTTTGATGGCATCTGGACGAGAGGTCTGAGTTGGCCTGTGGGGGCAGGTGCTGTATGCACCTGGGAAATGATAGGGGAGCACCGAGGGCCAAACATTGCAGATTTAGAACATTTCCATCATTGCGAAAAGTTCTCTTGGACAGCACTGCATTAGACTATATTGCCTCTTGAGAAAATGATTACATTTCTTTTCTTAGTACAGAAAGTGACTCATGGACTGGCCCTGGTCTACCCTTTTAACCTCATTTGCTGGTACTCCTTCACTCTCTCTACCTTTTCCTTGTACCCAATTCCCCAGAGCTCCCCAGCAAGGCATGCCTTTCAGGCACGCACTATACTTTTGTCACACCTACTTATCCATTCAGACTGGGTTCATGCGCTACCATCTTCAGGACCTTTTCCCTGATTTGCTGGGCCAGACCAGGTATACCTTGTCTGCAAGATGGCAGTACTCCTTGTCTCTCCCAGCCACAACATTTATCCCACTGGATGGCGATGATTTAGTTATGTCTCTATTCTAGACATTGTTAGCCTCCTAAGGGCAGGTATGATAACTTCTTAATCTCGGAAACTATGGTACCTAGTAGTACCTGGGGAGAGTGAGATGCTTACTCAAGAAGTGTTGCATACGAAATGAGGGCATTATAAGTATCTTCTATTTTCCCTACTCACACACCACTTCATAGAGAAATTGCCACCTCACCACTAGCTGCCCTGGTTTTATAGGGTGATATCTTGCCCATCCCATCAACATAGCTGAAGGGATGAGAAGCCAATCAGACTCTTCACTTTGAGAATTTGAGCCGAAAACACAGACACTCTCATCAGGTGGTTTTGGGTACCACGGCATGTAACTGTTGATATGGGTGGGCTCAAGTCTCCCATCCTGGCACTTTCCCCTGGGTGTCAGAACCAGATTTGGGCTGGCCATTTTGCCATTTCACAAGCTTGTTGAGACAGGAAGAGCCAGCCCGCAGAGAGAAGCATTCCGAATATAGTACACCTAGAGAGAAGAAGCTGAGGTGCTCATGTGGCCGGTGGTAGAGGGCAGTCGTTTTGAGGACAGGGTGTGAATTCTAATTCTGCTGCTTTCCAGCTGTGCAACCTTGGGAACTTTCTTTAACCTCTCGGAGGCTCAGTTTTCCCATCTGAAAAAATGGGAATGTTTGTATCTCAGAGAGTTTCCTGTGTAGGTAAACTGTGAGATAAGGCAGGTAAAGCATTGAGAGAAGTGCATAGCAGGACCTCAGTCAACATTATGTTTTTTTGTGGTGTCAGAGAGGAGAAAGTGGTTTTGGTTTTTAATTCTCTTGTTTATTCACCCTTTTGAGATTTATACTCTACCCCTGATTCTTCCAATTAAAGTCCCCTTCATCTCAAGCTGGTTTGAGTGGGTTTCTGTTTCTTATAACCAAATGGTACATGATTAGGATAATGATTGCCTGTTGGCTTTTGGCATTAGCTCCTGTTCACTACTCCCGTATTGGCACCCACTGTATGCTGCAGTTGGTGTTTTTTATTTAAATACTTGGAATTTAACATTGATTTTGAAGCTGAAGTCCATCTTGGACTCCCCATGTGAGACCTCCTTCATGTCATCCCAGCTTTTCCAGCCCGGAGCCCTTGGCTTTTCTACCAATTTGCCCTTGTCACTCAGTTCCCAATACAGTGATTCCCATTTCTTTAAGCTTCCTTAATATCAGAGCCTCAAGCATCAAGGAAATGAGCAGAGGTACTGAGCAGCAGAAAGAAATGAAAGACACATTCAATATCTGCCATGGTAAAAATTGAAGCCCCTGTAATGTATTCAATCATCTTCCTTGTAAAAGGATTTCATATTAAATCTCAGCGACCTTTTATTTTACCCCCAAATATGAGCTCAATTTGCCGAAATTCTGTGAACAGTCAAATTTTCTTTTATTTACTGGTATCTGTATGAATAAAGCTGAAGATCCAGGGACAAGTTACTTGATTATGTTTCTTTCTCTATAGCGGTGGAAGGTGGGATACTTTCCTTAGATTAGAGCCAGGCTTAGGTAATCAGCTCTTGAAAATGGTCTTTGAGATGATCTTTAGACTGTCAGGAAGGGAGACTGTTTCCCTAGGCAATAGGGAAATAGGTTCTTGGGGTTTAAAGCCAAGCATTCAGGAAAGGACTGCTAGGCTTGGATAAGAATGATGGATGCCAGGGTGGTGTCCAGATCTCCTCTGGTTCCTTGGGCATGCTTCTGTAGGCTTTGCTCTCATGGTCTGCTCACGTGCCTCTCTCTGGGTTACCGGAGCCACTCTGCCGGGGAAGCGACATACCCTGGGTGCATAAGTGGTGCAGGCATATGAAAGCCCAGTTCTCTTGCCTCAAGTTGGAACTAACTCTGAAGCCTGATGTACACTCCAGAGTTCCAGCTGGGATCGGGCTGAGGTTGGGAGGTTCCCTGAAATCACCAGATGACCAACTTCTTCCCCTTCCATGACCTGCCTCCCCTACTCCCTTACCAGTTTCGCCTGCAAGCTCTTCCTGCGTGATGTATGGCATTACCTGAATTGCACATGGATCTTCACCTCGGGGTCCGCTTCTGGGTCATGTTTGCATCCAAAGGAGGTGTTGTTGAGTGGGTAGCAGTTGAAAAGAACAGAAGCGCTGAGTCCCACAGACTTGAGATAGATTGGAATTTCTCTGTTACCACTTATATGTTGTGAAAAATTTTAGAAGATTCTTAAACTCTCCGAGCCTCAGTTTGCTCATCTGTAAAGTGGAAAGAGTATGACCCACCTTGAGAAGTTGTTGTGAGGTTGGGCATGTCATCTGTGTGATCCCCTGCCCATTGTGGGTGCTGTATACATTTTAGCTCTTATTACTCTTTGGGATTGAACTGGTTGAGACTGGAGACAAAGAGTTCATTCAGACACGAATTACCTAATAAGAGAAACGTTGAACCCCTGAGCTGGTCCCCCATCCTACTCTATGCACTATAGCCATAATTTGAATGTGTTCCTTCCTTGTCTAAGGATTTGGGCTGACATTCAGATGGTGTTATGGACAATGCTGGCACTCCACCCAGATCCACTAAAGTTCCTTTCTTCTCCTCAGATTAATGGTGTCCAACCTTTGACCTTCCTGTGCTTTTGCCTCCAGGCGGCACCAGTGGCTCTTGTTCGGAGGACTTCCTAGGCAGCTCCTGGAGGTGCTTTGCTTTGCTCTGTATCCTACTCCCAGGACAGCCCTTAACTCCTGACTTCTGGATGCATGAATATGAAAGCTGGGCTCTCTTGCCTTAGATCAGGCCGACTGTGGGGCTGATTTATGCTCCAGACTCCCCTGTGGAATCAGGTTGAGGTCACTATCTGCGTGGCTTTGATTCAAGTCCTCAGCCTGGCTGGGCTTTCCTCCCTTCTTTGTTCTGCTTCACTTGCTTTCTTACTGTTTTTTTGTTTTTTTCCCCCCTGGGAACAGCTTCTTAATAAATCACCCACGTACAAATCCTCATCTCAGAGTCTAGGTTCAGTCTGGCTGGTATGTACAAGTGTGCCTGTGGTGGGCATTAAAATTTGAAATACTTCCATGCCAGTTGGGAAACAGCCACTGCCCTGGTGTCCCAAGTGCCTGCCTGCCACCCTGGCCCTTCACTTGTATCCCCTAAACCTTCCAAGATTTTTAGAATAAAAGGATAACAGCAGGAGACTTCCAGAACCTTCTCCAAAGTTAGGGTCATTGTCCATTCTGATTGGTTAGTAGATACACTGTCAGGGTTGTTAAAATTTTGTCTGTCAACCTGTTAAGTAGGCACACATGGGATTACTTGGAAGTGTGTGTGTGCGTGTGTGTGTGCGTGTGTGTGTGCGTGTGTGTGTAGTCGAGAATGGCAGGCAGGCTGGTCCAAATTTATCATTTGGTGGTGGTGTTTCTCCCAGACGTCACAATGCCTCCCTTGTTTAACAAAACCCTCAAGCACTTTGTCTGCCCAAATGCCCAGACTCTGCCAGGGAAAAGGAAGAATTGGCTTCTGTTGGAAATCAACATGAGACCAGGAGTCCATTCAGTCCGAGGATCACCCAGAGTGACCCGAGGAGGCTGCCAGGCAAGCAGGTGTTCAGGTGGAATAGTCACAGAGGAGACACCTGTCGCCTGTCTGCTCTGTCAGGTGAAGCAGGAGAGTGTGCGCAGGTGTCTGGCCCCTGCTCATCCTCAGGCAGTCCTGCCTTGCCCACAGTTATATCCTCATCACCCTTTCCTGCTCCTGTTAAAGGACTTCCTTCTTCACTTCCTCCCTCCCTCCCCCCTCCTCACTCTGGTGTGTGTGTGTGTGTGTGTGTGTGTGTGTGTGTGTGTGTGTGTGTGTGTGTGTGTGGTGGGAGAGATGGGGAGAGCAGGATATTGCTTTTAGAAGTGATTTGGAGTCTCCTTTCCATTTTCTAAACGGGTGAATTACTCTTTTTTTTAACATATTTATTGGAGTATAATTGCTTTACAATGGTGTGTTAGTTTCTGCTTTAGAACAAAGTGAATCAGCTATACATATACATATATCCCCATATCTTCTCTCTCTTGCATCTCCCTCCTAGGGTGAATTACTCTTTACAGCCACAAGTCTTTTGTGGGTTTTGGGGGAGGAGGTTAAAACAATAAAATTGTACATCTTGATTCCCAAGAAAGTTTTCTCTAGATCTGTGTGGTGATGATGAGGGAGAATTCAGGTGTGGTGCGATCTTGGCCCCTGAGGTCTACCCAGACTGGATATTGGAGGGGTTGGGCTGAATCCCCCTGGGAGGATCTCCCCGCTCTGCAGGTCAGAGAATCAGACTGTCTTTCCAGGGTCTATACGTCTAGTCACCAAGATGTTAATAGTGGTAACAGCTAATGTTTATTAAACCCTGTGTGCTGGCCATGGTTCTAAGGGCTTCCCCTTATTTTGTCCTGCCACAACCCTATGAGGGAGAAGCACTACTCTTATTCTCCCCATTTTACAGATGAAAATACTGAGGCTTGAAGAGATGAAGTAACCTGTCCAGGTTCACATGGCTCCAAGATCTGGAGATAAAACCAATAAAAACAGGGAGTATGGCCCCAGGGCCTGAGTGCTACCATGACCTGATATTACTTCCTCTTCTCACTACCTGAATGAAGTGTACCTGTGCCTTCCATGTCTGTCTTCTGCACTGGATTCTGAGCAACTTGAGGCCAAGGGACTGTTTCTTGGCCATCACAGTAGCCCCATTGCCTACCCAGGATCTGGTACAGGTCAGAAGCATTGTGATAAACCCTGAAACACCTGGAAAAAAACTCCCTGATGGGCCAAAACTGTTGCTATTCATCCTTTGTACATCTGCCCACTGATCTACCCCACGTTCAAAGTTTCAAGAGAACGAATTCCACTTTGAGGGAGATTCAAGTTGTATGTTTGGCGTAACTTTTATTTTATTATTATTTTTTAAGTTTAATTTTTATTTTATATTAGAATATAGTTGATTTACAGTGCTGCATTAGTCTCAGGTGTACAGCAAAGTGATTCAGTTATACATATACAATATATATATATATATATCAATATATATATATTCTTTTTCAGATTCTTTTCCCATACAGGTTATTGCAGAATATTGAGTAGAGTTCCCTGTGCTCTACAGTAGATCCTTGTTGACTATCTATTTTATATACAGTAGGTGTGTGTATGGAGTAACTTCTAAAAAAGCAATTAGAGCTGCCATTTTATCAAGTCCTTGCTGGGTGCTACCTGGCTCCATGCTAAACCTCTTACACAGGATAGATAGCATCACCCATCTCTTGTAGATGCAAAAATGAAGGCTTAGATCCATGAAGTAAGCAACTTGCCCAGAGTTACAATAACTAGGATGTGGTGGGCCCAGGAGTCACCTCTAGGTAGTTGGTCTCTAGTTTTCCTGTTCTTATAAACTAAGCTAGTCTGCTCGTCTGAATACATCAATAGTCAGAGACTCGAAGAAGAAAAGGAACTTGCAGGACAAGACAGCAAGATCTTGAAGTCAAATCTCCAGATTCTTTCAGTCTGTCCCAGTGGTGGTACCCACAGTCCTCCAGGACTCTCCTCCAATGACTTGGGACTCCTGGCTCTCCAGGCTTCAGGAACATTTCCAGATCCAATTCTCAATGCTTCTTTGTAAGGCCCTAGAGTGGTCGTCTAAAGTGTTAGGCAGTTAAACTCTTTATGGCTCTTGACACTTCGGTACTCTTGACTTGAAGCTGTCTGTCCATCCTGTCCAATTTAAATAACGTTTCCTGGCAGGCAGTCTCCTCTGCTAGATGGATTCTTCATCCCTGTTTTCATTCCACCACTAATAGAGTTTCACCCAATATCAGATCCCCAAGCACCGGTGATCTCTCATTCTCAGATTGTGTCTCTCCCCAGAGAAATTAGACAAGCTCCTTCTGGCTTGGTGTTGTATGTTCGTTTTCTTTTTTCTTTTTTCTTTTTTTTTTTGCGGTACGCAGCCCTCTCACTGCTGTGGCCTCTCCCGTTGCGGAGCACCGGCTCCGGACGCGCAGGCCCAGCGGCCATGGCTCACGGGCCCAGCTGCTCCGTGGCATGTGGGATCTTCCCAGACCGGGGCACGAACCCGTGGCCCCTGCATCGGCAGGTGGACTCTCAACCACTGCGCCACCAGGGAAGCCCCGTTTTCTTTTTAAGAAAAAGATTTTAATTAAAAAGGTAGTCCCTGTTAATGAGCACTCACCTTTAACTGAATTCCTACGACCCACCAGGCACCTTGCTTAGCACTTTCTATGCATTAACTTGTTTACTCTTTGCCGCTCTTTGCAGTAGGTACATGGTAATCCCCGTTTTGCAGGTGAAGTCACAGTGAGTTGGATGTTGAGAGTTAGTAAGAGTCAATAATAGCTAGACAGTGGCAGGGCTGGATTTAAAGCTGGGTTCTTCAGACTAGAAATCCATTCTCTGAGCTTATGGAGACAAATAGATGTTTTGAAAAAGGAACCGAAAACTGTTTTTTAATCCTACTACCTAAAGATAATTGCAGTGGGAGTTTGCTTTATTTCCATTCAGTCTGTTTTTCTAAGAAAAACATGACTGACTAAATGATTGGTGGCTAATTAATGGCTAATTAAGTATTTTCTTCTTTGCTTTTTTTCATATACCATTCTATTATGATTAGGTTGCCATGTCATTCATTTTAAGGGAATACATATAATATTCCATCATCTGAACAGACCATAACTCATTTGACCATTTTATTATACTTGGACATTTAAGTCATTTACAAGTTTTTATTCTTAGATCAGTGGTTCTTAATGCGAATTTTATCAACCCAGGGAACATTTGGCAATGTATGGAGACAGTTTTTAAAAAAATTAATTTTATTTCGGTATAGTTGATTTACAATGTTGTGTTAATTTCTGCTGTACGGCAAAGTGATTCAGTTATACATATATATATTCTTTTTTATATTCCTCTCCATTATGGTTTATTACAGGATACTGAATGTAGTTCCCTGTGCTGTACAGTAGGACCTTGTTGTAGTTTGCGACTGCTAATCCCAAACTCCCAATCCAATCCTTCCCCCACCCTTGGAGACAATTTTGACTGTTGTGACTAGGGGTTGGTGTGTGTACTCTTGACCTCTAGTGCGTAGAGTACATGGATGCTGCCAAACATCTACAATGCCCAGGACAGCCCTTACAACAGAGAATTAGTCGTCCGACCCTAAACGTCAAGAGTGCTGCGACTGAGAAACCCTGATCTTAGAAATACCATCATGATAGACATCCTTGTCCATTAAACCAAACATGTCTGACGGACAGATCTCTGGTTTTATATGGTTGATTCCTAGAAGGGGAATTACTGAGTCAAAGGTTAGAACCTCTTTGAAGGATCCTGAAACACAATATCAAACTGCTCTCCAGCAAGGTAGAAATATCATTCTTCTAACACCAGTACCTATTAAACCTCCCTCTAGCTAGCATGGAAAATGATTATGCTATAACCCTTAGTTAATTTGAAACCGGAAAAAAAAAACGCTCTCTTGTTGTTTTAATTTGCATTTCCTTTGATTATTAAGGAGCTGAGTACCTTTTCATATGCTTATTAGTTGTTTGCATTTCTTCTCCTGTGAATTATCAGCTACTGTCCTTAGCCCACTTTTCTACTGAAGTTTTAGGGGTTTTTAATTGATTGGTGGGAAAGTTTTCCTTTGCAAACCTTTTTTTTTTTTTTTTGGATTTCAAAGGCAACTCAGAGCATACATTTTGGGCTCATTGTGTATAACTTATTAAATATTGTTTGGGAAGAGTTGTCTAGTAGGGCGATTATGGGTTTTTTGGAGCCTTTCCTGTGTCAGATATAGAGACGTCATTGAAAGCTGATAATATTCTTTGAAGATGAAAACAGCACCTGGGTGTAAAGCAGCGTCCTCTGTGACTGAAGGGAAGGAAATGAAAGTGCCTGAAGTTTGGGGTGTGAATTGGAAATGGAGAGCCAGGAAGTTCAAGCATGTTCTCAAACTGACAGAGCCCTAGTCTCTGGCTCAAAAAAAAAGTTCTCCTAATTGCTGAATAATTACTTAATTAATGTCACTCTCTTCATGGCTCTAGCAGAGTAGGTTGGAAGAGAGGAAGATAAACTGTGTCAGTCTCTCTAAAGGAATCCAGAACAGTACAATTTTGAGAGTTACCAGGAATCCTAGCTATTATCCAGGCCCAGGTGTCCAAAAGCACCCACCTTTTATTACTGGGAGCACCTAAGATTAAGGTGGATGTTAAAGGACACATTTCCTTTTGCTATTTTTACATTGATTTTTTAAAAAAAAATGTTATTGAAGTATAGTTGATTTACAATGTTGTGTTAATTTCTGCTGTACAGCAAAGCGATTCGGTTACACACATATATATTCTTTTTCATTTTCGTTTCCATTTATGGTTTATCACAGGATATTGAATATAGTTCCCTGTGCTATACAGTAGGACCTTGTTATTTTTACATTGATTTTAATATACACTAGAAAAAATACCTATAGTTAGTTTATCAATGAGTTCATGGATATTATTGCTTAGGATGGGAGTAACTAGATATTAAGTAAAAAAAAAGTCATCTAGAACAGTGTCTCAGTACCTAGAGGATTGTCTGGCATATTGTAGGTGCTTGACGAATATTTGTTGAATAAACAGATATAAATAAGAAATATTAAATAAGTAATGTTTTGAATGGTATGAAGATACAGCCCAGTAAAAACTATGAAAGTGGTAGGAGAATGAAAAGTTTGAGAAACAGTGCTGCTAATATCCTTGACTGCAGACAAAAAAAAACTAATCCTCACGGAAGGGAAAATGTTGCCTAAGGTCACAGAGTCAGATCTAGAATCTGCTCTAGATCCCAGTTTTTCTGTCTCAGACACCTGTGCTCTTTTAGCCATAATAAAAGGCTGTTTCCAGCAATTTTATCGTGGAATTCCCTTCTTCACTGTTGTAACTGTAGTATCTACAGGGGTCACTCTGTCATTTTTGCTTTGGAAATTGACAAGGGGTGACTTGCATTTTGCAAAGGGGTAGTCACTGAATACTCGTGATGTTCTAGGCAAAACCGAGCACTTCCCTTTCCACATTTCTAGGAGGTAGAGATGCACCTTATCACCCCATTTCACAACTGGGAAAACTGAGGCACAGAAATATGATGTCCCACTTCTAGGGTAGCATTTTCTGTACAATCTCTCTGGCTCTGATGCACACACGGCCTGTGGTATACTCTTTGTCTCCATCTTGGATTCTTTCAATTCATCTTTGTTTTTGTTTCTATCTCCTTCTCTAAAAGAGATTACTCATTTCATGGTGGAGGTTGGGTGGAGAGGAGAATGGGACAGCTCAGTCCCTCTGCGAGCCCCCCTGTGCTGACCCTCAGGTAGGTTTTTTTCTGCAGGAGGAAGGAATTTACTTTCTCCTTGTCTTTGAGGTTGACTTAGATTGCAGAGAAACAGGCAGGACGGGTCATCTCACATCCTGAGAAACTATTTTTGCGTTTCTTCTGAGGAAGCGACATGGTACAACAGTTAATTGTGTAGACCCCAGAAATGGACACATCTGGATTTGTATCTGGGCTCTGATTTTTCCTAACATTGTGACTTCAGGCACATTACTCTACTTTTCTGAGCTTCAGTTTCCTTGGATTAATATACCTAGATCAGGCATGAGGATGAAATGAAACAATATAGAAAGTATGTAGGTGCTCAATTGAACATCGTTTGGTATTCATTCAACAGCCAGTTATCAAGCATCTACTCTGTACAGTGTGTCTGATGCTGGTGACTTGGTGGTGGGCAAGATAGACCCAGCACCTGCCCATGTGGAGTTTACTGTGTAGCAGAGAGGCAGACATCAAGCTGGTAACTGCCCACTTATAATTCCAATTCGTAATAAATACAGGTTGTTTAAGAAACTATATGAAGAGTCTATTTAGACTGGGCGATCCCTTGCCTTTCTGAGCAAGGTATTATAAGCTGAGATCTGCAAGGTGAGTGGGAGGAAGCCCAGGTAGCAAGGAGAATGGGAAGGGCATTCCAGGTGGAGGGAATGGCATCTAGAGTGGCAGCCAGGTGGAGGGAATGACTGGGGGACAGAAAAGTGGGTGGTGAGTTAGGAGCACCTGAAGGAAGACCAGTGTGGTTCCAGCATGAGTGAGAGCAGAGAGCAGAGGAAATGAAGGTAGATTTCCCAATGCGGGGGTGGGGTTCTGTTTACTCCAGGCTCAATATCGCTGGGCTAGAGAGGTAGTCTGGGAACAGCTTTGGTAGGGCCTTAGTGGTCAGGATACAGACTTTGGAGTTTTCCTGAGTGCAGTGGATCAACACTATAAACAAATCATTCTGGCTCCTTTGTGGAGAACAGATTGGAGGAGCCACGGAAGGCAGGCAGACAGTTGGTAGGCTGTGTGGACATCCAGCTGAGCGATGATGGTGACTTGGACCAGGGTGGGAGCCATGGTAATGGAGAGAAGTGGATGGATCTGGGGTATATTGGACATCATGGAGGACCATATCATCGTTTTGCAAATATTCACTTTCTGCTCTACCATCGGAAGAAAGTACTTCCTCACTCTGCTGATTTTGGGTTTGGTCACGTGACATGCTTTGGCAATGGAATATGGGCAGAGCCAACAGAGTACAGTCAGAGAAGAGGCTTTAAGAGGACTTGTATGTATCTACCAGCCTCTTGTGCTCCTGTCATTTGCCATGAGAATGGCAAGCCCCAGCTCAGTAGTGGTGGTGGTGTCCCATCACCCTGGTTTTGGAATGAGGAGACACGTGTTGTAGATTTGAACTTGACCTGCATCCTGAGAAGAAGCTCAGCAGACTCAGGCAGAGCTCTAGCTGACTCACTGTGGTCTTCAACCACTAACATTTTGGAGTTATTTGTTACTGCAGCAAAACCTGACCCTTCCAGAGGTAGAACTGGTATGATCATTGGATCATGGTCAGGGATACGATGTCATGGGTGAGGAAAATAGCAGTGTCAGGGGTGATTCCCACATTTCTGGCATAAGCAGCTGGATGAATAGAGGTGCCATTTACTAAGATTAAGAAGATCAAAAGTTCAGTTTTGTTCTTGGGAATTTGAGATACCTGTAAGGTGCCCAAGTAGAGATATCAAGTCTATAGATGGTCTTATGTGTCTTGGGCTCACAAGAGAGTTCTTGGGATAAAGACACAATTTTTTTTCAACTGGCATGTGAACAATACTCAAAGTCACAGGAGTGGATAAGATCTTTTGGGCCAATGTTACTTTTCTTTTCTTTTTTTTTTTTTTACATCTTTATTGGAGTATAATTGCTTTACAATGGTGTGTTAGTTTCTGCTTTATAACAAAGTGAATCAGTTACACATATACATATGTTCCCATGTCTCTTCCCTCTTGCATCTCCCTCCCTCCCACCCTCCCTATCCCACCCCTCCAGGCGGTCACAAACCACCTAGCTGATCTCCCTGTGCTATGCGGCTATTTCCCACTAGCTATCTACCTTACGTTTGGTCGTGTATATATGTCCCTGCCACTCTCTCACTTTGTCATAGCTTACCCTCCCCCCTCCCCTTATCCTCAAGTCCATGCTCTAGTAGGTCTGTGTCTTTATTCCTGTCTTACCCCTAGGTTCTTCATGACCTTTTTTTTTTAAATTTTTATCTTTTTCTTAGATTTCATATATATGTGTTAGCATACGGTATTTGTTTTTCTCTTTCTGACTTACTTCACTCTGTATGACAGTCTCTTGGTCCGTCCACCTCACTACAAATAACTCAATTTCGTTTCTTTTTATGGCTGAGTAATATTCCATTGTATATATGTGCCACATCTTCTTTATCCATTCATCTGTCGATGGACACTTAGGTTGCTTCCGTGTCCTGGCTATTGTAACTAGAGCTGCAATGAACATTTTGGTACATGACTCTTTCTGAATTATGGTTTTCTCAGGGTATATGCCCAGTAGTGGGATTGCTGGGTTGTTTGGTAGTTCTATTTTTTGTTTTTTAAGGAACCTCCATAGTGTTCTCCATAATGGCTGTATCAATTTACATTCCCACCAACAGTGTAGAAGGGATGAACATCTTACTTAAGCAGTTTTATCCTGCTTATTCATGTAAATGGTGCCTATGCTGAGCTGCTCTGAGGTTGGGATCTGGGTACCACAGTCTTTTAATCTCTGCCTTCACAATGGTGCCCACTCAGGTACATCACTGGCCAAGGGGTGGACGGACATGCAGGAAGCTTCTCGAGTTGGGGTTTCTGCCTGTGTCTCTGGCAACGCCAGTTGCATAATTTCTTCAAAAT